>NW_027413640.1:2474166-2802500 GCF_048544455.1 Silene latifolia
CATGCATCACTTAGTGTACTTTAGATTGTATTCATTTGTTATATATGTCATATAGAATTGTATTTACTTAGAGTATGCGTACATGCATTCATCCATTTCATGCATTGCATTTGCATTTTTATTTACATTCCATAAAACCTTAAAAATACAAAAACATGTGTTTAATTTTCAATAAAACTTATCTAAAAATCCAAAAACATGTCTTTCTTTTTCATTTCCGACTCCTACGTTGTACATTGACGACAATGTCCCAAATAAAGTGGGGAATGGGAATTTATATTTCAAAACTTATAAAAATTTGAAAATTTTTGAAAAACTTGAAAAACATGTTTTTCTATTTCACAAAAATGAAAATCCCTAAAAATTTGAAAAATCAAAAAAATCCAAAAACATGTTGTTTCATTTAGTAGTGTAGAATTGTATATACTTGTGTTCTTTTGTTCTCTTCTCACATAGGGACTACACCACATTTGAGACATCCTTAACGGATATATGAAGACCACATGGTATGATCTTTTCAATCTCTTTTCCTTACGCCTTATGTTAATGACAATGTGGTGAGATTTTGATATTGTGGTTTATATCTATGTGATATTAGGAGTTTGCATTAGATTATATGGCATTTAGTTGGATAGTTGCATATGCATTAGGTTTGTATATATGTTAGTTGCACCATAGCATGTAGTTGCATTTAGGTAAAGTTTTTGAAATACCTAATTGGGAAGCTTGACAAGTGTATATAAGGCCCTTGTAGATACTTTTTCTCCTTGAGACTCTGTTTGCTAGAATACTTTCAAGACACACTAGGTTCATGAGTTAATGAGGCCTAGTCAAGGGTTTGCATGTGAGTCACCTATCAAACCCTATAATGTGATATGTACTTGATCAACTTGTCTAGGTGATCTTGATTGACTTGGTGATTTGGCAACCCAAAAATACCTTTTATGAATAAATTTGAACTGCTCATTTCAAAAGTTTTTGTGATGTGAAATCGTTTTTATTGCCAAAGAAACCTCAAAATGTTTTGAATTGTTGAAATTTGTGAAAGTTAGTCATTTTGATAGAGGCGTACCACTTCAATGTGCTTTAGAGAGGGATCCATTGAATTGGCCCCCAACATGGTTGTGAACTCAACCACCCAAAGACAGAGTGACTTTTACCCCGAAAAGCTATTGTCTAGAGGTTAACCGGTTGCCTAATAAGCGATTGGTGAAAGCAAAAGACATTAGCAAGAGTGGGACAAACACTATCTCAAAGTTTTGAAATGTGAAATGTGAATATTGTGAAAGTTCAATGAGGTCAAATTTTGAATGCTAGTCTAATCCACTTTTGTATAATAACTTGAGCACTTCATTCCCCAAAACCTTTTTGTTATGACACCTTGTTGACCTTGGGATGATTCATGATCTTTACACTTGTGAATAATTCGAGAATTATCATGTCATATGCCACTAACACTATAGGGATCATCATTTCACTCCATATGATCGCCCTTGACGAAAGCATTTAGAGATTGTGGATAAAAGTAGCCTAGTTTAACACCACTTGGAAGTGACTTGTTTGTATCCTCTTGGACTTAGTGGTTTGTAGAACTAGTATCTATGATGGAGTGTGTACCCTTAAATTATTTCCCTTTTAGTTTATTTCCACCACTTAGATGAGCAAAGTGACTATTCTTTTATAGATGCATCTTTTGATATGTTTCTGTGCTTAATGTAGGATGCATCGCCATTTTGGAAAGCGCCACCTTGCCTTGCAAGAAAGCATTCTATCTCATGGATATCTTGTTGTGAGGTGAAGGGGTGGAGTGAGACCCGTTAATTGTATGTACTAGTTAGTTTAAATAAAGGTCTTAGTTTTAGTCACCTCTTTACTCGGGACGAGCAAATGTTTGGTTTGGGGATATTTGATGTGGCTCATATTTACGCACATTAAGTCCCCTAAATAACCTAGTTTAGAATTCTTTTAAATGATTATTAAGGTCGTTTCACTATCTTTAGCTTCCTATTTGCTATACTTTAAGGTTTGGTGCCTTTGGTAGGAAATGAGCACTAGCCTGGCATACGTAGAGCATTTCGGAGCTAAATGGAGGCATCCAACGACCAAGCATCAAGAGGAGACCAAAGCTAAAGACAATAGTTCAATAAATCAAGTTTTCGGGTAATGAAGGACAATCCCCATGACCCAAGAATCAATCCACACAAGTTGTTAGGCAAGAATGACGAGAACGGAGCCATTACAAGAGGAAATTGCTTGGAACCAAACAAAGAATTGATCGTTTTTCTCTAAAACTATAATAGATGAAACTACGTCAAAAAATCAAGTGGTCTAGGCTTTGAATCACTCCAATAAGAGCTCGGATGAGAAAATGACGTCCGTTTTACAATCTGAGCTTAAATAGACAAGCTAAGCACTAGCTCGTCCGAGCTAAGCCTAGCTCGCCAAGCTCCCACTCAGCTCGCCCGAGCTCCTACTAGCTCACATGTGTTGGCTGGCAGGATTAATTCTTCAGTGCTCAGGTCGTGCGACTTGTTCCAGGCCTAGCGAGGCGGCCTTCATTTAAGCCCTTAATTAACCCTTAAACTTACTTACTATATATACTTCATTTGTAATAATTCTAGGGTTTATGCCTCATTATGAGGACAAAAGCCTCCTTAGAGTAGATTAAGATATCTTAGATTAGAATACTCTCTTAGGTTAGGAGTAGATTAGTCCTTAATCTTTCCTTACAATTTACATTAATCTTTCAATAATTGTTCTTTCAATTTACGTCTTCAATAGTTTACATTTGGATCTCTTGGGTATATAATTGAAGATTGGTGACAAGTCTTCATCTTTATTCAAGGATTCATCTTTATTTATGTTCATCTTTACTTTCCAAGTTGCTAACTTTCTTAATCTCTCGTTATTTACTTGTTAATCCTTTACTTATTATCTTGCTTAATCATCATGTTTACTTGTGTTATAATGTTTGACACCATTGTTAGCATGAAATCCATTATGTCTAGTGAGTAGTCATTAAGCTAGGGTTAGTGGAGGATTAGAGGAGTAATCATGGGTTAGATCTATGCTTAATGAGTTCATATGAATGATTGTATGCTGTGTTTTCAACTTATGCACATGTTATGTTTGATGAAATGATTGATTGGCAACTTGGCATGATTCTCTATCTCTTCAACAAGACTTGTAAATCAACTCAAGCATTGTTAGACCATGCATATAGTTGAATAGGGAGACCCCGGTCGATGTAGGTGTCGTAAGCTATAAATCAACTCGACTCCGAGACCTAACTCACCCTAGAAATTGTATGACATAAATCAACTCGATTCAAACACAACTCTAATCGTTTATGTAACTCATTTATGTGATTTTACCATGTTTCCCTATGATCCCATGACACCTTAGTGCCTTTTATCATTTGTTCACATCTTTCTTTCATTGCTTGTTTTACCTTTCATTGTTATTTATTGCTTTTCATTAGCTTAGATCATAAACCCAAATTAATTGTGACAACCCTAGTGCAACTACAATTAGATTGATATCCCCGTCCTTTGGGTTAGACTCCGACTTACTTGCTATACTAAGTTGGATATAAATGTGTTTGATGGTGGACAATGACCCGCTTTATCAGGGACGCTTAAAAAAAATTCAACAATTGCTTTGAATCGGTTAAAAATTGTTATCGTGTCCGACTTTAATTTAATAGGATATAGCTAAATATATTTGGTGAAATGATCGACGAAAATGACATAGTATTTAAAGTTGTCATGAGATAAAACGCGTAATGTCCAAACGTCGGAAAAAAAAATGAGATCAAGAGGTGCATTAGATTTAAGAGACGAGAAAGAGAATGGTAATTTATGAGACTTGCTTGCTTTTTTTTGCATGAATGACAATAAGGAAAAACAATAGAAGCGCATGTTAATGAAGATTGACGAGTACGAAAAGAAAGGGCATCAGCATTGGGGTGCCTAAGACGGTGGCACCAGGCATGAAGAGAGGGAGTAGTGACTGCAAAGGCTTAGACAGGGGACGAATTCCATGTGTATACCCCACGATTAATTGTCCCATGCATGGAGTAGCGCGCGTCCCGTCGATATATCCTTAAAGAGAAAGGTAAAGGGTGAGAATTCAATGATACCGTTATTATCATTACAAAATTTTGAGACGGATAAAAGGTTGCCAGATATTAATTAAAGGCACATGTAAACCATTTCGAAATTGTAAAGAAGAGGAGGAAGTAGAGAAGGTGAAAGAACCTATATTATTAATAGGTAGAGGGGAATCATCACCAATGAATCAATGATCACATCATCACTCCCATCATATGGTTTATGAAGGACAACTGCAGATTATAGGTCACTAGGTAGTATCCCGCGCTTCGCGCGGCCTGTTTTAAAATTTTATTATTATAATTGAAGAAAAATAACAAAATTTGTATATGACCTTTAATATTTTTAACTATAAATAAAAATAAATCAATTTTTCTCAAATTCAATTTTTTAGGTTTAACTTCAATGTTTTAAAATAAAATACATACCGTTTTAATTAAAACTAATAAGTGATAATTAGTTATGTATGATCAATGTTTATAAATTATTTTATGACTGATCAAATATCATATTAATTAAAATAAAATTTATTCGAATAATGCAACAATCAACATTAAGTTCTCAAATTATATCATTTCACTATACTTTATGTTCCAAATCAATTAATATTTGTTCAAAATAATGTGAATATAATTTTATATAATTTTTTGTTTTTTATTTATAACGTGTGATATTAATGTATCAAACATATAGAGTTCAAACTCAACTTATTCAAATGTTTTCATTGTGTCTTACACGTGTTATGTGTCAAACATATCTATAAGAATTGCACCTTTTATATTTTTAAACAACTATATATAAATGATGTTTAAGAGTTTACTTGTAAATAAAATAGGTTAAACTTTCTTAAATAATATATTTTGAGATTTAACTTCAAAGTATTTAGAAGATGCCATATAAAATATTTAACTAAAAGTAATATTTAGCTAGTCATGATCAATATTTATACTCGACGTATACATATTTTAATTGAAGATATTAAAGAAAAATATAACACTTTTTCTACTTTTTCATGTCGTTTATAATTCTATATTATTTTATAATCATTACTTTTGTTTTGATTATTTAAATGCACTCGCGATCACTGTGTACATACATACTCGTTATCACACTATTTAAAGCTATCAAAATCTCACATTTAACTTATTACGGGATTCTACCTAGGTTTGTGACCCGTGAAATTCACGGGTTTATGAGAATTTTTATGAGGCTTGGTGTCGATTGAACAACTTTATGTTTACGTAAAAAGACATGTCGACACCAAGCCTCATAAAAATTCTCACAAACACCTCTATTAAATCATCGGGTTCTCACCACTATTTAACTTATTACGCATAAACACCTCTATTTAACTTATTTTGACTCTTGTACTCTCTCTTTTCAAATGAATTTTATAATCTTGTTAAAATATACTTCACATATAAATCTAAAATATATGAAATTCATTTGAATGAAGGGAGTATTTTATTTTCTCCATAGTTTCTATGAAGACAATTTATCGCCAGTTGTGACATAAATTTTTTACCAATTTAACATTACATATTGAGTAAACTTCTTAATATTTGGAAATTCAACTATTTGAAAGCGAGAAATGACGTTTTGAAAAAAACCATTGAAACTTCAACATATTTGTATAACACACTACTTTTGTACTCCACTTGTAAAATTGCGATGAGCATTTAAACATCTTGAAAATGTATACACAATTACTAATTGTAAAGCTATGAGGGAAGAGGATTCTCTCCGTTTTTTTTGTTGTCCATTTTCTCTCACAAAGATGTTTATTATTATTATTATATACTATATTCCAATTTTACTCATTAACCCTTTTCATTTTTAAGTAAATTCACAACCATTCGATTAGGCCTAGAGAATCGAACAGTTGAGAAGTAATGAACATCCATTTCGTTTTTTCTAAGAAATAGGGAAAATCGTTACTCATAGAAACATTAGTACTTCATACTATATACAGTAGTCCCTAATAGTGGCAACATTCGTAAAATTGTTTGGAGTATCAATATCAACTATTTTATACATTAGATTTTGTTTTCTCAGTTTGGGTAAGCATAATTAAAGAAAAGAAGCCTATATATATATATATATATATATATATATATATATATATATATAAAAAATTAATAAGCATAATTAAAGAAAAGAAGCATGGATGTATAAAATAAAAGTTGTACCATATTTTTATTTTTGGCATAACTCACACCAACTCGATTGTTTTTACACCATTTTCTCAAATTGTTTTGAACTTATTCAACAACTATACCGCTTGTTATGCAAAATTGTTAGCCGTTTAGAACTCTTTATTCATTGAACCCATTGAAATTTTTACATTTAGAAAGAATGCATAACTAAACGGATGCGAATTTCGAATAAATAAGACAAAGTGAAAATTTGGTAGTTTGACCTTCATTCTACTATAAGGAAATATAAACCTCTAATCTCATTAACTTCCCTTTTTGGTTGTAATTCTTAGAGAACATCATCATACACATATATACATATTCAATTATCCACAACTAATATGGAATCATATTAGTAAGGGAATTGTCCTCACTTGAACTCATAGTTGATCTTGCACTTGAACCTAATAATATCATCATATATGTGTGAATGTGTGATTCCACTTTGCTATTCATTGAACAACTGAAGTTGTATAGTATTTGTTTTTCATGGGAAGTATGACCAATTTCAGTTTTCTCCTTGAAATAAAGGGTTATCATTTCCGATGCATTTGGCAGCCATTTTGCCAGGAGCGAGGCCGGGTTCGGTGAAGTTCTTTAATGGATCATCTTGATCTTAGACGATGATACTCAAATCAATGATAAAAAACATTTAACATTAAGGAAATGATCAATGTGACTACTGTAAATGCTAAGTTTTTATTTGAAGCTTTTTGCAAATCTTCTTAAAATAAAGAGAAAAAGAAGGATGTGACTCAAATCTGATGAGAGAAATAAATTTATGGGGTAAATAAGTGGATGAAGAGAAGGTAGTCAATAAAAAGATATGAGTTACATTCAATGATGAGTCTACCACTCTTTTGAATGAAAAATTGGGAAAATGTGCGTTGAACATTGTTTGTTGACATTACATTGAAACAAAATATTGCACATAATAGTATACTCGTAGTCTCATACGGAGTATCGGAAGATAAATCATACATTGGGAATGTGCGTAGTAATTTAGTAATTTAGTACACCTCATTTCATTTCTAGTCAATTTATCATTTTCCTTTACATACTACAGTAAGTTACTAATTTGTGTACCTACTATATTTCAAAGTACTATATTATTTCCAATTTCCAATTATTTATTTTCTTTTGCATGCTACATGTCTAATCTACATTGTTGCAACCCAACTTTATATATAGACATAAAGTTTTATAACTTTCTCAAAAATGTCTTTTTGAAAATTCACGGGATCACACTAAGTTTTATAACTTAGTGTTTGTGAAAATTCACGGGATCACACTAAGTTTTATAACTTTCTCAAAATGTCTTTTTACGTAAACATAAAACATTATGAGACACTCACTTTAATCATTTATACAAATAAAAAATATTTCAATAAATATAATGAAAATTATACTCAATTTGAAACTTTTTTCGCAATGAATATAATTATTTACGTTTTAGAATTTATATCAAAATAATTTTTTAATAAATTTAGAATCAAATCACCCTAATTATTTAATTTAATTTTATAATAAAATTTATTAAATAATAATATATTTTGCTGAGATTTATACAGCATTTATTATGTTTATATTTAATGTTCAGGTGTAATTAATACTTGTATTTAATGCTGGGTTGACACGTGGCGCATCCACAGCGTTTCAACCCAGTTTTATATATATATATATAAGATTAGAGAACCCAGAACATTAATGTGAACATCCCTCTTGTGACAAGAACACAAGAAGTAAACCCGAGGCAGAGTCGATCTTCTAAATTGACCCCTCATCAACCATCACATCACAATAACATAATCAATCTCAATAAAAATGGCAACATCACTATCTATCATCAACAATCAATCACAACATCACTGTAGTCAAGATTACTCATAAAAACTGAAAGTCGAATAGGGAGAACTCTACCTTTGAAATAACCAATGAAGTAAATAAGAACTCAGAAATGCTCTTCTACGAACTCGTGACCTACACACAATAACTGCATATAATATTATAAATCCTAATCAATAACCCATATGTTAATCATTTCCCTAATCCCAAGATTTAGGGTTAGTCTAAATAGAAAACTGATTAAACATCATAGGTTCAAAACATACGCCAAGGAATGAATGCAAACGAAGATGAAGATCCAAACCCTTATTTGCAATTGCGACAAATCTCTCACAAGGATGATTAAGAGAAAGATCAATGAGATTAGGAAATGATTAGAAACATTTCAAGGTTGCTAAATGACGATTAACACTGACTTAAGCATTATTAATCAAACGCTCGGTCTAAACGAAATAGAAACCGTCGAAACACGCTGAAGCGGCTCACTCGACCGAGTGTCACTCGCTTGACCGAGTGATGTATAAGTCACTCGACCTAGTGAAACCTCATGACCATTCCAGAATATCCCAAACTCAACCACTAGACATAAGGCACTCGACTGAGTGTGCCTTACTTGACCGAGTGAAATACAGAGTATTATAGTATTCCCTCCTCCAGCAGGAGCTGTTAACCAGGCCACTCATCTTTTAGAGGGAGGGCAGGGACAACATAGCCATACCCTTACATTTCCAGGACAAGGCCTAGGATTACCAGGCACAGGCCAGGCCACAGTAGCCCCAGCAAGCCAGATTCAGGCTAATAATAATCACATCAACAATGATTAGGCAACCTCAACTGTCAGTCTAAGTTCATCAGGTCACAAGTGCACGTTCCAGGCCAACCACCAGCTGCCACCTTGGTCAGCCAACTTTTTATTCAACTAGGTTCAAATCAATCCTAGGGAGCCAGGCTTAATTCCCAATGCATTTCACAGAAAAACAAACTGAAAGCAAATTGCAGGAAGGGTAAATCAGATAAAGTAGAATTGCCATTTCTGGCCAAACAAGGGAAAAATTTCTAGCAAAGAACTCTTGGCTTGTTTTAGAATTCCTCAGATAACACCTTGAACAACAAATGGTGCTTGAACCAAGGCCATTTGACTTCACATAACCAGCCAAGAAAATGCAGCAGTCTATGAGCAACATGTCACTATCATGCCTGCAACACTTTGTTTCTTGCTCAGTTTACTTTAAATCCTTTTTGTATCCGTTGTAATGTATTTCCAATGTTATTTTTTGCTTCCTAAGACACATCCTGGACCTTAGATGGAGATATCTAGGGTTTTATTGTATTGAACTTCAATAGGAAAGGCCTATATAAGGACCCTTCCCCAGTCTGTTTTACTCAGACTTGATTAATGATAAAAACCTTGAGATTTCTCTCAAAATTTGCAAATCTTATTAACTTTGCCGAGTCTTAGTTGTAAGTCAGACTTAATATCTTCTTTTGCTTGCTTATAAGGTGATTAAGGATCTGTGGTGCTACTTAGAACAGGTCTGTGCTTGCTTGAGCTATTTTAAGTGCATTGTCTGCCTATCTTGCTCTTACTCTGTGCTTGCTTGAGTAATTCCATTTCAGACTCCCTAAATTATTAAGTTTAACCTCTATGCTTGATTGAGGGTGAATTTGATAATTATATCCTAGTTTCTAGTCACAATAAGAGTCACACTAATCTGCTGAGGAAACTGTCTAAGAATCACACCATTTCAGTCTGGTTTTCTAATTATTAAAAATACTTGGAGTGCTTGTAAAATTCTGAATTTTGTCTCAGTTTTGGTTTGCTATCTTAACTAAATTGTCACCAATTTTTATGATTTATCAAGGTCATTTGCTATTTTTTACAAAACTTCTAATGTTCATTGCATTCCCTGAAGTTGTCCCTAGTCTGTTATCAGAGTTTGTCAAAATTGTGTGAGTCCCTGTGATTTACACAGCAAATACTGATAATCAGAGCATAGGTTATAACACAATCCTATCTTGTGTTTGTCCTGAGTGAGAGAAAAGTGAGTTCATTTCCCCTAGCTACATCAAAACTACAAAAACCAACCATGAGTGAAGAGAGATTAGCAGGAATGGAGGCAAAGATGGATCAGTTAACCAACCTGGTTAATGAGACCGTGGAAGCTGTGAACACTGTCATGGCAAACATTCCCACTCCAGAAAGAGGAAGACCACCACCCTACAGAGGAAGAGGCAGGGGTAGAGGTTTGTTTAGAGCAGGAAGAGGCCAACCACAACATGAGAATGAAGAAGAGCTCAACTCAGAATCAGAAGAGTCTATGATGGAAGAAGGTAACTACTTAACTAGAGATAAAGATGTTAAAGTAGTGATCCCTGATTTCCATGGTAGTTTAAATATGAGGATTTGCTAGACTGGCTTAGGTCTGTTGAGAGGGTCTTTGAGTTTAAAGGGTACACTGATAGGAACGCTTTTAAAGTTTCCATTTTAAAACTCAAGGGATATGCATCTCTTTGGTATGAAAGCATGAAACACCAAAGGATTAGAGATGGTAAGGAACCTAGCAGGTCTTGGGTTAAATTGAAAAAGAAATTGAAAGAAAAATTCATAGCCAAGGACTATACCCAGGAAATCTTTATTAAACTGACTCAGTTAAGGCAAGACCAGCAATCTGTTGAGGCCTACCTTAGGAGCTTTGAACAGTTAACCCTATAATGTGAGGTCACTGAGAAACCTGAGCAAAATATTGCTAGGTTTGTTGAGGGTTTGGATCCTAAGATTGCTAGCAGGGTAAGGATGCAGCAGGTTTGGTCATTTGATGAAGCAGACAATCTGGCTTTGAGAGTAGAGAAACTAGGAAAGGTGAAACCTGTAACACCTAAACTCCCCACCAAGCCAGCATTCAGACCTTATACTGGTGTTAAAATCACTGAAACACCTAAACCAACAACTCAACCCATAGGAGACAAGGGAAAGGCACCCATGTATCCTAAAGCTAACCCACCTCTATCCAGGGATACGATTAAGTGCTTTCAGTGCCAACGGTTTGGCCATTTCAAGAAGGTTTGTCCTTCTAACAGGGCTCTCACAGCTATGGAGATTCAAGAGTGGGAAAGAGAAGGTCTAGTTGAGTATGAGGAGGATGAGACATTGGTCCTAGAAGAAGTGGAAACTGAGGAGGGGCTAGAACAAGGACATATTGTAGCTCACCCTGACACAGGGAACAATTTGGTCCTACGGAGGGTCATGCATTCTCAACCAGCTCCTCTAGAGGCTGATCAAAGATCCCTGATCTTCAGAAGCAGATGCACTGTCCAAGGGAGAGTGTCTAATCTGATCATTGATGGAGGTAGCTGTACCAATGTAGGTTCCATCATTATGGTCAGCAAGCTGAGTTTACCCACCCAAGTCCATACAAGTTAAGGTGATTAAACAAGGGCTCTAAGGTAGGAGTTGACAAACAATGCATTATTCCCTTTTCAATTGGAAGGGTGTACAAAGATGAAGTGTTATGTTAGGTGGTCCCTATGGATGCCTACCACCTACTGCTAGGGAGACCATGGGAGTTTGATAGGAACACCATTCACTAGGGCAAGGCTAATGTTTACAGTTTTAAGCACAATGGCAAGAAGGTCACCCTGACCCCCTTGCCACCCAATCAAAGAGGCTATGGAAGCCCTAACATACCTGAGGAAGTCACTGGAGTGCTGTTTCTATCTGAGGCAGCCATGATCAAAGAACTAAAGCAAGAGCAGCCTGTGATGTTTGTGCTGTCAAGAGAAGTCACCATTGAAGGGGAGAGCAGCGGTGTGCCTGTAGAGGTTGAACCTCTGATTCAGATATACAAGGAGATTTTCCAGTTGAGTTGCTTAGTGGACTACCACCTCCGAGGGGAATTGAGCATCACATAGATCTTGTACCTGGTTATGTGTTACCAAACAGGCCAGCTTACATATGTGATCCCATAGCAACCAAGGAACTAAAACACCAAATTGATGAATTAATGACAAAGGGCTTTGTGAGGGAGTCACTGAGTCCATGTGTAGTGCCTACTTTACTAGTGCCAAAGAAAGATGGAACTTGGAGGATGTGTACTGATAGTAGGGCTATAAACAACATCACACTCAAGTACAGATTCCTTATTCCAAGGTTGGATGATATGTTGGATGAGCTCAGTGGAGCCAAGATCTTCTCAAAAATAGATCTTAGTCAAGGGTATCATCAGGTGAGGATAAGAGAAGGTGATGAGTGGAAAACAGCTTTCAAGACCTAGCATGGCCTATATGAGTGGGTTGTCATGCCATTTGGTTTATCTAATGCCCCAAGCACCTTCACGAGGCTAATGGCTGAAGTTCTAAGGCCTTGCCTTAGAAAATTTGCTGTGGTATACTTTGATGACATACTCCTCTACAACAACAGTCCAAGTGAACATCTGGTACACCTGGAAGCAGTTTTTAAAATACGCAGGGAACAAAAAATGTATAGGAAGCTTGAGAAATGTACCTTCATGGTCAATGAGGTAGCATTTCTGGGATGTATCATATTTGGAAGATTAATATCAGTTGATTAGGATAAGATCAAGGCAATGCAGTCATGGCCAGTCCCAAAAATAGTCACAGAGGTAAGGGGATTTCATGGCCTGGCATCTTTTGACAGGAGATTCATCAAGCATTTTAGCTCCGTTGTTGCACCAATCACTGAGTGCATGAAAAAGGGAGATTTCCAATGGATGAAGCTGTTCAATAGTCCTTTGAGAAGATAAAGAATTTGACGTGTGAGACTCCCATTCTGAAGCCACCTGACTTTGATTAATTGTTTGAACTGAAGTGTGATGCCAGTGGAGTTGGGATATGAGCTATCCTGATCCAAGGCCAAAGACCTGTGGCATACTTCCGTGAAAAGTTGAATGGAGCCAAGTTGAAATATTCAACTTATGACAAGGAGTTCTATGCAATCATTAGTGTTGGAGTTAGTGTCCTCTACAATAGTGAGTTTACATAATAAATCTCATTAAAGGAATATCATCAGATATTTAATTATTTGATCCTCGTCAGTTGATTAACGTAAATCGATAACGGTTGGTTGACTAGAGTTTGACGTTATTGTCGTGAGACGGCGGCGATCAATTGACCCCTTTCGGTCACACCTAAAGGAACGAACCCCAATTGACAACTAATTAATTGTATGAGATACAATTTATTTAGTCCCTTGATTTATAGACTAAAAGGTTAGTCGATTATTTTTAGAGAGATTTCGAGTTGCGAACTCGAGGAGCGGCAGTTATTATTTAATTACGCGATAATTAAATAATAAATTTTATGAGACGGGTTTTAGTTAATTCACTAAAATTGTACTAATTGATTAATGTGATTAATATTAGTACGTAAATTAATATGTGTAGCGGTACACGTATATTTACGGAGTGATTTGGATGAAATTAATCGAGAAGCATTTAAACATAAAACGATGTTTAAATAAAATTTACACGTATTTGTGCGACAAATATAAGATCCAAAATGGACCCGTAAATTGGGTATTGGACCGTGTAAATGGAGTATAGTGGATGATTATAAACACAATCATTTCACTTTACTTGTGATACTTCCACAAGTTATCTTATAATTATATTTTACATGTGATGTAAGATTGATAAATATAAGACAATTTGCACACTCCACTACTCCCTTACTCCACCCGCCACTTCCTCCTACATACTCCAAAATTGTTGTTCATTTTTGCACACTACTTCACTACTTCATTTTGCATGTGAACAAAAGTTGGTACTTCTCTCTAAAATAATAAAAGCTTTACTACGATTAGTTAGTAAACAAAATAAAATAATTACTAAGATTGTTAGTATTATTTACATATTATCAAGGGTTAATTTTACAAGTATCTAGTTAATACTTGTAAGATAATTTTTGGGTGTAGTTCTTGGGTGCAACTTGAAGGAGACTTTCTTATTGAAGGTTTTTCAAGGAAGATCATCCATTTCTTTTTAGCTCAAGAACAATCAAGATAGGAGATCTTGATTGTACCTATATTACCATAAATATCAATGTAAGGAAATTGTTTTTCCTTAATCTTTAATTTTATGCTTTTATATTTGCATGCATGTTACATAGATCATTAAATGAATATATTATGAGATAAATTATTTTTAATTAGAGACTCTAATTAGGATCTATGATTTTTCAAGTGGTATCAGAGCTGAGGGTTGTAATTTGCATGTTGATTTCAAGCATATTAATAAATTATGAGATAATTTATAAAAACTCAAAAATTGTGTTAGATGAGGTTTTAGCACGAAATTTTTGGGCCATGCACACCTACTGATCTCAAAAGATTTGTGGTAAAGTTTGGTGATTTATGAAGTTATTTTGCTATTTCTAATGATTTTTGGTAGAAAAGCGAGTCAAAATGCTGTATTTTAGTTATAAATTGTCTAAAAATAGTTAAAGTATGACTCGGGCCATGGAATGTTTATGGTGTTTCATGCATGTTTTCTACTGATTGTATGCAAAATGTTGAAGGTTTGTTTGAACTTTTGCATGTTTATTGATTTTATGAGATAAAAGTCGATAAAAGTGAAATAAATTAATCATATTTTTGAAACGATTGATTCTACCCTTGATAAATTTATGTAAATTTGAAAATATTATTTAAAAGTTAAAACTGAAATTTAAAATGTGATTTCACCTTGTTTTGATGTTTATTGGTTTTAGTGGTTAAAAACCGATAAATATCGATCTTTTTCTTCTTAAATTTTAACCGATTTTTGGGGACATTTTTATGACATTTTTGTATTCTTGGGAGTGTTCCAGAATACTCAAAATTTTTGTTTCAATTGTTTGGGTAATATTTCAATTATTTTGGTTTTTTACTTAAAAATTATGATTTTACCGATTAAATTAGCAAAATATCACCAAATCAAACTAATTATTCATCACAAAATTAGTGAGGACTAATTTTGAGGTGCAAAACAGTTTGGATAATTAGTTTGCACTTAAATGAGACTTAAGAGTTGATTATTGATTTTTACATGTTAAAAATCGATTAAATCCACAAAACCGAGATGGATACCAACGATTTTAAAGATAGGGCGATTTTGGCATCATTTTACAGCATTTTAAGTATATTTATTTAAGTTGAATGAATGATTGTCATTTATTTAAAGTATTTATCTTGTTGTACCTAGTATGACCTAGTTTATTTTAATCGTTATTACCCGAAATGAATGGGAATAGCGATTTGTTTGTAATTAAATACGATCTCGCATCGTCGGTTTGTAATAATTAATAGTTTTATTTATTTTATTAATTAATGTATAATAGGAATAGCTATGTAATTCAATAGTAATAGTTATTCTTACTGGCGTTTCCAAAAGACGGATTACATCGAGACGGAGTCTATTTTTGGAAGGTGTTCCAAATCCTACAAGAGGAGCCACTTTTGGAATGAAGAGGCAAGGGACCAAGGAGTTGGTTTCCGATATGTAATAGTCTAGTTTTTATTAACTAAGTGGCCATACTAGGATTTATTCATATGCTTACTTGTTTGCTTGTTTTTATTTTCGCGCATGCCAAAATCGCCATTCACATGCATTTTATTTTCGCGGTTGTCAATTCACGTCATTTACATTCACCGACTTAGTTCACTTATAGGGAATTTATGACTAAATTGACAAGATCTCTCACATAACTAAATTGAGATTAGCCTTACCAATTAGTAACACCCATGAATCTCTTGTTCATTAGAGCCACGCTCGCCCAAGCGGGGTGTTCTCTTTTTACCTTAGGTAAGTAGGGTGGTAAACGGTTATCACACGCCAAAATTGGTTGGACTCAACGGGATATAAGACGGTCTTGTGTTCCGGGCCTAGTAGATGGATTTAAGGAAACTCGTCGACCAGGAGTTCTAGAGGTAGAATTAGTCAACGTGACTTACCGAATTTACACAATTATGGGATGTTTCGCCCAAGGGATGCTCATTTTTGTTTAATATTTGGGTCTTGGAATCATTTATATAATTTAGTGGGAGATCATTATATAAATGCTAAAATTTGTTAAACATGTTTTCACAAGTAATTTTTTAAAACAATGGATGTTAATTTTTCCTTTTTGTTGTAGCATTTTAATTCGCAATGGCAACTTCTTCAACTCCATCGACTACTTCACTAGGCAAAGATTCATGGCTAAGGTCCGTAATGGACAAATGTATCTTAAAAGATGATAGTAGTAACTTTCTTGAATGGGAATCCAACATCAAAAGTGCCGCGTTGTCCGACAATGTGCTCACTTACTTGACTGATGCTCCTCCCATCGAGCCCGGTCCAAGGGCTTCATCGGCGGTGAGGACCGCCTATGATGACCATGTGAGGATGTCGAATGATATCAAAAATGTGTTGATATGGTCGATGTCCCCAAAGCTCAAGCTATCATGCATTTCTTTAAATGCGTACGAGATATTCATTCGTATGATTACTATGTTATGTTTTCACAAACACCTAAAGTCCGTCAATACGATGCGGCGGCACACTTCTTTGAAGCTAAGCTTGAGAGGGGCCAAAAGGTTGGTCCTCATGTACTCAAAATGGTCGAATATGTCGACATCCTAGAGCGTCTAGGGTGTAAGATTCCTAAGACTCTTGTGGTGGATCGTATCCTGCACTCACTTCCCACCAAGTTTGCCCATTTTAGGGTGAACTACAACATGAATGGCATGGATAAGAGTTATCATAAAATTCATGCGCTCCTCACCGAAGCGGAGAGGGATATGGAAGCTAGTGGGAGTGACAAAGGGGATGTTTTAACCATGAAGTTAAAGAACATGTCCCTTGGAGTTAAGAAAGGAAATGGGAAGGAAAAGTCCCAATTCAAGAAATCGTCAAAGAAACATGACAAGGGAAAGGGGAAGGCCGTTGAGAATGGCAATCCCAAGGCAAAAAGTGTCAAACTCTCCGAGGCCGAATGTTTCCATTGTAATGGGAATGGGCATTATAGGAGGAGTTGTCCCAAATACTTGGAGGATCTCAAGGAAGGGCGTGTGACGCCTATTGGTATGATTTCCTCTCTGTATGTGATAGACGTTAATTATGCTTGCACTTCCACTTGGGTACTTGATACCGGATGTGTCTCTCACCTTTGTAATCATTTGCAAGGTTTAAGGGACGTGTGAGCACTAACAAAAGGGGATGTGGATCTCCGCATGGGCAATGGAGCTAGAGTAGCGGCCGTTTCTGTGGGGACCTATGTGCTCACTTTAGCTAGTGGTCTAGAGTTGTATTTAAATAAGTGTTATTTTGTACCAACTTTAACCAAGAACATCATCTCCATTTCCGCATTAGACGCGGAAGGCTTTTGTTTCATGATTAAGGACAATAGTTGTACTTTTTCATTAAATGATGTGGTCTATGGCAAGACCATTTCAATTGGAGGCATTTATGTTTTAAATGATGTTAATGACGTTTATCATGTAGAAACTAAAAAGCTCAAAACAGGTGATCCAAACGAATCCTACCTTTGGCGTTGTCGTTTAGGCCATATAAACGAAAGACACATTAAGAGACTTGCTTCATCAAAATTGCTCAAACCATTTGGTTTCGAATCTTATGGTACATGCGAGTCTTGCCTTTTAGGCAAGATCACCCGTGCACCTTTTGCGGGAAAAGGGACACGAGCTAGTGAGGTTTTGGCTCTCATACATACGGATGTGTGTGGACCATTAACCATCACCGCTAGAGGAGGTTTTCACTACTTCATTACTTTTACTGATGACTTAAGTAGATATGGGTATGTCTACTTAATGAAGAACAAGAGTGAAGCCTTTGATAAGTTCAAAGAATTTCAAAATGAAGTAGAGAACCAATTGGATAAAAAGATTAAGACACTACGATCCGATCGTGGTGGTGAATATCTAAATAGTGAATTTGATTCACACCTCAAAGATTGTGGTATAGTATCACAATGGACTCCTCCTGGCATACCATAACTAAATGGTGTAGCCGAAAGGAGAAACCGAACTTTACTAGATATGGTTCGGTCTATGATGAGTCTAACAGAGCTTCCTAGTTCATTTTGGGGTTTTGCCCTCTTGTCTGCAACATTTTCACTAAATCGAAGCCCGACTAAAGCGGCCGATAAGAATCTATATGAGATATGGAGAGGAAAAGTCCCTCATTTGTCATTCATGCGTATTTGGGGTTGCGAAGCGTACGTCGTGATCAAGTCTGACAATAAGCTTGCACCGATGTCTGACAAATGTCTTTTTGTAGGATATCCAAGGGAAACACGTGGCTATTACTTCTACAATAAACACGAGAACAAAGTGTTTGTGGCTCGTGATGCTGTCTTCCTAGAAAAGGAGTTTATTTCTAGGAGACAAAGTGGGAGAAAATTTGAACTTGACGAAGTTCGAGAGCCACAAACCGAGAATGAGTTAGAGGAGAACGTGGAGGATAACATTCTCTCTTCCTCTAAAATGGTAATTGTTCCTAGAAAGTCAAGTAAGATTTCTAATCCACCTGACCGCTACCTTGGTAACATCGAAGAGGGTAGTGTTTTGTTACTTTTGGAAAGTGATGAACCCACAACCTACAAATCGGCCATGTCTAGTCACGACTCCTCGCTTTGGCTAGAAGCCATGCGATCCGAAATGGATTCCATGTACGAGAACCAAGTATGGGACTTGGTGGATTTACCTGAGGGAGTGCGACCCCTTCAAGGTAAATGGATATATAAAATTAAGCTCGGCGTGGATAAACATGTAGATGTTTACAAAGCTAGATTGGTAGAAAAAGGGTTCACCCAAGTTCACGGTTTACACTATGACGAAACCTTTGCTCCAGTCGCTATGTTTCGGTCCATTAGGATAAGCTTAGCGGTTGCCGTATTTCATGATTATGAGATTTGGCAAATGGATGTCAAAACCGCCTTCTTGAATGGGATTCTAGAAGAAGATGTGTACATGATACAACCTAAAGGTTTTGTGGATACATCTAACCCTAAGAAGGTGTGTAAGCTTAAGAAGTCCATCTATGGTCTTAAGCAAGCATCTAGTAGTTGGAATCATCGCTTTGATGATGTTATTAAACAATACGGTCTCATTAGAAGTGTGAAAGAACCGTGTTTATACATGAAGTTTAGTGGGAGTAAAGTTGCATTCCTTGTCCTATATGTGGATGACATATTGCTCTTCGGAAATGATGTTCCATCGCTCACTTCCGTAAAGGAGTGGCTAGGGAAACACTTCCAGATGAAGGATTTGGGATAGGGACAACGAATCTTGGGTATTCGGATTTATAGGGATAGGTCCAAAAGGATACTAGCATTGAGTCAAGAAGCTTATATTGACAAAGTTCTTGACCAGTTCAATATGAAAGACTCCAAGAGAGGATTTCTACCTATGGGCCAAGGGATTACTTTGAGCAAGTCACAGTCTCCCTCCACCCCTAAGGAAATTGAACACATGAAGACCGTCCCTTATGCTTCCGCTGTTGGGTCTATCATGTATGCTATGATTTGCACTCGTCCCGACGTTGCGTATGCCTTGAGCATGACAACTCGTTATCAAGCCAAGCCTGGTGAGAGTCACTGGATAGCCGTAAAGAACATCCTTAAGTACTTGAGAAGGACTAAGGATTCTTTCTTAGTGTTTGGAGGAGAAACTGAGTTGCGTGTAAGAGGTTGGGACAGATGATAATTTTGCTGATCCTTTAACCAAGCCTTTATCAAAGGCTAAGTATGATAGTCATGTCGTCGCAATGGGATTGAGACGAGTACCATATTTTCTTTAGATTATGGATATGTAATAATTGGATACTGTATCTCTTATTATATATATGATAATCACATTCATTGTTTTCGCATTCATTCTTTTATGAATCTTTTATTTAGTATGACTAAATTTTTAAATACCTTGTTTTTCTGAATAAGTTGTGGAGACAATGTTGAACAATATTCAAGTGAACAAGATGAACATTGTATTTTGTCCCTAGTCACTTAATGAGGTGATGTCTCGGAGTGACTAGATTGTGAGTCGATTGATGGTTGTTCAACACCATGAGGTCATACGTGATGACTAGTCGATTACCTAGGCAGAGTGTGTGACACTTTGCCGGACAGTGACCATTTAGAGAATCTCTAAGTTCTAATTATAGACGCCTGGTCGTGGCAAGGATCTCTAAGATGTTCCTATGAGTCGATTCTTTTGACTGGAGACTATTATCTGAGCAAGTGCAGTTTCCGAGTGACTTTTGTTTTTGTCCTAGGTCGTGCCGTGAAAGGAGGCCAAAGGGCATTTACTAGGCCATGGTGATCTGTACTGTGCAATAGGATAGATAGGGCATACAAGAATTGTCCAACCACGCTAGGTAACTATATCTCAAGGCCACTCGAGGAGTTAATGACTACAAATGTGTGGCCACGCTCTGAAGTAATCTGTGAGAGATTTTTCCGGTCTGGTAGTCACACTCCCGATCGAGAAAACCACTCGCGATATGTTAATGTGCAAGTGCGACCTGAAAGACACCTTGCATTGAGTGGGAGATTAAAACAGACAAGAGAATTGGTAGCGCACACCTTGTGTCGGAGAAGTGGGAGATTGTTGGAGTTAGTGTCCTCCACAATAGTGCGTTTACATAATAAATCTCATTAAAGGAATATCATCAGATATTTAATTATTTGATCCTCGTCAGTTGATTAACGTAAATCGATAACGGTTGGCTGACTAGAGGTTGGCGTTATTGTCGTGAGACGGCGGTGATCAACTGACCCCTTTCGGTCACACCTAAAGGAACGAACCCCAATTGACAACTAATTAATTGTATGAGATACAATTTATTTAGTCCCTTGATTTATAGACTAAAAGGTTAGTCGATTATTTTTTGAGAGATTTCGAGTTGCGAACTCGAGGAGCGGCAGTTATTATTTAATTACGCGATAATTAAATAATAAATTTTATGAGACGGGTTTTAGTTAATTAATTGTTAATTCACTAAAATTGTGCTAATTGATTAATGTGATTAATATTAGTACGTAAAATAATATGTGTAGCGGTACACGTATATTTACGGAGTGATTTGGACGAAATTAATCGAGAAACATTTAAACATAAAACGATGTTTAAATCAAATTTACACGTATTTGTGCGACAAATATAAGAACCAAAATGGACCCGTAAATTAGATATTGGACCGTGTAAATGGAGTATAGTGGATGATTATAAACACAATCATTTCACTTTACTTGTGATACTTCCACAAGTTATCTTATAATTATATTTTACATGTGATGTAAGATTGATAAATATAAGACAATTTGCACACTCCACTACTCCCTTACTCCACCTGCCACTTCCTCCTACATACTCCAAAATTATTGTTCATTTTTGCACACTACTTCACTACTTCATTTTGCATGTGAACAAAAGTTGGTACTTCTCTCTAAAATAATAAAAGCTTTTACTAAGATTAGTTAGTAAACAAAATAAAATAATTACTAAGATTGTTAGTATTATTTACATATTATCAAGGGTTAATTTTACAAGTATCTAGTTAATACTTGTAAGATAATTTTTGGGTGTAGTTCTTGGGTGAAACTTGAAGGAGACTTTCTTATTGAAGGTTTTTCAAGGAGGATCATCCATTTCTTTTTAGCTCAAGAACAATCAAGATAGGAGATCTTGATTGTCCCCATATTATCATAAATATCAATGTAAGGAAATTGTTTTTTCTTAATCTTTAATTTTATGCTTTTATTTGTATGCATGTTACATAGATCATTAAATGAACATATTATGAGATAATTTGTTTTTAATTAGAGAGTCTAATTGGGATCTATGATCTTTCAATTAGAGCCCTTACACACTGGAGTCACTACCTAAAACCTAAACCATTTGTGTTACATTCAGATCATGAGGCCCTGAAATACATCAATGGCCAACACAAATTGAGCTATAGGCATGCTAAATGGGTGGAGTTCCTGCAATCATTTATGATGCGTGCATTTTATATAGACTTTTCGTAGTATTAAGCTACAAATGTCCCCCGAATTATCTACTTTGTTTTCTCTTGTCCTATTTGGAGGAATGAACCAAAGAGAAGCGGAATCAAGCTTAGAACATGTCCCTATGCATTCATTTAGGATATGAGTTGAGTCGGTGCTTTGAAACTACTAATTTGTGATGCGCGTAGAAGTAAAGAAACTAGGCGAGCAAAATAAGAGCTTTAAATTACTAGTGCCTATTTTCAAGAGACATATCTCTAGTTATAAAACCGATATCCAAGTGATTCCAACTGGAGGTGAAAGCTTATCCTCTTATATTTCCAACGCCATGAAAATCGCTTGTTTCGGACAAGTAACAAAGAAATGGCGGCCGTTTGAAGTTCAGTGCGCGAAGCAAGAATTTCGCGCTGGAACTACTCGATCGAGCACTATAGTGCTCGATCGAGTACTTTGGATCTCTCGATCGACTACCTTGATTCTTATTGTACTTGATCGAGTACTTTTGTGCTCGATCGAGTACTTTTGTGCTCGATCGAGAGCTTTTGAGGAAGAAATACTCGATCGACCAACTTTATGTTACTCGATCGAGTAACACCAAGTCTGACGCGCAGGATTTATGTCGAGACTTATTATATTTAGCTATATTATATTATTAGTTAATAAAATCTCTTACTATATAAGAGAAAAACATTCATTAGGTTAAGCGTTCAGAACTTTTCATTGCTTGAACCTCTATTACGTTGTTTTGTTCTCCTATTTTCCGGAACTTAAATTCTGTAATTTCTCTTCCTTTCTCTTATTCCCTTAATTTCTCTTCCTTTAATCTCTTTGTTTATTTAGTTTATGTTATTTAGTTTCTTCCCTCTTTTTATTATGTTGTTATTGATTATTGCTTTAGTTGTTATTAGTTTCGTTAATTTCATTATGCATAGCTAATTCCCTCGTTAGGATTTAGGGGAACCATTAATGAATGATGGTAGTTAAATAGGTTTGCAGATCTGATGCTTGTTTTATGTGTATGTTTTAATTAGTATCATTTAATGGTAATTAGACAGTTAATGCGCATAGCCGTTTTAATTAATTTGGCAAACTCTGACCTAGATCGGAAGATTGGAAGGAGTGAGACCTGCTACAATTCTTTAGGATACTCTAATGAGGGCGGAAGCTAAGTTAGTTGTATTTTAGAGTGAATAACGGACCGGAAGGACCTTTTCATTACCCTTTAGACCGACGCATGTGACTAATCTGCGACCTAGACTACGACCATAGGACATTCATTGGTGACCCGACAATCCTAGTTCCCTTTGTCTCTATTGTTAGATTTATTTACTTCTCATTGTTTAGTTAGATTAGTTAATTATAAATTTAACCAAAAACCCCCAATTGTGACATCTGACAGACTTACTTGAACAAGTACACACAATAGCCTCCATGTGGATTCGACCCCGACTTCCCTAGCTGCATTAGTTAGAGACCTTTCGGGTTTATCTTTGATAGGGTTGCGACAGCCGTATCAAATTTTGGCGCCGTTGCCGCGGAAGCGGCTCTTTTTACTTATTTTATTTGAGTCTGTCTTTAGGCTATTCCTTGAGGCAATTCTTATCTTCTTTTCTAGTGCTGTTTTGATAGGTCCTACAGGTCTAGCCGAACAAGATTATTTGCAGAAGATTATCAAAGGGAAGGGTTGAGTACCTTTGATCTTCCACCTATGCTCCATCCCATGGCGCAGTAGGTGGCATTTTGTGAGAGATGTGGTTCTGCGGGGCACGATGCTGTTACTTGTTAGGCGGAGAATGACCGAGTCTATGCCTATCAGCAGTATAGACAAGGTCGTTATGGTTCTCAAAGTGGGGGTTACCCAAACTATTCTCCACTTCCGCCGTAGAATTACTATGTGCCGCCACATCCGTTTCAGCAACAAGGCCATCAAAAGCCTCCATTTGTTTGGCCACCACAACAACAAATCCCTTCCCCTCCTAAAAATAATGGAGAGATTGCTGAATTGACATATATAGTGAAGACACTTGTACTGCAAGCGCAAGAGATTATGCAATCTACAGAAGCTTATTTCAGCTTATTTAAGTCTGAAATAGCTCAAGTAGCTGCCGAGTTAGATTTTAGGCAATCATAGACGGTATATGCTATCTGTACCGAAAGCGGTCTTTCCTATGAAGGACCTGAGTTGCCTATTGACGATGATGACATGTATGACTCGGGTGCTGACTTCGCTGTGTAAACTGACTCGTCTTTCGAAGACTCAAGTGCTGCCACACGAGAGGAACTCGATCGAGTACATAAGGATGGTCGATCGAACATTACAGCCACAGAAACACTCGACCGAGTAGAAATTGGTGCTCGATCGAGCACTTTGCACGAGGAGCAACTCGATCGAGCAGCTATGTTTGATCGATCGACCAATATTCACAAGGAAATAATTCGATCGAGTGCCATTCTTGCTCGATCGAATACAATGGTCACAGACAGCAATCCTACGTCATCTAGGTCCGTTTCAGATGACGATACGAAGGAAGACAATGGTTATGGTGAATATCCCATTTGGAAAGCCGAGCTGGATGCTTTAGAGGCTGCAATATATGGGACAGAACCCATAAAGGAGGGGAACGAGAAGGTAGATGAGTCAGTGAATGCACCTAGCACGGTAGAGGTAATATACTCTTTTGCCTTTAATTCTGATATTAGGAGTAGTAGATCTCCCGACTGATCTGAGGTAATTACTGACGATAACTTCATAATTTATTGTTATGGCGGATAGTAAACTACCTCATGTGACTTCTACTTTTTGTTTTGATGCTCCACCCTCTCCCGGTTGGACGAATAATTTAATAATGTTTCACCATACTTGTCATCGGTAATTTGTTAAGTTGAGACGGTATTTCATATTGCTCTTATATGCTCCTTTTGTATTTTGGTGCTACTTATGCTTTTGTGTAGCACATGCGCAGATTTATGATCGATTGCTAAGAGCTTTGAGTTCCTTTGATTGTGACCAACTGAAGTAATTGAGATGAAGACAAAAAGAGGTCGTGTGGGACCTATCTGAAATCAGCGCTGACCGGGAGGCAACCAGGATTTTCATGCTTTGTTTGGATTTCTTAGACATTCTTTTATTCAGTTTTGTGTGCTTAATAATTAGTTTTCTCGACTATAGATTGCGGAATATTTTAGATTTGGTCTTGGTAGTATTTTTGGGGCGCTATTTGCGTAATTGCAGGTACACCTGCATTTTTTTCGCGAATTGAGTTGATCAGGTGCTGCTACCTGCGACCTCCCATGTTGCTGGCTGATTTGGGGAGGTCCGTCTATGTCACGCTATTTTGTGAGTTTCTTGCTCTTTACCTTCTTTATTTCCTTTAGTTTGCATTTTCCCTTTCCCCATATAATTGTTGCTGCTGCTAGCTGTAGTGTACAATGAGGGCATTGTATAATTTGGTTTGGGGAGGGTATATGAATCCATATCTATGTCTGCATACTATTTTTATTGCATTTCAGTTTTCACGTTTATTTCCGCATGCATTGTTTATTTTAATTTCAAAAAAAAAATAATTAATTTTTTTTTAAAATTTTTTTTCCAAAAATTCACATTTATTTTTGCATATAGGTTGAGTCGGAACGGTAGGTTTCAATGGTGAAATTGCACTACACTTAGCCATTCTGCTTAAGCCTTGCAATTTTAACATCTTTTAGCATAGTCATATTGCATAATCTGCGAGTTTATGTTGAAATTTAGCTGAACGAATAGACTTGACCTGAAATTTTGGCAACCTACTCATAATTTGTAAGTTTTAGAGCCTTAAAACTGGTGTTATTCATGACCAGTTCATGTAGGATTGTGAGTGGTTACTCCTTGCATAACATGTATCATTAATTTACACAAGTATGAAATTCAATTTCTTATTGCCTGCATACATTCGGGTTAGTGGTTGGTGTCACATGCAAGGAGGTGCTTATATTCCCTTTTCTTCCGTTTTTACCCGTTAACTCCACATTTAGCCAAATTTGCCTTTTGACCCCTTAACTACACCCAAACTTAGCCTGCCTTGTCAAGCTAGTTTAGTTTGTTTTTGCGGGAATATTGTTTATCATGCCAAATTTGGCTTGTATTGAAAGTTGGGAGTTGGTATTTTGGAAGTTGAGAAATGAAAAAAAAAAGACAAAGAAAAAAAAGGAAGAAAAGAAGACATAAAAAAAAACCGAGAAAAAGAAAGAAAAAAATTGAAAAAGAGTTGAATGATATCGGTTTTACTCCTATGCTATCATTTTATCTTATGAGGAGTTGTTTGATATTTGGTTTAGTGAGCTTTTATGCCAAACAAAGGCATTTGTGCTTATTTTTGATTGTCTTGAAGCGAATTTGGTTCATTTGTTTTTGTTAGGATACTAGCTTGGCTTATACCCTCACATTCCCAAAATGTTTTGCCCTTTCTTGCCCATTACCTCACTATTCCATACTTTTGTAAGCCTTTGGCTGTGACGGGACCTTGTTTGGTTGGAATGTATGTGTACGGTAGCTAGAATTGTCCATCATACTATATTGTATGCATGCTTATGTGGGTCGTAGTCTAGGTGAGCGACTTCTTATTCCTTCTCTCTGACATATACTTGCTTACCCTTTACTTCATGAGAGAAGAGTGACCCGTGAGAGTCCATTTTTAAAGGTCTTACAAGGTCGACAATTCAACTACTTCTATAGACGTCTCTATAACTTGTCTACATTTGACAATTTAACTACTAGTGTTAATTCATTTGCATTAAATTGGTTTAGGTGGACGATTTGTAGCTAGCTCTGAGTTTTACTCCGTTCCATTAGTTAGTTGCATATAGTTTGCTTGGGGACAAGCAATGGTTTGGTTTGGGGAGGTTTGATGCGTGCATTTTATATAGACTTTTTACACCTTATTTGCACGCATTTCTATGCATATTTCGTAGTATTAAGCTACAAATGTCCCCTGAATTGTCTACTTTGGTTTCTCTTGTCCTATTTGAAGGAATGAACCAAAGAGAAGCGGAATCAAGCTTAGAACATGTCCCTATGAATCCATTTAGGAGATGAGTTGAGTCGGAGCTTGGAAACTACTAATTTGTGATGCGCGTAGAAGTAAAGAAGCTAGGCGAGCAAAATAAGAGCTTCAAATTACTAGTGCCTACTTTGAAGAGCCATATCTCGAGTTCTAGAACTAATATCCATACCCTTGTGCTTGCTTGAGTAATTCCATTTCAGACTCCCTGAATTATTAAGTTTAGCCTCTGTGTTTGCTTGAGGGTGAATTTGATAATTATATCCTGGTTTCAAGTCACAATAAGAGTCACACTAATCTGCTGAGGAAACTGTATGAGAATCACACCATTTCAGTCAGTTTTTCTAATTATTAAAAATACTTGGAGTGCTTGTAAAATTCTGAATTTTGTCTCAGTTTTAGGTTTTTATCTTAACTAAATTTGTCACAAATTTTTATGATTTATCAAGGTCATTTGCTATTTTTTACAAAACTTCTAAAGTTCATTGCATTCCCTGAAGTTGTCCCTAGTCTGTTGTCAGGGTTTGTCAAAATTGTGCGAGTCCCTGTGGTTTACATAACACCTCCTTAAAATGAATTTCGTACTCGAAGATCACACTCACCCACTAATCATACACACACACACATCCTTACTCGAAGCATCAACACCACATAATAGACAAGGCCAACAACAAGGCCAACAAGGCCAACAACAACAACAACAACAACAATAACAACTATAATACTCCACTTAACTAAAGACGTTATTCGAGTGGGGTACCTCCTTGAAGAGGTCCATTGATAGGCTTAAAACCCGACTAGTGCTTAAACGGATTGAAAGTACTACTCATATCAACAAAGTGAACTTTCTTTTCTGGTTATCCATGCGAAAGAACTCCACCTTTAAGCGTGCTTGCTTGAGAGTAATCGTAGGATAGTTGACATCCTGGGAAGGTTTTCCGGATGCGCATGAGTGAGGACAAAATGCGCTAGAAAGTACTTGTGTTGATTTGTGGGCCATGTACACAACCTAGCAACCTACCATGAGTGACCACTCCCGACCCAGGGTTTAGGCCGGCGTGTTACAACAACATAATCCCACAATATGACCAGAAGATGACACAAACCCATAAACATAATACAGTAACCAATTCCGTAATACCATCAAATAACAACACAACCATGTTCATTAAGGTCTAGTAACGTAGGTATTACAAAGTTAGCCACAGAAAAACCATGCAATGAGAGGTTACCTGAGGTTGGTTGCGGGTCACCAAACGAGGGTGAAAAGCTAGGTGACAAGGCTCTCAATCCAGTTGGCTCGATCACCCTCTTAGACGGAGCGGGGTACCTTTTAGATCCATCCTGGTAACTAGGTCATGGGGGAAGTGCCGTTCTTAAGCTCCGTTGGACACTTATTGGAAAGAGAAGGGCGTTCGGACCAATGCCCGTGCGTCGGGAAAAAAGCTAGGTTGCATCACAACATCTATCGTCTCCTTCACATTCCAATAGTCCTTTTGTAGGCTCTATATGGCTCTCTGATGTGTTCTTATTTTGTATCAATTTTCCCCTTCTTCCATATGTATTTTATCTCTAATCTAGACAGTTTTGACATCTTTAGTTTGCATTTTATGTCTTTAGTCTAATTCTATAAGCCAAAAGAGGACTAAGGAAGCAAGCAAAGTAACTTTTAATCTAGCATGGGGAAGAAGGAGGGAAGAAAGGGGAGAAGGACTCCGGCCGGTCCACCGACTGAAAGTCCCCCATGGAGTTAATGAAGACTTTTGAAGCGAAGTTTACAAGAGATTCTGAGCCGGTCAAGGACTGGCGGTTGGTCAGCCATCCCAGACCTGCTGGAAATCAGGGTTGAAGTGAATTTTTGTTGAAACTTTCACATGGTTCTGAGCCGGTCATGGACCGACGGCTTGTTGACCGGCCTAAACTCCCTTCTCCGCAATTTTGTCTTCTCTTTCTTCCTTTGACCTAATTATGAGAACACTATATATAGACCGTCATAATTTGTATTAGACACAATACCCTAAATCTGAAATATTTCCTAATTTATATTAGGCTTTTCTTAATCAAACTTTAATCTTTTCTTAATTAAGTGTTAATTACTCTATAAATTAGTTTAGTTCTACTTTAGTTGGGTTATTTACATATTAGTATTGGGTTGTAATTGAAGATTTTGAAGGATTTCTTCCATAATCAATCCAAAGTTTCAGGCTTTCCTTATTTCTTGGTATAATCCTCTTTTTATTTTACCTTATTTTCATTTGTTTACATTTTAATTTCATATTAATTGTTATTTGAAGTAGCATGATGTTGGTTGCCTTATCTATGCTTGTTTCTTCAATTGTTTACATTTGTGTTACAAGCATGAGTGAGTAGTCTTTTGTAGGGTTCTAGGGGGATGTTGAGTAGGGATTTGGATGATTATATTGGGTAGTTAACATATGATTTTGGGTAGAATGTTTGTCTTCATACACATGCATATAAGGTGTTTAATGAAATGTTTGTATGAAAGTGCAAGTCTTTCATTGATGTATGCTTGATATCTCTCTACATGAGAATGTTAAGGAATGTTTGATAGTATGTTTGTGAAGGGTTATGACACAAAGTGAAGATTTTGTGGTTGACTTTAGGAAAGACTAAGTGATTAGTGTTTGAAACCTAGACCAAATCATTGCCCATTACTTGTTAACGTTATAATCTTGTCCACCTTACTTTGGTGAACCTAAAGACTCTACCTTTTATCATGTTTATTAAACCTCTTTTCATTAATCGTGTTTGCTTTATCCACTTTCATTAGTTTACATTTTAGCTAATAGTTAAACAGTCACTTTCAATTGTTAGGCTAAACTTTGATTCGAACAAGCTAAGTACTAACTCCCGCCATCTTTGTGATCGACACCCGATTTAAACTACTTAAATTGGGTTAATTTATAAATTGTTTTTTTTTTATAAGAGAATCGACGACAAATCTCTTCATCTCTCGCTAAAAGGTGTCCATACCTTCGACTATGATCTCTGGTGGAATCGCTCTTAGATGCTTTGGGGCTCCTCTGATCGGCTTGTGGCGTGAATTCGCTCTCCTGACTGGACTGCTCTCTCTGCTGGTTTTTGTCTGACTGGGAGTTCCCGCCGTTCTGGTGACCTGTTCGCGGGTGTTAGACGCCTTAGGCAACTGTGTTGGCTTAGCAGCTACCAGGGTAACTTTGGGTGGCAGGCTGGTGGTAACCATCCTGGTGGCGGACTCAGGGGCGCTCATTACCCTTTCAGAGGTTGGTAGGGATCGTCTCACGATCGGCTGTGAGGCATAACTCTAGGTGTTAGGAGAACATTGGCTATTACCCGACATGCTGATGGATTTCAACTATAGAAAATGACCACTATGCCCCACGGTGGGTGTTAAACTGTTTTTGAAAAAATTTACCGACTATTAACTGTAAAGGAGTGGATCAAAGTGGTCAATCTTAAATCAAACCAAGTTAAGAAATGGAATGCAAATGCAAGAATGTAAATTTTACGGGAAATCGGCGATTGCGAAAAACCGTGGGGGTGTTGAAATCCCACCAAAGCTTGCACTTAAATCTCGGAGGGAACTTCTTGTGGAACTACAAATGGTACAATAGAGAACTAGTATATGACCCGTGCAACAGCACGATATTTTTAAGATTTTGTTTATACAGAGGGAAAACAATAAAATTATTTTTGGCATAAAATATATGGTACTTTTAAGTTAATGTTATAATATAGTAGATATAATATTAGCAAGGAGGAAAAAAATAAAGTTTATTACCGTAAAAGATAGTTGAAACTAAGTTAGTCTTGTTTTGAACTATTAATAATAATACTATAATGTTAAATCAATAAGGGGAACTAATTTATGAAATTAAATTAGATGTAAATTATAATTAAAAAAACCTATTAGCCTTATAAAAAAACGGTCAAAATAATATACTACGCGTTTAAAGAGACGATTTTAAAATTATTAAACTAAAATTTCACTTTCTATTTCCTATAAGAAAATTCATCAAAATTGACACACATCAAATTATTGTATATTTGGGGTAATTTATTGTGATTTGAAAAGTCAGAGAAATTTTTTAGTTCTAGCGTTAGAATAACCAAAAAAATTCTAACTTTGATAATTTGTTTCCATATAGGATTGTTAATTATCAAAGTCAGAATTTTTTTGGTTATACGTTGGAATGGTGGTAATCAATGGGAAATCAATTTGTTTCCATATAAGATTCGTAATTAGAAAAGTCAAAAGAATGTTTTGGTTATACGTTGGAATGGTGGTAATCAATGGAAATCAATTTGTTTCTATATAGAATTCTTAATTAGAAAAGTCAAATGTTATTTTTAAATAGTGGGCTCAACTCAGAATCTTATTTGTGGTGTTTTCAGTCCATAAAACACAGGCCCATTAAAGTAGGGAGCAGTTGGGCGGAAAAATACTAAGAGAATTTATTCTCTTAGTAGTAGGGGGGATTATTGCTTGTATGACTACAACGACAAAGAGTTGTGATATGTTCTTTTTTAGAGTACTTATGAATGAGGATGCGTGAATTATCGTTTTGGCTACATTGCTGACTCCTTTTATAGTAGATCTGGAAACCCAAATTGTTGACTCCGCGCTCCATTGAACCGTTCCTTCCTCTTCTCAACAGTCCTATTTTTCATGGGATTTGTCTATTCACTTCGTTTATAACCGTTACTCCTTTTGCCTCCTTTTGATCGCGTGGTTCTGATATGCCCATGTCAGAAATCCGATGTCACAGCTAACACCCAACCCGTTATGCCACTTCAAGTTTGATAAATGAAACTTTTGACTAAAATAATAAATTTGTGTAAAATCGAGTTTTACAAGTTTCCGTGAATCAAAATGATACTAAGATTGTGACCAGGCATTGCAAAATTGCAATTTGCGAATCATGATTTTACATAAATTATGCGAAAAAGACACGTTTATAAACCTCCATCGTCCTTTACATATATGAATATGAATAACGCATATATTCCCTTCCCTTGGCTTCCACTCACATATTCTACTACGCACTTGTACATCTCCTGCCTACAAGTACTCCCATACGTCCATGTAACGTCTCCAACATCACAAACCATTTCCATCTTTCAAAATCTTTCAAAATGATGAATAACTACCACTCAGCCCAACCAAGCAACACCTTTCCCGGGAACCCATATGTCCAAAACACCCCGGCTCCGCCCCCAACAACAACCATTAACACCCTCAACAGTCTCGGTCGTAAAGTTGAGTCAGCCACCAAAAAAGCAGGAAATGTAGCTGAAAACTTCTACACCCACTACCGAACTGGACCCGGTTTAGTTGACGTTACTAAATCCCGCTTCAACCAGACCGCCAGGTTCTTATTTGACGGCGGCTTTGACAATAGTTTTAAGCGAGAATTTGGAATTCATTATGGAGAACAGCTCAAGAAGACATATGCTTGTTATTTGTCCATGACCGGTGGGCCGATTTTAGGGACACTGTTTATTTCGAACGAGAGGGTTTGTTTTAGGAGTGATTCTCCGGTCTGGACTGGTCCAGGTGATGGACCAGGCCACTGGGTGTATTATAAAGTGGCTGTTGATATGAACAAGATCGGGGCTGTTAATCCGTCAACAAACCGGACCAGCGAGAAGCACATTGAAATTGTGACAAGGGATGGGCATGAGTTTTGGTTCATGGGATTTGTTTTCTATGAGAATGCTCTTAAGCATTTGTACGAGGCCTTGCCAACTGCACCACCCCAACATTTCATGGGATACTAGCATTATTAGATGCCAGCAATCCAATCAATACCATAACTAATTAGCAAGTAATTCATGAGAATTCGGGTTTTTCTATAGCGAAAATAAAAGCGTGTTTAATTCGTTGTATCAATAATCAAGAAAATCAAGGACTATGAAAAAAAGCATCCTTTGTTTAATAACAGCAGAGTTCATTAAATTAAACTAGTACTCTAGCAACATTATCGATTAAACTTGGAGTTGCTTGAGATAGTCCAGTTTTTCAAGCAAAATACATATTATATACTTTTGTAATTTTTGTTATTCTTTAATATATATCTATCTATAAATAATATAAAAAGACAATTCAAACTACCAAAACTCACCATTCTCCTTTTTAATAGAGATTTAGCAAGCCACATCATCACCAACTTTTTAAAAAAAAAAAAAAGTAAAAAGAATTTGGAACATTAAACATAAACGTGTGAGCATAACAAACATTTAATTTTGTCTTTTCATTTTAAGAGCAAATTAATTAACAACAATAAAACATAAAATTAAATGATGAATTTTAATATTATGTTTTATTTTTTATTAAAAAATTGAGTTTTAAAATATTTTATTGGTTTTTAAGTTTAGGGTACGTAAATTAAAAATATAATACAAAAGTACAATTATGTTTAGCTAATGTGAATATTGATCCTTGTATTCTCAAGTTTATATAACAATAGTGTTAAAGTTGTGAGACTAGAATTGTCAATACAATCACGTACTTTCGTACTATACTTTGTAAAAAAAAAAAAGGACTACAAAAATATTGACATTGGCTATACAAATGATACAGTTAATTTTTGTATCACTATTTTAATTTTCAAATAAATACATGCCATCTCTATACAATATTATAAAAATGTAGATTGATCATCTCACTAAGCCATGTGCCATAAAAAAAAGTCATTTTCGATTGTCATATGTCACATGCTTATAAGTAAAGAATTTTTTTTAGAAAAAATATAAGTCGCAACACACACATATTTAAAAAATAAAAAATTAATGCAAACCTTTTATCTCCCTCTCATAACTTTGGTTATCAATTTACCTATTTATTTAACTTTATTACTTTTATATAATGATGACCTTTTTGTTTTTCCCTCACCATTATATAACAATCCTAATTCCATTTTAGTCAAAAAATTGGTATGCAAAATATACATAGATAAGTAAATTATTATTTAACCTTTTTCCTTTATTATATATTGAATTAATTAGAATCTTATTTTTTAGTTTTGTGTTTTCAAATTGAAGGAGGATGATATATACGCACAATCAATAACACTGCATTAAATTGGTATTATGAGTATGAATCTTCTTTACATATTTTTGTTTGGTTTGAATGACTTTTTCATTTTTGTCGGTTTTTCTTTTTCTATATTGGTGTAATGGTGTATATGCAATATCAAATGATAGCATTAATCTCAAATAAGTGGTTTACAGTTTACAGTATATATATTATTGATACGTGCATTTTATATAGTCTTTTTAAGCCTCTTCATGCACGTATTTCTATGATATCCTCGTAGTTTTATGCTACGAAATGCCCCGAATATTCTACTTTGGTTTGTTTTGCTTTATTTGCAGGAATGGACCTGAAAGTAGTGGAATCAAGCTTTTTATCGTCCACTTTGTTTGCATTTAGAGGATGATTGGATTTGGAGCGGATATACTGTTGTTATGGGATGCGTGAAGTCGTTTCGGAAGCTAAATCACCAAGTCAAGGCTAAAACTAACGACTAACGTTGCTGGTTGAGTCAAAGTCACTCGATCGAAGCCATTATTGGTCGATCGAGCACTTTTGGAGAAGAGAAGACCTCGATCGAATGCTTTTAGCGTTCGATCGAATTGCGCATAATCGGAGTTCCTCGATCGAGTAGGTTTTCTACTCGATCGAGAGGTTTTGCTATGATTCTGTTCGATCGAGTAGTTCTAAATTGCTCGATCGAGTGATTTACTAATGAGCTCGGGCTGTTTTAGTTTTATTTCATTTTCTAGGTTTAAATAACTGTCTTTCCTATAAATAGGAAAGACGACATTAGGTTTTGGCACCACTTGATACATCACTTCATACATTACTTTTCTTTTTACTGTTGAACACTGTTTCTCTTTCTTTTCCGGATCTAATCCACTGTAACTCTCTCTTTCTCTTTTATCCTTTTTCTCTCTCATCTCTTTATTATGTTGATTATTCCTTTATCTTTCACTCTTGCCTTATTTACTAGTATGCGTAGCTAATTCTCCTGCTAGGATTTAGGGGATTCAATGAATTATTGTTAGTTGCTAATTAGGTTACAGATCTTTCGTTGTTGTTATGTCTATATTTTTAATCACTGCAATTAACTGTGACTAGCTACTTGAATTGATGCATTTAGATTAATTAACCTTGGTAAACCTTAACCAAGACCGGAAGGTTGTAAGGGGTGAGACATGCAGTGAACAATAGGATGCTTTAGTGAGGGCGGAAGCTAAGCTAATAGTATTTTAGGGCGAATTGAGACCGGAAGGAGATATTCGTTGCCCCTTAGACCGATACAATTGACTGATCTGTGATCTTAGCTGCAATTAACCGATATTCATTTATGACCTGACAATCCTAGTTCTCTTCCCTTATTATTGATCTCTCTTATTCCTTTCTCTTACTTTAAGCTCTTAGTTTAGTTCAAACACTCCAACCCCCCATCTTGTGACCTCAGACGGACTAAATTGACAAGTAGATTGTGACCGCCTCCCTGTGGAGATCGACCCTACTTACCACTGACTTCTGTTAGTAGTACTTAGGTATTTATTTTTGGTACTGAAACGACGGTTTCAAATTTTGGTGCCGTTGCCGGGGAGGCAACTATTTTATTTACTTGTTTATTTTTGTCTGTCTTTAGCCTCAAGGGATCTATTCCTTGAGGCAGTTCTTATCTTTTTCCTTGAGTGTTGTTTTCATAAGCTCTACAGGTCCTACCTAGACAGTTGTAGGTAAAAGATCGTCAAAGGTAAGGCTTGAGTACCTTTGACCTCCACCTATGTTCCATCCTATGGCGCGGTAGATGGTTTACTGTAAGAGATGTGGTGCTTCTAGGCACAATGCCACTGTTTGTTTGACAGAGAACGATGAAGTTTGCGCGTTTAAGCAGTGTAGACAAGCTAGTTAACTTTTTGCAATTGTGCCACCACATCTGCTTTATCAACGGGGCTATCAAAACCTCCATTCATTTGGCCACCGCAACAACAAGCTCCTCCTCCTAATAGACAGAAAGAAAAGATTGCGGAACTGAAATCTTTTATCAAGACACTTGCAATTAAAATGCAAAAGTATGATAGATATACGTACGCTCAAATCGATGAGTATGAGTCTCAAATGGCTCAGTTAGCGGCTGAGACGACCTTTAGGCACGCAGAGAGTGGTCTTACCCAAGAAGGACTCGAGTTGCCTATCAACGCTGATGATTTGTATGACTCGGAATGCGATTATCTATCTGAAAGTGAAGCAAGCTACGAAGATTTATACGCTGCACTAGAACAATCACTCGATCGAGCTAGTAATAGTGTTCGATCGAGTGAAATATCTGAGGAAGTGTTCGATCGAACAGAAAATTTCACTCGATCGAACATCAACTATACGGAAGATCTCGATCGAGCATGTTATTGTGTTCGATCGAATAAAAATCAAGAGGAAAGCTCTCGATCGAGTTCTGTCTTTACTCGATCGACTACTTTGGCCATGGAGAGCAATAATTTGTCACTTGGGTCCGTTTTGAATGACGAATTTGCTGAAGACAATGGTTATGGTGAATCTCCCCTTTTCAAAGCCGAGCTGGACGCGCTAGAGGCTGCGATATATGGGACAGAACCCACTAAGGAGGGTAACGAGAAGGTAGCTGAGTCAGCGATTGTTCCTAGCTTGGAAGAGGTAAAATACTCTTTTGTCAATGATTCTGACGTTAGGGGCGACCGACCTGAGGTAGTTAATGATAATTTTATTATGTTTGATAGTAAAATACCTCATTTGACTTATGTTTTCGGTTTTGATGCTCTACCCCCTCCCGGTGAGACGAATAAGTTAACAATTTGATGTGACCATTATTTGCGCACATTTAGTCCCCTAATTGAGCCTATTTTGCATACTATTATAACATGCTATGGCCATTTTATCCGTCAAAACCTTCCTATTTGCTTTTCTATCGCATTTCATATGTTTTGTAGAAAAGGAGATAATAAGGCGGAAATTCCCGTCTTTCGTGCATATTTGGAAGCTTATTGATGATATTAGATGGACTAGTATGAAGAGGAGGCAATAATGATGGCCAAGTATGTAGGAATAAAGTGTATATAGAAGGATCAAAGGGTTAAAAGTAAGAATGACGAGAGGGAAGGCATTACAAGAAGAAATCGCTCGAAAACCGAACTAAGGGTTGCTCCTTTGGCTCTGAAAATATGCTAGATGGAACGGCGTCGAAAAAACAAGTGATCTAGGCTTTTGAATCACTCCAATAGGAGTCCGGATGAGAAAATGACGTCCGTTTTACAATCCGAGCTCAAACAAAGAAGCTGTTCGCCAAGACGCCCGTCTTACCCTCAAAACGCCCGTCTTCCCCAAGACGCCCGTCTTCCCCACAAGACGCCCGTCTTCTGGCTGGGAAAAACAAGAAAATTCACTGGAAGAGAATCCGCCCGTCTTCTCAGGAATCCGCCCGTCTTCTCAGAAGACGCCCGTCTTCCCCCAAAGACGCCCGGGCAGAATCTCCAGAATCCGCCCGTTTTCATTCAAAGACGCCCGGGCCCAGACCACCGAATCCGCCCATCCCGTGCCTAAGACGCACAGATTCCAGCCCAGCACAAATCCGTTTCTTCAAGCTTCAAAGAAAGACGCCCTTCCTTCGAAAAATACCGGCGTCTCCCTGCTCTAAACTAAAAAGTGTAATTACTAATTTAGCCCTTAGTTAACCTAATGAATCCCTACTATAAATACCCCATTTGTAGTAATTGAAGGAAACATCTTTTTAGCTAGAAAAATCCTTCCTGAGATTAGATTAGGAGTAGATTAGAATAGATTACTCTTTAATCTTTCCACAAATTACACATTAATCATTCCATAATTATTGTTCAAATTTATTATTCAAGTTTGTTACTTTTGGGTAATTGAAGATTATTGGGTTATTATTGGGAGATTGACAACCTTCCATCAATCATCAAGTTTCTTCTATTATTCTTTGCATTATTGTTTTGGAATCTCCATATGTATAATCCTCTTAATCCTTGTTTTAATTATTATTAATCTTTCTTACTTGTTCATCATGTTTTACCTTGTTAATATGATTGACAACCTTGTTAACATGCTAAACTTGATAATAAGTGAGTAGTCTCTTAGCTAGGATTAGTGGGTAATTAAGGGAAGCCAACATGGGATTGATTCATGCTTAATCTAATATGTTTTTATGATTAAATTGCTTGCTTGTTGTGATGTCAACTTTATGCACATGTTATGTTTGATGAAATGCTAAGCCTATGAATCCTTGCATTTACAACCATCTCTTATCTACTCAACTTGACTTGTAAGATATAAACCAACTCGAGTCTTGTTAGACCATGCATAGAAGTTGAATAGGAGGAAAGTAAGTCGACTTGTAGGTGTTGTACAATCTAATCGATTCGGCTCCGGGACCCAACCCTTCCTATGAACCGTAAGACATAAACCAACTCGGTTCCTCCACAACATTAATTGCTTGCTTATAATTGTAAACATGTTTGTATGATCAACACCATGAATCCCCTATGACCCCATGATATCCTAGCACTTTTAATCATTTGTTTACATCCTTCCTTTTATTGCTTGTTTTACCTTATTGTTTGCATTAGTCTAGACACAACTACAAACCCAACCAAATTGTGACACTAGCATAAATTGAGATAGATAGACTTAGAACCCAAAGCACACCGTCCCATGGATCGACCTCGACTTACCGCTAACTACTAGTTTGTTGAGTATTACAAATGTGTTTGATTGGATGTGACCCGACGACATCGCGATCCTATCACAATTTCTCACCACACTTGTCATCAAAAATTCGTTAAACCGAGACGGTACCGTAGATTATCTTTAAATGCTCCCAAGCTCTCTTATTTTCCACTGACGGATAATTTGAGCTTTTATATTCCGCCCGTAGCTGGAGGGCAGGATTACTTTGTGGATAAATTTGGGAACTGTCATAGGAAATCCGTTAGGCTCAAATGGTTGCATGTTTTAATTTCCTATTTTATTTTTATATTATGGTGCTACTTATTCTCTTGTGTTGCACATGCGCAGATATATGATCTAATGGTAAGGGCTTTGAGTTGCTTTGATTGTGACTAACTGGAATGGTTTGGTGAAGAAAAGAAGGTCGAGCTTGGACCTGTCTGAAACTAGCGCTGACCGGGAGGCAACCCGGATTTTAAGCTTTTTAGTTGTTTTTCGAACATTTAAGTTTTTGTCATATGTAATAATTGGTTTTCAAACCATAGATTGTGATCGATTTAGGATTGGTATTTGGTCATGTTTTGTCTGCAGGCACTACTCGATCGAGCACTTTGGCAGCCAGTTGTACTCGATCGAGTACTAACTCCTCTCAATCGAGTACCATCGCATAGATTTGGTTGATTTCCTTCCTATAACGCTGCTATGGAGCTATTTAGCGACCTCCCATGGTGCAGGTTAGTTTGGGGAGGCCCCTTCTTCGCGTACTCTTGTGAGTTTTCCGCATCCACCCTCTCCTTTTTTAGTTTGCATTTCCTTTCCTTATTTTTGAGTACAATGAGGGCATTGTACGGTTTGGTTTGGGGAGGTTATGCATCCATATCTGTATCTGCATTTATGTTTATAATGCATTTCTGTTATTACGTTTAATTTCTGTATGCATTATTGTGTCTGCATTTATATTCATAATGCATTTCTGTTATCACGTTTAATTTCTGTATGCATTGTTGTTTATTTCTATAAAAATTCAAAATCTCATAAAAATCAAAAAATTCGAAAAATTCAAAAAAATTCACGTTTATTTTAGCATATAGGTTGAGTCGGAACGGTGTATTTCGATGATAAAATTGCACTATAATTTGTCCTTTTGCTTAAGCCTTGCATTAAACTGTTATCTTTTAGCTTTGTCTTATTGCATATCTACGAGTTAATGTTAAAATATAGCTGAACAAATAGACGTGACCTGAAATGTTGGCAAACTACTTATAAATTCTAAGTTTTAGAGCCTTATAAACCGATGTCATTTGTGACTGGTTTCATGTAGGATTGTGAGTAGTTACTCCTTGCATAACATGTTCATCAATTTGCACTTTTATGAAATTCAATTGCTTTTCACCTGCATACATTCGGGTTAGTGGTTGGTGTTACATGCAGGAAGACGCTTACATTTCCCCTTTCTTTCATTTTTACCCATTTAACTCCACATTAGCCAAATTTGCCTGTTGACCCTTAACTACATCCAAATTTAGCCTGCCTTGTCAAGCTAGGTAGTGTGTGTTTTGCGGTATATATTTTATCGATCAAAGTTTGGTTCATTTTATATCGTTTTGGAGTTGGTAGAAAAGGGAAAAAGGAGGATGGTGAAAAAAAAGAATTGAAAAAAAAAGAAAAGAAACGTGAAAAAGAAAAAAAGAAACAAAAGAAACCGTGGAAAAGAAAAGAGAAAGAGAAAGAAAGAAAGAAATAAGTTTTTCTTTTTTTGATGACGAGGAGGTTGAATCCCCCCCGGGTCCATGCATTCCCGCACCACCACATGGACCATGTAAGCCACACCTTTCGGGGGCTGCAGTGGCCAAGTGATCATCGCCCCAACTGGTAGTCGAAACCGGGACCTCTCAACTCCTGCATTTCTGCAAGCTTCAAGGTTTAACCCGGCTACCACTGGACTAACACCACTTGGTTAAGAAAGAAAGAAGTTTGTTTGATGTGATGGTTTCACTCCTATGCTTTATTTATATCTATTTTGTTCAGTTCGGTTTGGTGAAGTTTGAATGCAAAATCAAGGGCATTGTGCTTAATTTTGATGGATTAAGAATCAGATATTGTTTGGTTTTGTTTTGATTAGGTTGCTAGTTTGACTATTAGCCTCACATTCCTAAAAATGTTTTGCCTTTTCTTACTCATTTCCTCACTTTACCATATTTTTTTAAGCCCTCGGCTGTGACGGACCATGTTTGGTTGGAATGTATGTACGGTAGTTAGAATTGTCTATCATATTAGTTGCATGCATGTTTATGTGGGTCGTAGTTTAGGTGAGCGACGATTTTTCTTTCTCTCTTACATTTAATTGCTTACCCTTTGCTTCATGAGAGAAGAGTGACCTGTGAGAGTCCAATTTTAAAGGTCTTGCAAGGTCGACGGTTCAGCTTTATTATAAACATCCTACAACTCGTTTGCATTTGACTGTTTTGCTATATATATTAGTTGCTTGCATTAAATTGGTTTAAGTGGGCATTTGTAGATAGCTCTGAGCTTTCTTTTCCATACCAATAGTTTGCATTTAGTTTACTCGAGGACGAGTAAAAGTTTGGTTGGGAGAGATTTGATACGTGCATTTTATATAGTCTTTTTAAGCCTCTTTATGCACGTATTTCTATGCTATCCTCGTAGTTTTATGCTACGAAATGCCCCAAATATTCTACTTTGGTTTGTTTTGCTTTATTTGCAGGAATGGACCTGAAAGTAGTGTAATCAAGCTTTTTATCGTCCACTTTGTTTGCATTTAGAGGATGATTGGATTTGGAGCGGAAATACTGCTGTTATGGGATGCGTGAAGTCGTTTCGGAAGCTAAATCACCAAGTCAAGGCTGAAACTAACGACTAACGTTGCTGGCTGAGTCAAAGTCACTCGATCGAAGCCCTTATTGGTCGATCGAGCACTTTTGGAGAAGAGAAGACCTCGATCGAATGCTTTTAGCGTTCGATCGAATTGCGCATAATTGGAGTTCCTCGATCGAGTAGGTTTTCTACTCGATCGAGAGGTTTTGCTATGAATCTGTTCGATCGAGTAGTTCTAAATAGCTCGATCGAGTGATTTACTAATGGGCTCGGGTTGTTTTAGTTTTATTTCGTTTTCTAGGTATAAATAACTGTCTTTCCTATAAATAGGAAAGACGACATTAGGTTTTGGCACCACTTGATACATCACTTGATACATTACTTTTCTTTTTACTGTTGAACACTGTTTCTCTCTCTTTTCCGGATCTAATCCACTGTAACTCTCTCTTTCTCTTTTATCCTTTTTCTCTCTCATCTCTTTATTATGTTGATTATTCCTTTATCTTTCACTCTTGCCTTATTTACTAGTATGCGTAGCTAATTCTCCTGCTAGGATTTAGGGAATTCAATGAATTATTGTTAGTTGCTAATTAGGTTACAGATCTTTCGTTGTTTTTATGTCTATGTTGCTAATCACTGCAATTGTTACTAGCTACTTGAATCGATGCATTTAGCTTAATTAACCTTGGTAAACCTTAACCTAGACCGGAAGGTTGGAAGGGGTGAGACCCGCAGTGAACAATAGGATGCTTTAGTGAGGGCAGAAGTTAAGCTAATAGTATTTTAGGGCGAATTAAGACCGGAAGGAGATATTACTTGCCCCTTAGACCAATACAATTGACTGATATGTGATCTTAGCTGCAATTAACCGATATTCATTGATGACCCGACAATCCTAGTTCTCTTCTTTTATTGTTAATCTCTCTTATTCCTTTCTCTTACTTTAAGCTCTTATTTTAGTTCAAACATTTCAAACCCCCATCTTGTGACCTCAGCCGGACTAAATTGACAAGTAGATTGTGACCGCCTCCCTGTGGAGATCGACCCTATCTACCGCTGACTTCTGTTAGTAGTACTTAGGTATTTATTTTTGGTACTGAAACGACGATATCAATTATATATTCTAATCATTGAAATATAAATTGCCAAAGGTTAGTAAATTGTACTATATTGTCTTTCACTATTTCATACACTTTAGTTCCGTATGTAGCACTTCTCTTCTAATTTTGTCAAACAGGTTACAAATCAATTTGCTTAGTTAAAGTGTTAAAGTATGATGTAAAGATGTCAATTTTGATTATTTTATTATAAGCGGAGTAAATATTTTGCATGATTATTGGTAAAAAACGGATATTTATTCTCCAATTCGTGTTCTGATTTCCAATGCTTTTAAGCCTTCAAATAATTTTTCGTTTTACATCAAATATATTCTTATGTAATTCACAATAATTCTTGGATAATTTTTTTTAAATGATTTGTGTTTATTTTATTTTCTCATTAATTAGCAAATGTAATAGTTCTTTTACAGTATAATAGTATTGTTTTTATTACAATCTTGGATTAATGAAGAAGAAACCTCTATGTTTGGAATTGTATATGCATAAATCTTTATTTTATTGTGTGATTCCATAAAACGTGTACTTAGTTTTGCCGATCTCGTACGACTAATAATAATTACTAGAGTACCCCTCTAGAATTTTGCTCCTTATAATATCATCTTACTTTTCTCTCAAATCTAATCTTATATGTATCACGGAGTATATTATTATAACATAAAATGTGACATTTTAAAAATATGTATCCAATTTTCTTGAAATTCATCAGAATAATTGTTAAAATGGCTCACATAAAAGTTCATCAAGAACAAAAGATATATAATTATATTTCATCGTTATATTTATCGAATTCGGATTGATTTTAAAAATTTTATTAAGTCACATGCCCTTAGCTCCTTACTAATAGTTAAAATATATTATTTTGGTTTTTCGCTATAAACTATGTTTTTTGTATAGAAATGTCGATCCATAAAACTAATAGTTAAGTTTTGAAAATAAACGAGTAAAAGATAAAAGAGCTTGAGAGAGTAACACTACCCCTCTTTCCTTATTTTATTAACGTGAGACTCTCGCTTGTGGTAAAACATAATAAGGAGCTAAGTCTGGACACTATAAATTCAATAATGTGTATGTACAAAATTTTTAATTTTTATCGGCAACTTTTTTAATTCCATAAACAAAAAAGTTGAGACAACAATGTATAGCACTCTTATGTATACCAGTCCCTATTATTGTAAGGAGTCACATATTAAGCAAATGACACAAATAATTATAAAAACAAACTTACGAGTAAAGTTGGTACAAAATTAAGATTATAATGGGTATATTACGTGAGTTATTAAGTCGTTAAGTTATATGTAAAATTAAGTAATAAAATATCGTTACTATCCATTGATTTAATTATTACATGTTTACATTATCTTACATTTCTCTTCTCACTAATGTTGTTATGCAATAAGGAATAGAATTAAAAATAAGGCCAAGTATTTTCAAACGCACCAAAACAATATAACGCGCGTGTACTAAAGTACGAAAACTAGCCCGTGCATTGCACGGGTACAAAAACTAGTTGAGAATTTAATACACAAAAGTAAATGGATACGTTAATAAATTGAGTGTTTAATACACAAAATACATTACTCCATATTATATACTCCCTTTATCCCGGTCATTTGTTATCCTTTTTCTTTTTGAGGTGTCTCAGTCATTTGTTATCCTTTCTATTTTAAGAATGAATTTGAAGAATAATTTGATCATTCACACTCAATTTGATCAACTTGTCATTTGGTAATTGACCCCCTCCTCTTCCCTTGGTCTTTGTGTCAAGATCAAAGGACTACAATTGACCGGGACAGAGGAAGTACTTTTGTAATTTTTTGTTACTTTTGTAATTTTAACTAGTAACTCTAGTAAGATTGCCAATTGACCTCTTTGGTGTCTTATGATTTTCTCAATGATAGAAACTAGAAAGTATGGATTTAAGTTTTATTAAATATTTTAGAGTTTTTTGTCAAAAACAACCTAATATTTACCTCTTTTTCATAAATACTACCTAAAGTTATTAATTTTGCGAGAAACTACCCAATATTTTTTTTTACTTTTGTCGAAAACTACCAAATTGAAATTAATGAGCAAATTTGACAATTCTTTTTTCCAAATTAACTAAAATTCCGACATATAAGTCAAAATGCCAATCGAATTAATCATAATTTTGTCCAAATTAGCCACAATCTCGGCCACACTAGTCAAAATTATAGTAAAACAAATTGAAATAAATGTGTTAGTAGCTAATCAAAACAGTTGGCGATGGTTAACTATAGTAAATAATTTATGTTCAATGCCAAAAATAATGTTTTCGAGTTAGAATTGTTTCTAATTTGATCGGATTTTTTAATTTGGTAGTGTCCGACAAAAGTGAAGAAAATTTAGGTAGTTTCTCGCAAAAGTAAAAACTCTAAGTAGTATTTATGAAAAGGTTTTTTTTTTATCAAACACAACCTTTTAAAAAAAATTTCTTCCAAACACCACCTTTTAAAAAAAGTTTGTAAAACACAACCTTTAATAATTTTTTTTTGTCAAACACGACCTTTTGGCCGAAGAACTCAACATTTTGCAATGGGGTAACTTTTCAGTCGATATTTGAGATAGCAAACGATGTCGGTTTGAGGTGTTTTTGAAGTCGTTTGAAAAGTCAAAATACTAGCTTTCCAGGGGTTATCAACACGATGGTCAAAGGTGGCCTTATGTAGAGTCTATTGATGTGTAAAGTAAGGCTTGTCGAAGAGGCTAGATGTAAAGCGAGTGGTCATAAGGTTTTTCGTAGGTATTTAAATGGGGTTAGGATGTTTTGTTGGGTCTGAAATGTCGTATGTAGGTAGAGGGGAGTGTTAGGTAGGTCGTAGTTGTGTTGCTTTTGATGGTTGTTGGTTGAAAGTGGTGGTTTGAGGTGAGTGAATTGACCCACGAAAAAAATCCTACTTTGACGTTCTTCTAATTATTTTTTACCTTCAATTTAACTCCCCTTAAACCACCACTTGCAACTAAAAACCACCATAAATAACACAACTAAGACCTAAATTGCACCCCCCTCTACCTACATACCAAATTTCAGACCAAACAAAGCAACATAACCCCATTAAAAGACCCACTAAAAACCCTCGACCACCCGCTACTCTCTCCGACCAGCCTTATTTTACACATCAATAGACCCTACATAAGTCCACCTTTGACCATCACGTTGATAACCCCTGAAAAGCTTGTATTTACACCTTTCCAACGACTCTAAGAACACCCAAAACCGACATCGTTTGCTATCTCAAATATTGACTGAAAGATTACCCCATTGCAAAATGTTGAGTTCTTCGGCCAAAAGGTCGTGTTTGACAAAAAAAAATTATTAAAGGTTGTGTTTTACAAACTCTTTTTTAAAGGTGGTGCTTGGAAGATTTTTTTTAAAAGGTTGTGTTTGACCAAAAAACCCTTATGAAAATGAGGTAAATTTTAGGTAGTTTTTGACAAAAACCTCAATATTTTAATTGGACGAAATTAGATATATTGTTGAAAATCTTAATTGGCTAAATGATAAGTTCATAAATTTACCTATATTTTATATTGTCTGAAGAGTTATTATAGTATCCTTAACTCATCCCGCTATTTTTACCGTTAAACTCATTATTCCTTTAGTTTTATCAAACTTATATATTTAAATAAATAAAATATTTTTATTAAATCGATTGGTTGGCTAATTGTTCATACTTTCTGCAGTGTAAAATCCTAGGCTAGTTAATAATCCGGAGAAATTCTGACAGACAATTCGACTAACAAGGCTTAATGCAATGAACTTCACTAAATTTAATAAAATACCAAATGACCTCCTAAATGCATGAAAATTAGTGACAAATAACTTTGATATGATAACTGACTCTGGGTTAAGTTTCAAGATTTTTAGGTTACTTTAAGTATTTTTAATAAATCCCACAAGTTATCCTGACATATGAGTTCTGACTGAAAACTGGTGCAGGACTGGTGTTGTGATTTTTGACTGATAAAATGATATAGTTAGGATCTTAATCCTCCATAGAAAGTTCACAGGATATTTAAGAAACCAACTTAACAACTCTAAGCCTAAATCCACTAATGAATCACCGGATTTGAGACATAAAATTGAGCAACACTATTAAATCTATTCACAGCTGAAACCAGAATTAATCCAACAAATGCCACAACAGACTTTGATCAATTAACTACATAAATTCACAAGTTAATTATCAGGTCTGAATTAAACTACAGATGAACACAAGTTTGATATTTGGTTGAGAGAAATCTCAGGGTTTTTTTTCATTCAAAATAGTCCGCTGAAACAGTTGAAGGCAATGGTCCTTATATAGGCCAGCCTTGATTACAGTTGAATACAATTCAATCCAAGGGTTAAAAATTCATCTAGGAAACACACAAAAAAAATATAATATTTTACATAAGACGTCAACTAAGGTGAAGTGAAAAGCAGGAGATGAAAAAAAGCAGATATCAGCCCCTTTGGCATGTTCTGGGGATCGAAGGCTATTGGCTGTGGATCTTCTTAGAGTTTCCAAAGCTGTAATTGCCTTTTTTGCCTAGCAAAAAGATGCTTGGTGAACTTGTATATCTTCCATATGCCTAAGCGCTCAACTTTGTCTTTTGCTTGAACATTTTAGGAAATATGCTTTAGTGACAGTTACATCTCATCTACTTTTTGCTTAGTTATTTGGCGCTAATGCTGAACTTACCTTGGCATGTTTAACCTTGGATTTGTAAAGGACCTTTAGCTTAATTTAGGACCCTATCAGTTGTCCAGATTGGCAACTGATAGCCTGACCTGGTGAACCTCCTAGGAACCTGTTCTTGACCTGGTTCAGCCTGAGGTTGGCTTGACTCAGAGTCAGGGTCAGGACTAGTGGTACCCTGATGAACAGCTTCTGCTGCAGCCTCCTCAGGTTGGAAGGAGCTTGACCTTAACCTGGGTTCCTCTTCACCGTCAGACTCACCATAGTATGGACTTAAAATCACCAATGTACATCATTTCCACCAGGAAGGTCAACTTTGTAGACATTTAGACCGACTTTCTCAATGATTTCAAAAGGACCCTCAGCTCTGGGCATTAGCTTGTTTTTCCTCTTAGCTGGGAAAATTTCTTTCCTAAGGTGAATCCATACCAGGTCCCCTGGCACAAACTATTTCTTCTTCCTTAGAACCCTGGCCTGCTTCTTATAGGACTCATTAGCCTTCTCAATTTGCCTCTTGACTGTTGCATGCAGTTTCAGCATCTACTCTGCCTGTTTCTTTGCATCATAGTTCATTTCTTTCTTAGGCACACTGGACATATCTAAAGGTGTTAAGGGATTGACCCAAAAGACCACCTCAAATGGATTGTGGCCTGTTGTAGATGCTAGGGCTCTATTTAAGGCAAATTCAACTTGAGACACCTTCAAATCCCAATCTTTCAGTGACCTTTTGACAATGCACCTTAAAACCTTCCCAATGTTTTGTTAGTGACCATAGTCTGGCCATCTGTTTATGGATGATGAGTTGTACTGAACAACAATCTTGTGTTTAGCAGTCTCCATAAAGTCTTTCAAAAGTAACACATTGTAACACCCCCATAAGTCAGGACCCTTCCTCTAGGCATTCCCAACACATGGAGGCATTACAAGACTTGGTTTCCCAAGCTTGTAGTGCGAATAATCGAGTAAAAAAGTACTTAACACAAACTTAAATTAGATAAGTTGTAGTTAGTTAAATAATTACAAGTTTAGCGGGTACAAATACCTTCCCATTAATACAACCCAATCGAAAGAAGTGGAGTTTAAATGTCAAATACCTTCCCATTAATACAAGTTTAGCGGGTACAAATACCGCTCCCAAGCCGTCGGATTAAGCACGCTAACCTGTCAACACTCCTCCTCATATGGGCGGAAATCACCATATGGTTCACCACAAACATTTAAACCCAAGTGTTAGCTTAACAATATAAATGTTCAATAAATGCAATGATCAAGCCTACATACTCATATGACAATGTAAAGGCAATAACCATAATTCCAACAAAGCATGAAATGCATGACAATCATCCTCCAACATACCCACCTCCAAATACCGGTGGCCAGGACACGCCCACGACGCTACAACCAACACAAGGTACTCAGAACACGTCCATGGTACCGGGCCCGAGAGCGACTCGAGTCCCCTGCCAGACGTCGTGCCTCAACCACACGAGTCCCTCCATAACCCAAGTACTAAATGTGCATATCCCCTTTGGAGTGGGAAGCTCCAAGGGTGGCTTGAGCGGAGGACGGTTTCCCAACCGCCTTACGTCTCCAAACCGTATCCAAGAACCCTCCATTATCCTCCATTGTCAACCATACCACAATCAAGCCAAACAAATCCCACCAAGGCAATTATGCAATCACATTGACACAACAAGTAGTACCATGCTCAATTCTTCACTAATTCAGTTCTTCTCATTTAATTGCCCCTTAACATGTTATAATGCATTGTAACCACCTTGTGACAATTAACCATACTTACCTTTACATAATTATCATAAAACTATATTATCTGACAAACCCTAATTATCAAGAACATGTTATAATGCAACTACCATGAAAGAAATGCAATGAATGACAATAAATGCATAATTAAACACTCATATCATTATAACTAAGTAGGAAAAACCCTACCTCAAGCTTATCTTGTCAAATCCTCAAGCTAGCGACTAGAAGTGCTCCTCAATGAAGCTTCCTACACAATTAATTAGTATATTCATTACCATAATCCTATAATAACTATACTAATTAAACCCCTTAATTACCCATCTTAATTCCATAACCTAATTAATTAGGGAATAAACTACTAATGATAAATTAAGTAACTAATATAATATTAAGGAAATAAAACATAAGCCGACTTACAAAAAGGATGGATGAACAAGAAAGAAGGAGATGATAAGAAATCTTCACTTGGGGAGGCTAGCTTTAGAGAGGATTGTTGGGTAAATGTTCTAGAGAGATTTTTTTTTGAGAGTTTAGAAAGTGGTGGAAATAGGACTGGGAAGGGTATTTAGGTGGGAAATCTTAAAAGATAAGCCTTGAAAGCGACTTTGTTGGACCATATAATTATATGTTGTGTTTTGATAATGACAAGTATATATATATATATATATATATATATATATATATATATATATATATATATATATATATATATCTGTTGCTCGTAATCATTTGTTTAGTCTTGGTTAGATTTAATAAAGATTACAATATAAGCACCTGATGTTATAGCATTCATGGCTATAACATTGAAGATTTGTGAAGCATCATTAAGGTAATGTTATAGCTGCTCGAGCTATAACATTGAAGATTCTTAAAAGCATTGTTGACTACAATGATTACTCAATCAAAAGGCATGATCAAGTCTTAGAGAAGCTCAAGATGAAAAGCTTATGTTCAAGATGAAGAGATGATCCTTATACTGAAGATCTCCAGGAATATTAGCTAGTATAGGACATCGTCCATTAACGAGATTTATGGAAGTAATGTTGGGAAGGTAAAGTTATAGCTATTTCACCTATAACTTTACTTACCAATCTTAATGTTATAGTCATTTGATCTATAACTTTAGGCTGCAATATGAAGTTACGATTTTAGGTTTTTAAAATCGATTTTCAACGTTCAAATCTTTAAATATATTTTTGGAAAATATGTGTATGTTTATTAGAAAGGAGATACGGGTTTGATAAGATCAAATAGATTTATGAATATCCTATTGATTAGTAAAACAACTTATGAGTTGTCATGCTATCTTGGGTTCTCAAATTTATCTAGATCTAAACCCTAATTTCTGAATTAATATTTCCTCTAGAGTTTTGAATTGAGACGGTAGGCTTATGAGCCGTAGTCCACTTCGTATTATCTCCTTGCACAATTAATCTATTAGGTTAAATCTAGAATAAGTTGGTGTAAGATACTTTCCTACTTAACAATTTATTGATTTACCTTAATTACTTATGATGAGATATTAATTGATTAAAAGTAAAAATAAGATAAGATTTGTTTCTTGTGAAACAAATCATAAGGGCCACACGGCACCTTTAGGGTTCCATAAAAACCATTGCTCTCTTCTCTACTAAATATCCACAAGTACTTCATTGTTTTAAACCAACCTTTCCCAATTATAAAGATCCTTTGCAAAAATCGAGTAAACGTTTTCATCAAGTGATTAATTTGTTTTTGCAATTTGAAAATCCTTTTGAAAAGTCGTATTTCATATTGTTACTTACTTTCATAGATTACGCTATTGAATAATAGTACTTTACATTGTTACTTACTCGTTCAATTGTGTGAACAAATTAGAAGAACAATCTAGTGCTTTCTTATTAACGTAAGGTAGACAATATCGAGTATTTAATGATACACAATTGAGTTACAATTAGATTTAGTTGTACGAGTGGGTTGATAATTTTGTAATTCTTAAAAAGGTACTAAAATTATTAATCGAGAATTGTGGACGTAGGCTTCGACATGTGAAGCTGACCCACTTCAAATATCGTGTGTCTATTGCATTCTTCCTTATTTCGTTATATACGCTTTACAATCAGTTAGTCGAGTTTAATTCATAAACTTCGAGTAATTAATTAACACATCACGCTCATACGGACAAATCGAAAAAGGGGGCTCGTTTATGTATACTTAATTCACCCCCCTCTTAAGTATATCGGATCGATAGACTCTTCAGACTTCCCACCAAACAAGTTTCTCGTGTAACCTGAACTCGACCGGCACTCGGTCTACTGGACGGTCCACTCGATCGAGTGGGGGCTCCACTCGGTTGAGTTGATGGTCACTCGGTCGAGTGACCAATTTTCCAGACTTCCAACCGTCTGCCAGGGCGAACTCGGTCCTCCACTCGGTCGATTGGAGGTTCACTCGACTGAGTGGATCATCTACTCGGTCAAGTGAGATCTGTATAAATGCGAGGTATTAAAATCTTCCCCGCTTTAAAGAACTTTGTCCCCAAAGTTCACACCCGACACTATAAAAGCCAAAATTCTACGTCCCATCAATGTCTCAAGGTGTGAGACGGTGAGTCAAGTATCATCAAGCTAGTACGCTATGACAAACTAAAAAGCTACTATAAGGTTAGGTGTTGACCGACTAAGTAGAGGAAATAAGAAGACTCGTGCTACTTGTACTTGCGTAATACGCCTTACCCTTCTGGAAACACGGTTACGACCTTGTAACCAAACTCACACCTGCGCGAAAAGGTGAGGGTATCGTTCTTTCATAGTTTCCTCGGCCTCCCAAGTAGCCTCTTCTACTAGATGGTTGAAGCACAATACTTTCACCAATACCGTATCACCATGCCATGTCTTCCTAACCTTGCGGTCTAGGATTTCCTTGGGCGTTTCCACATAAGTTAAGGTATCATCTAGCTCAATCATCTCCGCCTCGAGTACATGAGAAGGGTCACTGATGTATTTACGCAATTGAGACACGTGAAAAACATTGTGAACTCGGTCCAAGGCCGGGGGAAGTGCTAAACGGTAGGCCACTTCCCCAACTTTATCCAATATCTCATAGGGACCAATGAACTTTTGGCTCAACTTGCCTCTTTTCCCAGATCTCATAACTCCCCTCATAGGTGAAACTTTGAGTATTACCTTGTCTCCTACCGCAAGTTCAATGTCACTTCTCCTCAAGTCGGCGTAACTCTTTCGCCTATCTTGTGCCGCTCTCATCTTGTCTCGAATTACATGGAATTGATCGATCATGTCTTGGATCATTTGAGGTCCCAACAATACGGCTTCAGTCCTATCATCCCAACAAATCGGGCATCGACATTTTCTTCCATAAAAGCCTGCAAACGGTGCCATGCAAATGCTAGCATGGTAGCTATTGTTATAAGAAAATTCAATCAAATGTAGCCTATCTTCCCAAGAACCCCCAAACTCTAGCATGCAAGCCCTCAACATATCTTCCAACATTTGGATGGTCCTCTTCGTTTGTCCATCCTTTGTCGGGTTGAAGGTCGTGTAACACCCCTACATACCAATGTGCCTTACCAAGGACCACCCTAGCATGAGAAGCTGTTACCATCTCGGTTGCCCAAGGTCAGTATATTAAAAGTAACCATTTAGAAACATTTATTAAAGTATAAAGTTTAACGATTACACCGTCTCAAAGAAATACCAAAACGAAAGTGTATAAATCTCAATACAAATGAAAACCAAAACATCTAAACTCGTAACAGCGGAAGCTAGACTCGAAGTGATGACATCCCATCCTCGTCCCCGCAGCTAAAGACAACCATCGCCTGTCACAATCTGCTCACCATCCTCGAATGGATCACCACAATTTTACAAAACAACAACGGGGTCAGTTCACTCCATAATCAAGATAAGCAATATACACGAAACAACCACAACAACAACCCTTCTCCATTACCAATCATGCCTCATAACTGACTACACACCTACACACTTAAGTGTGTAGTCCTGCCAGATTACTGCCGCAACAAATAATCCACACCGCCAGTGGGGGACCGCAGCCTTGCCCACCTAAACCCCGCTCATCACAACGAGCAACAACCCATGTTCATTAATGTGCACATCCCCCTTATGACGGGTTCCACAAGGGGAAAATCAAGGGCGTGAAGCCACTCCCGCAAGTGACTCCACTCATTCGAGGACGCACCTCACCAATATAGTCAATTCACCACATGTCCAACAATCAAGAAACAAAGACAAGCCAACAACGATACTAAGCATGACAATACAATCATAATAATCTTAAATCAATTACACAGATAACTAAGTAGGGAAACCCTACTTATCACAGATCCAAATACGAGTCTACAACGGAAGCTAGAAACGCTCTTCTACAAATCCTTCACCTAACAACAATCACAACAATCTAATCACAACATGGAATTACCCCTTTTTCCCCAATTTCCAATACTAGGGTAAAACCCTAAAAGACAAATCTAACAAAAGATATAAGACTAGTGACTTACCAACGCAACTGACGCGAGAGAGAGATGAACAAAGACTCACGAACGATCAAAGGTATTGGGAATGATTAGGGATGATTAGAGAACGTAAAAGTGATTTAGGTTTTGGTAAAAGTGAAAAGTAAAACTGTTAAACATGATTTATAACTTTAATCATCCTTAACCAAATCGCGAAAATAATTCCCGTCAGGCTGGATACTCGGTCGAGTACTGAGAGTACTCGGCCGAGTATCCCTTACTCGGCTGAGTATTGCCATACTCGGCCGAGTGTTCCTAGACAGTAGCCTACCTAGAAAACACACGACACATTAGTCGGCCGAGTTTGCCCAATTCGGCCGAGTAACAAGACTCAGAAAACCGTGGTATTACAGTCTTCCCTCCTTAAAAAGAACTTCGTCCCCGAATTTCAAACCATAATCAAGACAAAACACCAACACAACACTAACTGCTTAAAGACAACAACCACAAGTACTCAAAGTATCAAGAACTCCAACTATATATGACAAAACACTCATCCCAAACTCAAAAGATGACAAAAACACAACTCTGTTGACCTCAACTAACCCCAAAATATGCATGCGACCATATCCTACCCCCTTAAAAGACAACGGTTACGTGCCCGTAACCAAACATACCTGATCGAAAAGGTGAGAAAAACACTCTCTCATCGCCTCCTCTGGTTCCCATGTGGCTTCTTCCATATTGTGATTAGTCCAAAGTACCTTTAGTAAGTCGGTCTCATCAAACTCAATGTCCCTGCGGTGCAAAAATGCATACCTCTTTTGGCGATCTTGAGCTGCTTTCATCTTTTGGCGAATCATGCAAACTTGCTCAATCATATCCTGTACCATCTGTGTCCCTAAAACCACAGTCTCAGCACTATCATCCCAATATACCAGACTCCTGCACTTCCTGCCATACAAAGCCTCAAAAGGTGACATCCCAATGCTGGTGTGATGGCTGTTGTTGTATGAAAACTCGATAAAGTCCAGCCTATCTTCCCAACTTCCACCAAACTCCATATCACAAGCCCTCAACATATCTTCCAAAATCTTGATAGTCCTCTCAGTCTGACCATCTGTCGCAGGATAAAAGTTTGTACTCATCTTCAAGGTAGTTCCCATCAAATCCTGCAACTCCTGCCAAAACCGTGATATGAACCTCGCATCTCGATCTGACATTATATCCTTTGGCACCCCATGTAACCGAACCACATGCTTCCTATAACCCAGAGCTAACTGTATCTTAGTCCAAGTATCCTTCAATGGAATGAATTGAGCCAACTTTGTTAAACGGTCGACGATCACCCAAATCATATTGTTACCCTACTGAGCCCTCGGTAACCCCACGATAAAGTCCATAGAGATCGACTCCCATTTCCACTCTGGTACCTCAAGTGACTGAATCTTACCTTGTTGTTTGCGTTGTTCACCCTTTACTGTATGAGAAGTTAGACACTTAGCCACGAACTTGGCCACATCTTTCTTCATGCTAGGCCACCAAAACGTTTTCTTCAAGTCCCTGTAAAGCTTGTCAGCACCCGGATGAACTGAATAAGGACTGCAATGAGCCTCCGTCATGATCAACTTTTTCAAGTCCGCATCACTAGGAACACACCATCTTCCATCAAAGCGAACACTCCCATCTATATTGATAGAAAACCTCGAAACGGTGCCACTCTCTACACTTGACTTCGCAAAAGAACACTTGATTTACATTACAAGCCAACATGCCAGTAACCAGTAATAAGTCTGCATATTCTAAGAACCTCTAAGAACTAAGCATTTATTATGTCAATTGAAAGAAGAAGCTGGATATAAGCAAATGACCTAAACACAACTATAAATTTTAATTCAAGACATCTGATGTTGACTCATACACCATTGTTAGACTTAGAATAAGTAAGGGAACATATATACCTAAACTGAGTTATGTATAAAACATCATGTTCTGTCAAAAGAAAAATGGTAAATTTCAATCTTAATTTTAGTGAGTGATTAATTAAAAAGTATCTCTAGCCAAATGAAACATCCAACAAGTACAAGATGACATAAATTTCAATAATAACAAAGCAATTAATTGATGTTACAGTCTTGCACCCATAAAAGTTATAAATGGATCGTTGTCCACTGACCTAAGTATTGAATGGATTGATGAACATAACAATGTGTATGCTTCATCCTACAATAGAAAAAGGAAAAAATAATTACACTAGTGTACAAAATTAACAAAATAAGCAATGAAATATTGATCAAAGATCTGGAATTCAAGGTGACACGGCTGTCGCAACCCTATCAAAAAGAAGTCTATAATAGAACTTAGGGACTCTCTAAATGGTCACTGTCCAGCAAAGTGTCACACACTCTGCCTATGTAATAGACCAGTCATCACATATGACCTCATGGTGTTGAACAACCATCAATCGACTTAAAATCTAGTCACTCCGAGACGTCACCTCATTAAGTGACTAGAGACAAAAAAACAATGTTCATCTTATTCACTTGAATAGTGTTCAACATTGTTTCCACAACTTATTCAGATAAACAAGGTATTAAAAAATTTAGTCACACTAAATAAAAGATTCAAAAATGAAAACAAAAACAATGAATACGATTATCACATATATAATAAGAGATACACAATCCAATTATTACATATCCACAATCTAGAGAAAATCTGGTGCTCGTCTTAATCCCATTGCGACGACATGACCATCATGCTTAGCCTTTGATAAAGGCTTGGTTAAAGGATCAGCAATATTATCGTCTGTCCCAACCTTACAAATGTCAATTTCCTTCCTTTCCACATAATCTCTAATTACATGGTATTTCCTTTCAATGTGTCTAGATTTGTTACTAGACTTGGGCTCTTTGGTTTGAAAAATAGCTCCACTGTTATCACAATATAGAGTGATAGGATCTTCGGCGGAATGGACTACTCCTAATCCCTCCATGAATTGCCTAATCTAAACAGCTTCCTTTGCAGCCTCAGACACTGCAAGGTACTCAGCCTCTATTGTAAAATCCGCAGTAACGCTTTGCTTAAAGCTCTTCTAGCAAACAGCTCCTCCATTTAGCATAAACACATAGCCGGATTGGGATTTCATATCATCCCGATCAGTTTGGAAACTTGCGTCCGTGTGACCTCTTACACGCAACTCATTTTCTCCTCCAAACACTAAGAACGAATCCTTAGTCCTTCTCCAGTACTTAAGGATGTTCTTTACGGGTATCCAGTGACTCTCACCAGGTTTGGCTTGATAACGACTTGTCATGCTCAAGGCATATGCAATGTCGAGACGAGTACAAATCATAGCGTACATGATAGACCCAACAGCGGAAGCATAAGGGACGGTCTTCATGTGTTCAATCTCCTTAGGGGTAGAGGGAGACTGTGACTTCCTCAAAGTAATCCCTTGGCCCATAGGTAGAAATCCTCTCTTGGAGTCTTTCATGTTGAACCGGTCAAGAACTTTGTCAATATAAGCTTCTTGACTCAATGCTAGTATCCTTTTGGACCTATCCCTATAGATCCGGATACCTAAGATTCGTTGTGCCTCTCCCAAGTCCTTCATCTGGAAGTGTTTCCCTAGCCACTCCTTAACGGAAGTGAGCGATGGAATATCATTCCCGATGAGCAATATGTCATCCACATATAGGACAAGGAATGCAACCTTACTCCCACTAAACTTCATGTATAAACACGGTTCTTCCACACTTCTAGTGAAACCGTATTGTTTAATAACATGATCAAAGCGATGATTCCAACTCCTAGATGCTTGCTTAAGACCATAGATGGACTTCTTAAGCTTACACACCTTCTTAGGGTTAGATGTATCTACAAAACCTTCAGGTTGTATTATGTACACCTCTTCTTCTAGAATCCCATTCAAGAAGGTGGTTTTGACATCCATTTGCTAAATCTCATAATCATGAAATGCGGCAACCGCTAAGATTATCCTAATGGACCGAAGCATAGCGACTTGAGCGAAGGTTTCGTCATAGTGTAAACCATGAACTTGGGTGAAACCTTTTGCCACCAATCTAGCTTTGTAAACATCTATATGTTTATCCACGCCGAGTTTAATTTTATATATCCATTTACACTGAAGGGGTCGCACTCCCTCAGGTAAATCCACCAAGTCCCATACTTGGTTCTCGTACATGGAATCCATTTCGGACCGCATGGCTCCTAGCCAAAGCGAGGAGTCGGGATTAGACATGGCCGATTTGTAGGTAGTGGGTTCATCACTTTCCAAAAGTAACAAAACACCATCCTCTTCGATGTTACCAAGGTAACGGTCAGGCGGATTAGAAATCCTACTTGACTTTCTAAGAACAATTGCCGTTTCAGAGGAAGAGGGAATGCTATCCTCCACGTTCTCCTCTACCTCATTCTCGGTTTGTGGCTCTCGAACTTCGTCAAGTTCAAATTTTCTCCCACTCTGTCTCCTAGAATTAAACTCCTTTTCTAGGAAGACAGCATCACGAGCCACAAACACTTTGTTCTCATGTTTATTGTAGAAGTAATAGCCACGTGTTTCCCTTGGATATCCAACAAAAAGACATTTGTCAGACCTGGGTGCAAGCTTATTGCCAGACTTGATCTTGACGTACGCTTCACAACCCCAAATAAGCATGAATGACAAATGAGGGACTTTCCCTGTCCATATCTCATATGGAGTCTTATTGGCTGCTTTAGTCGGGCTTCGATTTAGTGAAAATATTGCAGACAAGAGGGCAAAACCCCAAAATGAATCAGGAAGCTCAGTTAGACTCATCATAGACCGAACCATGTCTAATAAAGTTCGAATTCTCCTTTCGGCCACACCATTTAGTTGTGGTGTGCCAGGAGGAGTCCATTGCGATACTATACCACAATCTTTTAGGTGTGAATCAAATTCATAATTTAGATATTCACCACCACGATCGGATCGTAGCGTCTTAATCTTTTTATCCAATTGGTTATGTACTTCATTTTGAAACTCTTTGAACTTGTCAAAAGCTTCACACTTGTTCTTCATTAAGTAGACATACCCATATCTACTTAAGTCATCAGTAAAAGTAATGAAGTAGTGAAAACCTCCTCTAGCGGTGATGGTTAATGGTCCACACACATCCGTATGTATGAGAGCCAAAACCTCACTAGCTCGTGTCCCTTTTATCTCAAAAGGTGCACGAGTCATCTTGCCTAAAAGGCAAGACTCGCATATACCATAAGATTCGAAACCAAATGGTTTAAGCACTTTTGATGAAGAAAGTCTCTTAATGCGTCTTTCGTTTATGTGGCCTAAACGACAATGCTAAAGGTAGGATTCGTTTGGATCACCCGTTTTGAACTTTTTAGTTTCCACATGATAAACATCATTAACATCATTTAAAACATAAATGCCTCAAATTGAAATGGCTTTGCCATAAACCACAACATTTAATTAAAAAGTACAACTATTGTCCTTAATTATAAAACAAAAGCCTTCCGCGTCTAACGCGGAAATGGAGATGATGTTCTTGGTTAAAGTTGGTATAAAATAACACTTATTTAAATACAACTCTAGACCACTAGCTAAAGTGAGCACATAGGTCCGCACAGAAACGGCCGCTACTCTAGCTCCATTGCTCATGCGGAGATCCACATCACCTTTTGCTAGTGCTCACACGTCCCTTAAACCCTGCAAATGATTACAAAGGTGAGAGCCACATCCGGTACCAAGTACCCAAGTGGAAGTGCAAGCATAATTAACGTCTATCACATAGAGAGAGGAAATCATACCAATAGGCGTCACACGCCCTTCCTTGAGATCCTCAAATTATTTGGGACAACTCCTCCAATAATGCCCCTTCCCATTACATTAGAAACATTCAGCCTCGGAGAGTTTGACACATTTTGCCTTGGGATTGCCATTCTCAACGGCCTTCCCCTTTCCCTTGTCATGTTTCTTTGACGATTTCTTGAATTGGGACTTTTCCTTCCCTTTTCCTTTCTTAACTCCAAGGGACATGTTCTTCAACTTTATGGTTAGAACATCCCCTTTTTCACTCCCACTAGCTTCCATATCCCTCTCCGCTTGGGTGAGGAGTGCATGAATTTCATGATAACTCTTATCCATGGCATTCATGTTGTAGTTTACCCTAAAGTGGGCAAACTTCGTGGGAAGTGAGTGGAGGATTCGATCCACCACAAGAGTCTTAGGAATCTTACACCCTAGACGCTCTAGGATGTCAACATATTCGACCATTTTGAATACATGGGGTCCAACTTTTTTGCCCCTCTCAGGCTTAGCTTCAAAGAAGCGTGCCACCGCATCGTATTAACGGAATTTAGGTGTTTGTGAAAACATGGTAATCATACAAGTGAATATCTCCTACGCATTTAAAGAAATGCATGAAAGCTTGAGCTTTGGGGACATCGACCATATCAACACATTCTTGATATCATTTGACATCCTCACATGGTCATCATAGGCGGTCCGCACCGCCGATGAAGCCCTTGGACCGGGCTCGATGGGAGGAGCATCGGTCAAGTAAGTGAGCACGTTGTCGGACAACGGGACGCTTTTGATTTTGGATTCCCATTCAAGAAAGTTACTACCGTCATCTTTTAAGATACATTTGTCCATTACGGACCTTAGCCATGAATCTTTGCCTAGTGAAGTAGTCGATGGCGTTGAAGAAGTTGCTATTGCGAATTAAAATGCTACAACAAATAAGGAAAAATTAACATCCATTGTTATAAAAATTACTCGTGAAAACATGTTTAACAAGTTTTAGCATTTATATATTGATCTCCCACTAAATTATATAAATGATTCCAAGACCCAAATATTAAACAAAAATAATCATCGCTTGGGCGAAACATCCCATAATCGTGTAAATTCGGTAAGTCACGTTGACTAATTCTACCTCTAGAACTCTTGGTTGACGAATTTCCTTAAATTCATCTACTAGCCCCAGAATACAAGACCGTCTTATACCCTGTTGAGTCCAACAAATTTTGACACGTGATAACCGTTTACCACCCTACTTACCCAAGGTAAAAAGAAAACACCCCGCTTGGGCAAGCGTGACTCTAATGAACAAGGGATTCATAGGCGTTACTAATTGATAAGGCTAATCTCAATTTTAGTTATGTGAGAGATATTGTCAATTTAGTCATAAATTCCCTATAAGTGAACTAAGTCGGTGAATGTAAATGACGTGAATTGACAAATGCGAAAATAATGCATGTGAATGGCGATTTTGGCATGCGCGAAAATAAAACAAGCAAGCAAGTAAGCATATGGAAAAATCCTAGTATGGCCACCTAGTTAATAAAAACTAGTCTATTACATTTTGGAAACCAACTCCTTGGTCCCTAGCCTCTTCATTCCAAAAGTGGCTTCTTCTTGTAGGATTTGGAACACCTTCCAAAATAGACTCTGTCTCGATGTAATCCGTCTTTTGGAAACATCGGTAAGAATAACTATTAAAATTGAATTACATAGCTATTCCTATAATAAATTAATTAATAAAATAAATAAAACTATTAATTAATTACAAACCGACGATACAAGATCGTATTTAATTACAAACAAATTGCTATTCCCATTCATTTTGGGTAATAACAATTAAAATAAACTAGGCCATACTAGGTACAATAAAATAAATACTTTAAATAAATGACAATCATTCATTCAAATTAAATAAATATGCTTAAAATGCTGTAAAATGATGCCAAAATCGCCTTTATCTTAACAATCGTTAGTATCCATCTCGGTTTTGTGGATTTAATCGATTTTTAACTTGTAAAAATCAATAATCAACTCTTAAATCTTATTTAAGTCAAAACTAATTGCCCAAACTGTTTTGGACCTCAAAATTAGTCCTCACTAATTTTATGATGAATAATTAGTTTGATTTGGTGATATTTTGCTAATTTAATCGGTAAAATCATAACTTTTAAGTAATAAATCCAAAAAAATTGAAAGATTACCCCAAAAATTGAAACAAAATTTTTGAGTATTCTGGAACACTCCTAAGAACACTAAAATGTGAGAAACATTTCCCAAAAAATCCGGATAAATTTTATGAAGAAAAAGATCAATATTTATCGGTTTTTAACCACTAAAACCAATAAACATCAAAACAAGATGAAATCACATTTTAAATTTTACTTTTAACTTTTAAATAATTTTTTTAAATGTACATAAATTTATCATGGGCAGGAACAAATTTTTCGAGTATATGATTAATATATTTGTCTTTTATCGACTTTTATCTCATAAAATCAATAAACATGCAAAACTTCAAACCAACCTTCAAAATTTTGCATACAATCTGTAGAAAATATGCATGAAACACCATAAAAATTGTATGACCCGAATCAATATTTAACTATGTTTAGTCAATTCTTAACTAAAATACGGCATTTTGACTCAATTTTCTACCAAAAATCATTAAAAATAGCAAAATTACTTCATAAATCACCAAAATTTACCACAAATCTTTTGAGATCAGTAGGTATGCATGCTCCAAAAATTTCGTGCTAAAACCTTTTCTAACACAATTTTTGAGTTTTTATAAATTATCTCATAATTTATTAATATGCTTAAAATCAACATGCAAATTATAAGCCTAAGCTTTGATACCACTTGAAAGATCATAGATCCATATTAGACTCTCTAATAAAAATTAAATTATCTCATAATTTATTATTTTAGTGATTTATGTAACATGCATGCAAATATAAAAGCATAAAAATGAAAGTTAAGGAAAAACAATTTTCTTACATAGATTTTTATGATAATATGGGCACAAACTAGATCACTTATCTAGTTTGTTCTTGAGTTAAAAAGAAATGGATGATCCTCCTAGAAAACCTTCAAAAGAAAAGTCTCCTTCAAGTTGCACCCAAGAACAACACCCAAAATAATCGTACAAGTATTAACTAGATACTAGTAAAATTAACCACTGATAATATTTGTAATATTACTAACACTCTTAGTAATAATATTTTGATTACTAACTTCTTAGTAAATGATGTATAATAATTTTAGAGAGATAATAAGCAATTTTTATTCACATGCAAAATGAAGTAGTGAAGTAGTATACAAAAATGAACAACAAATTGGAGTATAAAGGATGAAGTGGCGGGTGGAGTAGGGAGTAATGGAGTGTTGTAATTGTCTCATATTTGTCAATCTTACATCACATGTAAAATATAATTATAAGATAACTTGTGAAAGTATCACAAGTAAAGTGAAATGATTGTGTTTATAATCATCCACTATACTCCATTTACACGGTCCAATGTCCCATTTACAGGTCTATTTTTGTTCGTATATTTGTCGCACAAATACGTGTAAATTTTATTTAAACATCGTTTCATGTTTAAATGCTTCCAATTAATTTCGTCCAAATCACTCCGTAAATATACGTGTACCGCTACACATATTATTTTACGTACTAATATTAATCACATTAATCAATTAGTACAATTTTAGTGAATTAACAATTAATTGACTAAAACCCGTCTCCTAAAATTTATTATTTTAATTATCGCGTAATTAAATAATAACTGCTGCTCCTCGAGTTCGCAACTCGAAATCTCTCTAAAATAATCGACTAACCTTTTAGTCTATAAATTAAGGGACTAAATAAATTTTATCTCATACAATTAATTAGTTATCAATTGGGGTTCGTTCCTATAGGTGTGACCGAAAGGGGTCAGTTGATCACTGCCGTCTCACGACAATAACGTCAAAATCTAGTTTGCCAACCGTTATCGATTTACGTTAATCAACTAACGAGGATCAAATAATTAAATATCCTGATGATATTCCTTTAATGATATTTATTATGTAAACGCACTATTGTAGAGGACACTAGCTCCAAGAGGATTGTCCTTGTAACAGGGTTATGACTGCAGTGGAAGTGGAAGAATGAGAAACGGAAGGAGTGGTTGAATATGAGCAAGAGGACTCTATTGTGGAAGAGGCTATTGCTGAGAAGGGGTCAAGCCAGGATGTGTGATGTGTCTTATTTATATAGAATTTACTCCCTATTTTAGCTCGGTTTTATTTGATTATTGCACTTTTATAAGTGCATTTGTGAGCTAATTCCGTATACTAGGTGTTTTTGCTTGTATTCATTGTATTTTGTAGGAAATGAAGTATTCGGTAGGTTTTTCCCGTCAAATTAGCAAGCACCAAAGTTCACAAAGCTAATGGAAATAAGACTTGACCATAGGAGGGCATTTTAGGAAGAATTGGAACATCTCGAGCATGAAACCAACTTGGGTTGGTGCAGAAGTAAATAAATGAAAATGAAAGCTGAAATGAAGTTCAACTAATCAAGTGAGGTTGCAAGCTTTGGATTCCCAATTGTGCAATTAGTCGTGTAATTAAGACGAGTTAACAGCAAGCTTTGGATCCCTTATGCTAATTAATCAAGGCATTTAAAAAGAAAATCCGGATTCATGCGTCCCCGATCGGGGTCACCTGCATTTATGTTTTTTACGTGTCAGCCCTTAGGTCCTATATAAGGAGTGTCGAATCCGTCATTTAGGAGATACTTTCATACGCTTAAGCACACAATACTCTTAGTTTTCAGAATTATTTAGATTTACTTTAAGCATTTCCTTGTTATTCCAAACAATTTCCATTAAGCATCCTCAGGTTATAATACAAGTTTCTTGCAAGTTATTGGGCTTTTTTTGTGTTCTTCTTATTCGAGTTCTAACACAGCTGTCGCAAGCCTATCCAAAATAAAACCAACCGGTCTCGATAGAATGTAGTAGAGGCTGTCGGGTATCGAATCCACAGGGAGATGAGAAAATGTATGCTAAATTAAGTCCGTCTGAGTAACTGTTTCTTGGGGGTTTTGATTTGTTTTCTAAACTACGGAGATGTAAAGGAAAGAGAAAGAGCGAGGAGAATTAAAGCAAAACTTTAACAAGATTAAAAGGAGAGAAACAACTAGGACAGTCGGTTCACCATGGTTTTCTAGGAGTCTAATCTGGGTTCATAGGTCAGCACAAATTCGGTCTGCAGGGTAATGAAAAGGTCCTCTTGGTCCGCTATTCTCCTTAAAACATTACTAACTTAGCTTTCACCCTCATTAGAATGCCCTAATGTTCATTGCAAGCCTTACCCCTTCCAATATCTCGATCCAGGTCAAGGTGTACTTATTCAATTAGCTAAATGCGTCGACTCAAACAACTAGTCGCTATTAAATGCAATGATTAACAAGAAGGACCTAATTTGCATCAAGACCTAATCACCTATTCATAATTTCCCTAATAACCATGGCCCCCTATGTCCTAACATAGAAGATTAGCTATGCATAATTAATGATAAAGGAGTAATAACGATAACCATAACAATAAAATCTAACATGATGAATTAATTGTTAACAAATACAAGAGAAAGAGTAAAGGGGAAAAGAAGAGTAGAACAAGAAATAAATATTGCAATAATAATTAATAAAGGAATTAAGGATCAGAAATAACGATTACAAAGGAGAGTTCCAACTTCCAAGCAATTAATAGTTTTTAGGTTTTAAGAGCCAAGTTCTATGAGAGGAGATCAGAGAGAGAAGAAGAGAGTCCGTCGTTTTCTATTCTCCCTAATTTAAACTAAGAGACAAATTAAAATATCCAAAAGATGCTTAAAGATTGCGTAATTAACTAAGACTCTCGATCGAGTAGAATTAAACTCCTTGATCGAGGATAAATAGCGATAAACCACCCGATTGAGTAAGCTAAGTGATGTTGTTGTAAAACTCGTCGTCAAAAGTTACTCAACCAAAACAATATTTATAACTTCACAAAATACTCTTAGTAAAGAGGCAAGTAAAGGTCGGATCCCAAGGGATGGGTATTGATGTAAGATTTTCAATTGTAAATGGTCGTGTCTTAGGGTGTCACAATTTGGAGTTGAGATAGGAGATCAATTAAAACTAATCAACAATAAAAACAAAGCAAGGTAGATAAAATGAAGGTGTAAACAATTGATTAATAACACTAGGGTATCATGGGTTTATAGGGGAATACATGAGAGTTGATCATACAAACATGTTCTCAAATTATAAGCAAGAAATTGTTGTTGTGATGGGATCGAGTTAGTGTATGTCTTACAATCCCTAAGAATGTTTGGGTCCCAGAGCTGAATTGATTAAATTGTACAACACCTACAAGTCGACTCAATCCTCCCTATTCAACATTATGCATGGTCTAATGAGGCTCGAGTTGGTTTATGTCTTACAAGCCTCATTGAAAAGATAAGTGATGGGTAAAAAATGCAAGGATTCATAGGCTCGCATTTCATCAAACATAACATGTGCATAAGTTGGAATCACAACAAGCAAGTAAATTAATTATGTGAACATATTAGATTAAGCATGAATCATTCCCCATGTTGGTTTCCCCTAATTACCCATTAACCCTAACTAAGGAAACTACTCACTCATGATCAAGTTTAACATGCTAACAAGGTTGTCAATCCCATTAACAAGGCAAAACATGATGAATGAATGAAAATGACTAACAATAATTAAAGCAAGGATTAAGAGAATTATACCTATGGAGATTCCAAAATAATAATGCAAAGAATAATAGAAGTACTTGATGATTGATGGAAGGTTGTCAATCTCCCAATAAACCCAAATGATCTTCTAATTACCCAAAATAAATGATGAACAATAGAGAAATTAAGGAAAGATTAAGTATTGAGATTTGTATTAAGACTAAATTAAGAGTTGATTACAAGATTAAGATGAGATTACTAATTGATTAAAACTTGATTAAGAGAGTATTAAGATTGCTTGCTAATCTAGGTAGTACAAAGGGGTATTTATACTAAAGAATAGGCACAAAGATTAGGGCTACTAAGGGCTTAAATGACTATTAAGACCCTTAGGAAAAGTTGAGGAAGTGCTCCTCTCCAAGAAGATGCGCATCTCCGTTTTTCTAGTCCCGCATAGATATGCTCGTCCCGAGCGGCTTGGAAGCTTGCACGGTGGTTTCTGTCAGGAGATCCGAGCGGATCATAGGGGAGACGCTCGGATCCTAGGGCTTCAAGACAAGCGTCTTAAGCTCGGAATGCTCGGATTGTTGTGCAGGGCGACGCCCGGGTTGTTTGCAATCCGCTAGGAACCTGGGTCAGACACTTCTCTTTTCTTCAATCCTCGACAATCCGCGGGGATCTTGTTGGGGATGCAAGGATCCTTTCATCATTGCCCAATCTACTTTATTATCTATATAGGCCTTCTATTATCGTCTTCCCTCTGATGCTTGGTCATTATATGCGATCAATTTAGCTCCATTTTGCCATGTAAATGCAAGGTTTGCACTCCTCTCCTACTAAGGAAACAAAACCTCAAAGAACATGCAAAGTGGGAAACTAAAAATAGTAAATGACCCAATTATGCACTATAAAGCATAGGAACGAGGCTAATTCGAGGACTAAATGTGCTCAAATATGAGTCACATCAAACATCCCCAAACCGAACCTTTGCTCGTCCCGTGTAAAGAGGTGACAAAAACTAGGACCTTTATTCAAACTAACCTACTAGTATAGCCGATGTGAGACAATTAGCGGGTCTCACCCCGCTCCTTCAACTCACAACAAAACAACCATGAGGTAGGATGCCTTCTTGCAAGGCAAGGCGGGGCTTGCCAAAATGGCGACACATCCAAGCATTAAAGCACTCAAAACAAGTAATGGATGCATCTACAAAAATGAATAGCCACTTTCCTCATCTAAGTGGCGGAAATTATCTAAAAAGGAAGCAATCTAAGGGTACACATTCCATCATAGATATGGTTTCTTCAAACTACTAAGCCTAGAAGGATACCAATAAATCACCTCCAAGTTGTGTCAAGTTAGGGTACCTTTATCCTCAATCGTTAAATTCTTTCGTCAAGAGTAGACTCCCTATGGTATTAGAAACACTGGAGGATCGTGGAATTCCCCTTCTTCCTAGACAAGAAGAAGGGTCGTCCCCTCTCTACCATGCACAAAAGTGGATACGATGGAAAAGGGAACAATAGAACTTGAGTTTCATTTGGGAGTTTGCTTTTTATTGTTGTATTTCCCCCCAATTTCTTGCGGCATTTGACATTTGAGAACGCTTTCTTTTTGCCATTTCTTTGATGTTCGGCATTTTCAACACTTGACAATTTCAACTTTTTGCATTTTCATTTGAACATTTTCAAAGTCACCCTATTTGTAGTGAGGGTGCTTTTATTTGAAGCATAGGAGTTTTCATTTTTGTTACTCCTCTTTTCTTTTGATGCATTTGCAAACTTTTTGACTTTTTATTTCAATTCTTGAACTCAAATTTTGAACAATTTTTGTGCCCATTCCCTTTGATGACAAAATGTGGTAGAATATGGATGATGGTTGCATAGTTTTAAGGGTCACCTTGGAATAAACGGTAGCCAAGGAGTTATCACACCACAAGGTACTCTTGACTAGGCCTTAATCCATGGGTCAAAGGATACTAGAATGACACATCCTAGGGTGTTTTACAAGCATTCTAACAAGCAATGTCTTAAGAAGAAAAAGTATCTACAAGCGTCTTATATACACTTGTCAAATTTCCCAAATAGACGGTGTCACAAAGTTTTTACTAAATGCAACTATATGGCGTGATGCAACTAGAATTTATACAACCTAATGCATATGCTTCTACCAACTAATATGCCAAATAATCGAAATGCCATCCTATAATCACATTGTTTATACTGCATCAATCAAAATAAAGCCACATAGTCATTAACATAAAGAGGAAAAAAAGAGATTGGAAAGATCATACCATGCGGTCTTCAATATCCTCATGTCTCGGATGTGGCATAGTCGATTAATGTGAAAAAGGGTAGACAAACACAATATATACAAACATAATATATATACAACACTACACTATAAAGGAAATGAACATGTTTTTGGGTTTCTGTATTTTTCAAATTTTTATGGTTTTTATGATTATGAAATAAAAGACGTGTTTTTGTATTTTTCAAAAAATTTCAATTTTTATCATTTTTTCTTTAAAAAGTCATGTTAGAATTTCCCATCCCCACACTAGTATGGGCATTGTCCTCAATGGCCAATATGATAGGAAATTATGCAAACTATATGAAAATGCATAATTCCTATGCTAAATGCAAACTATATGATATATATACAACAGTGAATGCAAACTAAGCTATGTTATATGATTCATGAATTTTTGTTTGGTTGGAGAGAATAATTTAAATTAACTCCCAATGCATATACTTGAACTTCCCCAAACCAAGTGAGAGTGAGGGAGTTTATGCATAAAAATGCTATGCATGCAACTAAACTTGTCATTTTGGATTTATCATGGTGGGAACAATTAATTTAGCACCTTTAATGTTGTCAAGGTGAAATAATAGTCCTTCACTTTTACAAGGACACCACAAAGATGGAACAATAAACTATGAAACAAGTTAACAAAGCATGAAATTCTTGTCATGAAAAAGAAATGAGGGGGAATAAGAGAAACTTCACTTTGGCCTTGATGGGTGCCTCGTGCCCGCTCCATCTAGCTCATGAAGTAATCTTCAAAGGTTGTCATCATCCCCTCCCAAATCACTATCCCAAGCTTCCCTCGATGCATCACTCTCATGGAAATCCATAAACTCATCCTCTTCGCTATTTAGCTCCACCGTGTCTCCACCATTTGATTTTTCACTCCCTTCATCTCCTCGACCATGCGCTCCACCATTAGCTCTCTCCGAATTCGGGAAAAGGATATGCATTTGGGCCTAAGAGGGAAGCATTCCCTCTTCGCTAATGTGTCCTTGCCGAGCCATTTGGTGAAATTGTGGATACAAGGGATATTAATTATCCATATTGGCTTCAAATTGTCGGAGATGCATGTGTTGAAGTATTCCCGTCATAAAATCATCCCTAGGGAGAATGAAAGGATTTGGGTGGTTGTAAGGTTGGTATTGGAAGGGGTAAGGTGGGATCACAACTTTTTCTTTGTCATTCTTTTATTGTTCATGTTGTTGATGTTGTGTTGGAGCTGGTGCCTGGTTTGCTTGATTTGCATGATTTGTGCTTGTTGGAATGAGAGAGGACGGTATTGGAGAGAGAGGGCCTTGCCTTGGTGAAATTCTTGCTAATCCTTCTATTGGTAGGTAAATGGGAGTGCTCCCCTTAGTAATCCATTCGATTCTCTTTTCATACCCCGCAAGGGTCATCCAATGGTGTTGCCGAAGGCTTAGTTCTTCATTGATCCTTGTGTTGCCTGGAAGGGGTACATATTCATTGTTTTCATTGAATTTGGGGTTGAAGAACTTGGCAAGCCTTGTGATAAGTACCCGATTGACAATATGTTTTACACTATCATTATCCCCATCCCGGAATCTAGCCCATTTCTAGAGACGAACAAGGGGGCGTTAAAATGGTACCCGCTCCTTCCTTGAATTTCGAGGTAGGACTCCATGAAGATAAGGTCAAGCTCATTCACTATTGCGGGATCTCGTCGGGCAAGAAGATTGCCGGCTAAAAATCGGTATGTGAGCCTAATGATAGGATTTTGAATGTGAAAAGCTAAGAATTCTTTGATGTAGGAAAAATCCCGACCCGTCATTGCTCTCCAAAGGGTTGCTATGCTATACTTTCTTGGTTTTGATGTTCGGGTACGCGAAACATCAAGCCCTAGTACACTAGCGAATTCAACAAGGGTCATCATCCGGGTTTCGTTTTCTAGTCTAAATTCCACACATATGGTATTGTTCAAGGTAGTGATTTTCAAGAAGCTCAAGAACTCAAGAACTCAAGAACTAAAGATCGATAGGTGGGCTCATGCATGTGAAATAAGATTGAAAGACCAAACAATTCAAAGAGAGCTTCGGTTTGATGAAAGATTCCAAGTTTCCTCAAAGTCTCATGGCACATAAATTTAGTGGGAAGGATATTCTTACCAAGAAGACGATGGAAAACAAGCCTTTGGACGTCATTAATAAACTCTATGTTGGAAAACTCATCAAGTTTTGTAAGATCAATTGTCTCTTCATGTTCCCTCCTCAAAGTATTAACGTGAGAAGTAGATGAGCTCCCCATTATCCTTGGTCTTCTTCTCTCTCTATGTAATGATCCTCTTGGCCTCATTCTTGAATGTAAATCTAGAATTGGACTTATTAAATATGGAGATGTTCCTTGTGATTTAGATCTTCTTTGAAACCCTAGATTTTTGGGGGTTTTTGTTTTTGAGGGGTGAATGAGTGCTTGAGATATTATTTGAGTTATATGAGAGGGGGTTTTATGTTTTATAGTGGAATGAAGGATGAGGTGTCACGAAATGTGTGGTGGGGAAGAGTTCTAATTGGCGAGAAAGTAGAAGACTATGACGGCAGGGCGACGAGCGGATCGAGCACGGGACGCTCGGATCATAGCCCCTGGAGACGAGCGGATCATCATAGAGATGCTCGGATTCAAGTTTAGGGAGAAATCCCAGATTTTAATACAACCAGGATGAGCGGATCCTCATGGGGACGAGCGTCTTGGTTGAGACGAGCGGATTCGTCTGAGGACGCTCGGATCTTCAGTCAGAGAAAAATCCTATATTTTAGAGTAGCCAGGACGCTCGGATTTCAGATGAGACGAGCGTCTTACTGTAAGGAGACGAGCGTCTTAACCTGCGAACGCTCGGATACATAGTCAGCGCAGTTTCTCCAACTTCCAGGAACCCCAAGACGAGCGGATTGTATCCATGACGCTCAGAGACTTTCCAAGACGAGCGGATTCCTACTGGGACGCTCGGGTTGCCGTGTATTTCTTCATTTTTTGTCCTCTTCTTTCTCAATTGGTGAAAGTGCTTCCCCACACTTGATGTCTAAATCCTTCATTCATCAAAAAGGGTTAGTGACCCTCCCTCACTTACTCTCATGCCAAGAATCATGGTTATGATGAAAATGCACTAAAGTTAAAGATACAAGCAAGAAGGGTTAGTATAGTTACAAATGGTGGTTTGGAGAGGACTCCGCCAAACTCACTCTTTGATGATCTTCTCATGGAGGGGGAGACCCGAGGTAGGTGACCTCGACCTCTACAATGAATGCTCCTTCATAATATGGTTTCAACCTTTGGCCATTGACTGTAAATTTGCTCCCATCTTCCGACCTTATCTCGAAGTCTCCATATTTTCCTACCTCGGTGATCACATAGGGACCCATCCATCTAGAGTTAAACTTCCCGGGAAAGAGTCGGTATCCGGAGTTGAATAGAAGGACTTTGTCTCCCTTGTGCAAGGCCTTTTGCTTGATTCTCTTGTCATGAAGCAAATTTGTCCTCTCTTTGTAGATTTTGGCATTTTCATAAGATTTTAGTCGGAATTACTCCAACTCTTGGATTTGCATCATCCTCTTTTGTCCACTTAGTTTGAGATCAAGGTTGAGAGCTTTGATTGCCCAAAAAGCTTTGTATTCTAGCTCAATTAGCAAGTGGCATGCTTTCCCATAGACAAGTTTGTAAGGGGAGGCTTCTATGAGAGTCTTATAGGCCGTCCTATAAGCCCAAAGAGCATCATCAAGCTTCATGCTCTAATCCTTACGAGTCTTGTTGACAACCTTCTCAAGAATTTGCTTGATCTCTCTATCTGAAACTTCAACTTGACCGCTTGTTTGAGGATGATATCCCAATCCGGTTCTATGTTGAACACCATATTTGGTCAAAAGGGATGTGAGCTTCTTTTCATGAAAATGTGTCCCTCCATCACTTATGATTGCTCTAGGGACTCCGAACCTTGGGAAGATTATTTTCTTCAAGATTTTGGTGACCAATTTTGCATCATCGGTTGGGGGTAGCAATTGCCTCTACCCACTTTGAAACATAGTCAACGACCACAAGAATGTATTTGTTTCCCTTAGATGCCACAAACGGTCCTTGGTAGTCAATTCCCCAAACATCGAAAATTTCTGCCTCCAATATTCCTCGTTGTGGCATCTCATTCCTCCAAGAAATATTTCCGGTTCTTTGATAAGGGTCACAATAGAGAATGAATTCCCTAGCATCTTCAAACATGGTAGGCCAAAAGAAGCCCGATTGGAGGACTTTAGCAATAGTTCTTCGTGCTCCATGGTGTCCACCATAAGGTGATGAATGACATACTTACAAAACACCGTGAACCTCCCATTGGGGTATGCACCTCCGGTAAATTCCATCACTACACTCTTTGTAAAGATTGGGGTCATCCGAAAAGTATCTCTTTACCTCAAACAAGAATCTCTTCCTTTGGTTGTAGTTCAAATTCGGAGGAAGAACTCCTCCAACAATATAATTAGCATAGTCGACAAACCATGGAGTAGTATGCTTCTAAAGTTGTGAATGAATGGACATTAAAATATCATCGGGGAAAGAGTCATTGATTGGTGTCTCTCCCTCTTCATCATGAAATCGAATTCTCGACAAGTGATCCGCTACCACATTCTCGGCTCCCTTCTTATCTCTTATTTCAAAGTCAAATTCTTGGAGTAGCAAAATCCATCTCAACAATCTTGGTTTTGCCTCTTTCTTTATCAAGAGATGTCGAAGAGCACAGTGATCCGAGAAAACAATCACTTTTGATCCAAGCAAATAGGAACGGAATTTGTCTAATGCAGAGACGATGGTAAGGAGTTCCTTCTCGGTGGTATCATAATTCACTTGGGTGGAATAAAGAGTCTTGATTATATAATAGATAGCATGCAAAGCCCTTCCAACCTTTTGGCCAAGAACCGCTCCAACTGCGTAGTTACTCGCATCGCACATGATCTCAAATGGTAGTTCCCAATTTGGTGGTTGGATGATCGGTGCTGAGATTAGTGCTTCCTTAATTCTATTAAAGGCTTAAACACACTCATTTGTGAGTTGGAATTGGGAATCTTTAAGTAAGAGTTGAGTGAGGGGTTTCGCTATTTTTGAGAAGTCTTTTATAAAACGGCGATAGAAACCCGCGTGACCGAGAAAGCTTCTCACCCCTCTAACATTCATGGGAGGTGGGAGTTTCTCTATCACCTCAACCTTAGCTTTATCGACTTCGATGCCCTTTTCCGAGATTAAATGACCCAAAACAATACCTTCATTGACCATAAAGTGACACTTTTCCCAATTCAAAACGAGACTAACATCTTCACATTTTTGCAATACAAGAGAAAGGTTATGCAAGCAAGAGTCAAAGTCTTTCCCATAAACGCTAAAATCATCCATGAAAACTTCCATTATGGTTTCTAGATAGTCGGAGAAGATACTCATCATGCATCTTTGGAAAGTGGCGGGGGCATTACATAAACCAAAAGGCATTCTCCTATATGCAAAAGTACCATAAGGGCATGTGAAGGTGGTCTTATGTTGGTCATCCGTGTGTATTGGGATTTGGAAGAATCCCGAATACCTGTCAAGGTAGCAAAAGAATTTGTTAGAGGCTAACCTCTCAAGCATTTGGTCATTGAATGGTAGGGGGAAATGATCCTTTCTTGTTACGGAATTCAATTTTCGATAGTCAATACACATACGCCAACCGGTGATCTTCCTTGTGGGTATTAGCTCATTCTTATCATTTGTAACCATCGTGGTACCTCCTTTCTTAGGTACCACTTGAACAGGGCTAACCCACAAGGAATCTGTGGACATGGGCCACAGGTCGACCTGCGGGCGCGATGCCGCCTGCCGGTCCGTAGTCACGGGCCACCTGCACGCCAAGCCAAACTGTGTACATGCAGCGGTCTTTTAAAAGCCACGCTCGGCGGCGTAAAAATGCTTTCGACTGGATCGCTTTAGATCGGTCGGTTTTGTCTCGGTAAGGGTCTCAAAACGATAGAGATGTTCGGAGTCGCCACCAAGCATTTGTGGGATGCTTGGAACCCGTTCAAATCCACTTTATACCTCGGTCAAACGTAGCACAAAGAAGTGTTTGATATAGGTACTAAAGATAAGGACTCGTCCCCCATTTAGCATTCTATGCCTAAAATGACTCTCGTACGCCCTGGATAAGGCCATCCACTATCTAAAGGTTCTGAGTAAGGGGTGAGGGTATGTATTAGGAAGCCCTATAATCGGACACCCAATCCCGCCCGTGTTAGCGGCCTCTACTAATCGATCGTGGTTGTTTAAGTGCAAGAATTGATAAAACGGTAAATGCATGAATGCACATCCAAAAGTTTAACCTAACATGTGAAAGTTTGCTAAGTCGGTTTGTTTATCCAGATAGCATGAAATTGATGTCCTAGTTGGATTTAGATTGATTTGCATGTGAAACAGAAATTAAACATTCATACCAAATTCAGATTATGGTGCTTAACACGATCCATTATTTGTAAAAGGGTGTCAAGTGACAAAATATAAAATATAAACTCGTCAATCTGATCCGTCACGTATTCGGGTTAAACGTAATCGGGATCGTCCTAGACAAGTGCTAAAACGAGACAGGACAGTGCCAGGCAACCCCATTGGGGCGCGAGCCTATTGGCGAGGGAAGGGGCTTTGCCCAGGTTTATAAAAGATGAAAACAAGAGGCCTTAGGGCGCGAGCCATGAGCCGAACCAAGGGGCGTCTCCTCGTTGTAAAAAGGTTATTTATAACCGTATTTATGATGAAATATTTGCAAATGTTGTTTACATGACTCGGAATAATTACTATTGTGTTAGTAACATTCGTTGTCGGATTTGCATGTTTGAAAATCATAGTTTACAAATAAAAATGTAAAATGTTTGATTTGAACTAATTATGTTAAGTTCATTTCTTTGTAATTAGTCAAGTTAATCATCGTACTCGGATTAAACCGACATGGTATAAAGAACCAAGGATGATTATGAATTATGACTAGTATATTTACAAATGTAAACAAATGAGAAAAATGGTAAATAAAATAAAAGGGGGTTAAAATACCCTTCAATTTGTAATTAACCAAAAAATATCATCGAGTCACGGAATAAACCGTCATGGTATAAAGAACCAAGGATGATTTTTGTAATGGTCAAAAATATGTTTATCTTAAAAATGAATTAAAATGGTAAATAAAAGAAAAGAAATTCCTTTAAAATGTAATTAACCAATTAATATCACCGAGTCACGGATTAAACCGTCATGGTATATGGAACCAAGGGTGATTATAATTTATGGCTAAAAAAGTTTGTCATAAAAATGATTTGAAACATTTGAAATGGTAAAAACCGATTATAAATAAGAAATGAAATAAAGAGGGAAGACGAGAACAAACACATTTGAGTCTGACCCGAGAACCCACAAGAGGCGCAAGCCTCTTTGCATAGCAAAGGGCTTCTGTCTCAGGCCAAAACTCGGTTTTGGCTCGTCTAACCTATATTTGAATCGTGTTATGCATTGTTCATGCATATAAACTCATAAAAACAGTAAAGACATTAAATAAACGAGTTGTTTACACCCTCAAACTTACGTGTATTGATGTTTGCGATGTAGACGACATTAGAGACGGTTTTCTCGTTGTGACTACTCGCGATCAAAGAAGTTTAAAAGAGTGCCTTAAAAAAGGATTTTATTTTGAAAATAAGTTGAAAAGATGTTAATTAAAACATGTTGATTGATGAATTGAGTTGGTCAAATGGGTCGGTCGAATGCACGGCGACGGTACCAAACAATATGTGTAAGGCTTGTGTTTACGATCGGTAGGTCGTAAACACGTGTCGATTTTGTGACTTAGGAAGTCGGGTCTAGAAATTTAAGGGAGAAGGAGGGGGCGAACTCTCGCATAAGAATTGTGTTATGTGAAGGGTGGTATTTATAGAGAAATGTGGGGAGGTAGGTCGGTTGAGTTTGCTTAGAGGCTGAGCAGACACCTGCTTTAGGCACGAGCTACCTTGTGATACAAATGGGTGTATTGTCCTTTTCAATTTGGACGTGGCCTTTGCTCCATCTATTATTTGGTTGGTTTGATTTGTGGTAACCAAATGAGATGTCGTGTAACAATATGGGCATCTAATAAGATGATTTTGGGTGTTACTTGAGGTGGGTGTTTTGTGAGGTTGACTCGGGTTTGACCCGTGTGAGTCGGGACTTGAATTTGGAGTCGGTTTTTTGGCCCGGTCTCAGTTTTGACTCTAATTGGGGTCATTTTAATTGAAATGACATGATGAAGACATTTATGGCATTATTTTTGACATTCGAGATTTGGGTTGACTCGGGTTGACTCAGGTTGACTCGAGTTGCGGGTTTCTGAGTCGGTTTTGGGTCCGAAGACGGTTTTAACTCTAAATAAGGTCATTTTAATGGAAATGACATGATAAAGGCATTCATGGAATTATTTTTGACATTCGGGATTTAGGGTTGACTCGAGTTGACTCAGGTTGACACATGTTGCGGGTTTCTGAGTCGGTTTTGGGTCCGAAGGCAGTTTCAACTCTAAATAGTGTTGTTTTAATGCAAATGAAGTTAGAAAACTTTTGAAATCATTTTTTATATTAGAGTAGTGCATTAAACCTCCTCATGTATAGCCAATCCATACACGTATATCAAAAACATGTGACAGTCTGATCATCATCGGGTGGTTTTTGGAAGACGCAGATACTGGGTATCTACAGAGCCCCCACTTTGACTGAGGCTTGGACAGGGCGAAAGTCAAAGTATAGCCTCCAGGTCAATCGAAGATTACAACCTGAAGACCATTGCGACGTCGAGGTGACTCAAAAGGGTTTGAGCTAAGGACCTACCGTCAGGAAGGGCGACGTCGAGGTGACTCGGGGATTCGAGTCAAGGACATGCCGTTGGGAACAGTTTAAAGACTATCGACTTCCGATTCGGGTCGTTTAAAGTCCATTAGATTACGTATAAAGGCTTGCCAGGCATAAGAAGAAGTCACACCTGAGGCATCTTCGGAATATGTCCTTGAGTTGTTTCTTGTTTGCGCGCAAAGGCTCGCCAGCCATGTTGAAGGTGCGTTTCGAGGCTCGCCGGCCATAGGAAGGAGTCATACCTGAGGCATCTTCGGGACATTTCCTTGAATTGCTTCTTGTGTGCGTGCAAAGGCTCACCAGCTATCGATGATCGAATGATCAAATCTGGGAAATAGCCTGTGTGACTTCCATTTGAAAATCGGCACTCGCTGGGGAGTTAGAAACTTCTCAGGACTCGCCGGGGATATGAGTTGCTGCTCGTTGGGAGGTAGCGTACGCCATGTTATCGACAGGGTTAAAGCCCTTGGACTTGACGGGTCGGCGTTTGTTGGGAAGAACCCAATAATTAGTTGGAGTGTGTTTGTCTTCTCAAGATTACCTGCATGGTTAGTGACCACACAAATCCGCAGTCGGATAGACAAGCACGTTGAATGCAAGCATATAAGCACGTACGCACATAAGCATGTGAGCAATTAGCATAAAAGCAACTAGTATGTAATATTTCACGCGAGGGGAGATATAAGTTTCGAAAGTTGCGAAGCTTAAAATTGAGTCTTGATGCTAGTGGATCCGTGACTTGATACATTGAGACACGTGACCATTGCGACATTGACTCACACGGACGCATACTGACAGACTGACAAACATACGTGAACGTGATACAAACTCGGTATCGACACGACACGGGGTGACTCTGAAAGACTTTGCTTATGTGTGTGCATCTCCTTAGCCAAGAAACGGGTGACAACGCGCATCAGATCCTTGGAGTAGAAGGTCAGCTCGGCTGGGGAACACGAATTAATTATCTTCTCCAGACATCTTTGCCTCTGTTTTCTTGTTGGAGATCCCTTCTCGAGGTATGATGATTTGGAGAGCGGATACAAGGCCTTGCCATCGTCCGAACCGAGTACTAGGCTATGGGCGATTTTTTTTGGACTGTAGTTAAGACTCAAAAGGGTTTTTGAGGATAAAGGACAGGTGGCGTCTTGAAAGAGAAGCCCCCAGAGTGAGAAGATGGGAATTTGACGAAACAAGGAATGGGTGACGTCTTAAGAAAGAAGCCCCCCCAGTAAAGAGGTATAAGATTAATTTTTTGCAGCTGTGTAGGCTGCTTCTGAGGATTGATATTGATGGTTGAGATTGAAATGGGTGTGCGGTTGTGAAAAGGGTATGCGGTTGCGTCCTTGTTGGGGGACTGCCTACGTATTCGCGTGTTTGCAAATTGCAAAATCAAACCAGATCGTAGTTCTGAGCTGGTTATTGAGGATTGAAAATTAGAAAGGTTGTGAAAGGAGTATGCGGTTGTGCCCTTGTAATAGGACTGCCTACGTATTCGCGTGTGTACGAAATCAAACCAGATCGTAGTTCTGCGCTTGTGTACAATGGGTTGCAAATTGAAGGTTTGAAAATTAAATGTGTATGGGGGGTATGGTTGTGTCCTTGTAATAGGACTGCCTACGTATTCACGTGGTGTGAAATCAAACCAGATCGTAGTTCTGATGTGTGTGTGTGCCTAAGCGAGTTGTTAGGACCTTAAAGTGTGAAGGTCACGACGGCAAAAGCCGTTTGGTGACTCGAAAAATTGATTTGAGAGAGTCCCTCCTTGATCATGAATCGAAGAGGTGTAATTTGTGAAAATGTTCCTTATCATGTGAGCACACTAAAAAGTGGACCCTAAGGGTAAATTAGGTATGTCCCGTTCTCGGTAGCAAAGCATTCGAGGACTCCGTATCTGGGTCAGGGTGAAAATGGCTTCGATATTAGGGAATATGGGGCTTGGTAATAAGAGGTTTATTTGACAGACAACGATCTGGAGCTTGTATTTGTGGTGTTTAGGCCGATGGGTTATGGCTTGTAATGTGGCATGGAATGGGGTCTCAGGCTTGATGTGGCCTGAGCATAAAATGGTTGGTAAACAAATGTGGGATCAGAATCCCATGTCTGGACCTTAAAGGTTAAGGTGTGATATTTTGAGCTTGAGAGTGGGGATCATCAGAATCCAAGATATGTCTCCCTGTAGCAGTCTCTAGAAGGACTTAAGGGTGAAGCAGTTTTGATTATGATCTCGAGGGGAATCCCCAGGATCCTAGATAGGTTTCCCTGTAGTAGTCTCTAGAAGGACTTAGGGGTGAAGCGGTTTTGGTTATGATCTTGAGGTGAATCCCAGGATCCTTGATAGGTCTCTCTATGACAGTCTCTGGAAGGACTTAAGGGTGAAGAAAAGGTTATTGTTAGTTGACGAGTCTTGAGCTATCATTTTAGCTCTTTGACATTAGGTTTTGGTATTTTTTTGTTTTGTACTTGTTGGTCCCGGAGTTTGGAGGGAATAAACGTTGGTCATGGGCTTTGGACTTGTTGGTCCTGGACTTGGTGTTTTGAACTAACTTGTTTGGTGTTTTGGACTTGTCGGTTCGGGATTTGGTGTGTTGGACTCGTTGGTCCTGGGCGTTGGACTTGTTGGTCCTAGACTTGGTGTTTTGGACTTACTGGTCCGAGATTTTGTGTGTTGGATGCTTTCTTTGGATTTTGGCGTTTTTGAGAAAAGGGTTTCAATCTTGTTTTGTTTTGATTTTGGCTTGGGTCTTAGCCTTCGCCTGAGTAGCTTTTGGCTATGGTTTTTGTTTTGAGTTTTGCTTTGGCTTTGGTCTTGAGTGAATTGCTTTTGGCTTTGGTTTTTGCTTTGGCCTTGAGCTTTGGCTTTGGGGAATGGATATTGGCTTGGGCCTTTGGTTTTGGCCTTTCGCTTTGACTTTGGGTGAATAGCTATTGGCTTGGGCCTTTGATTTTGGCATTTCGCTTTGGCTTCGTGTGAATGGCTATTGGCTTGGGCCTTTGATTTTGGCCTTTTGCTTTGGCTTTGGGTGAATGGCTATTAGCATGGGCCTTTGATTTTGGCCTTTCGCTTTGGCTTTGGGTGAACGGCTATTGGCTTGGGCCTTTGATTTTGGCCTTGGCTCTTGTTTTGCTTTGGCTTTGGTTTTTGATTTATTGGTTCTTTGCCGTCCTTCGTTCGAGGCAGGTAAAGGTGCAAACGGGGATGTACCCGTTGGTGAGAGGTTGATACTTGGTGATGGGATGTTTTTGTGGGGAATGGGCTTACCTTCCGTCATTGATCATGAACTAGGAGATGTTCTGGTTTGTTATATGGTTTCGTTGTAGAATCCCTCTGATAAGAGCTCGTTCTAGATTGGGTGCTAATGAAAGGTTTCTATTGCCAGACATGGAATAGGTAAAGAGAATGGACACGGAGTTTCGAGTCCTCTGCTTACTCGGTACAGAACGTCACTCGAGTGTACTTACATTGAATTAGAACATGTTGTTCGTTTTAAATCATTTCTCAAATCAATTTTCGTTTTCAACGAGAAATGGTAAAGAGGAGAATATATGATAGATGAAAATCGTGCTTTTATTTAGATAAATAAGAGGTTAGCACAGACTCGATGAATATATGCAACTCATGCGGACACCCCCCAGTTGTCATTTAGGAATAAAAGGACAGACGCTAGGATAGATATGAGAAAGCCTAAGACTCGGACTCGGACTCAATCGTAGATACGAACTCCTAATCATCACGTTCCTCCTCGAAGGTCTCTTTCGCAACATCCAGCGGCTTGAATGTCTGGTTTTGGACATTGACCCACTTGAGCATTTCACTCTCGTCGTTTGGGACGCCGGAAGGATAAGACCCTAGAAGGTTGTCCTGTTTTTGAGGAGTAAGGCGTCCATGGGGACCATTCTTTTCCATTAAATGATTCAGGGTTGATAAAGACAACCTGCCACCATCGAGCATGTTTTGGATAATATGTTTGAGCTTCCAGCACATCTCTATGTTGTGCCCATTACCCCTATGGAATAGGCAATATTGGGAACCATCCCAAAACCGGCCTCTTTTCTTAGGTGTAAGATCTAGAGTGGGGCCAATCGGTTGGATTAGTCCTTCAGAGACAAGCACTCTAAAAGCAATGGCATAAGGCATGCCCAAGTCTAAAAATTGTCTTTGTGAGTGTGTGGCTCTTTCTGGCGAAGGCTCCACAAATTTTACTTGGTGATGCGGAAGGCTTGCTTTTCGGGAGGGGTCGCAAATGTTGAAGCTCCTTTAATGATTTCATCGATGCGTGAAATTTCTGTTGATAGGTCCTCGACACTTTTGATGTTACAACCCTTCAAACGGGATGTATAATTTGGCTGAAGGCAGTCAATGACATGTTTAACTAAAGCCCCATCTCCTTGCTGATAGGATGGTGTTAAGTCTACCTTTCTCCTTTTTAGTAAATGATTGGTGGAATACTCATCCTCTCGATCACCCAAATCGATGAACTTCCTATTAGGCCGCCTAGTTTCTTTGTCTGGAGTGGTCAAGAGTAAAGTGGAAAACCTGCCATCCTCAATTCCATCTTGTATGGCGTGCTTGTGCTCGTAGCACGCTTCAGTTTTATGCCCCTTGCCTCTGTGATATCGACAATATGCGTAGCCATTACAAAATTGGGTTATGTTTTCGGGTTTTGGACCCAGAGTGGGACCAATAGGTTGTAGTAATCCTTCTGAAGAAAGTATCCTCAGAGCGGTGCCATATGTTATTCCCAGATCTGTGAATAACCTTTGATGTTTTCCCCTGATTCCAACATTGGTGTTTTTTGGGATGTTTTTGTGAGTTGTTTTTGTTTTTGTCAATCGTGGGCGGAAACAGGATTTGGCTGTTGTTAAGGGGAAGTTTTTGGGATGTTGCTTGGTATTTTGAAGGGTATTTTGGTGAGGCAATTTCATGTTCTTTGTTGGTAGGTTCTTGATCGTGGGAACCATCAGACGGTTCCTCATTTTCAGCATTTGTTTGTTAGGGAATTGGGTGTTGGTCTTCTCCTTGGTGGTCAAGTTCATTTTCGTCATTACCAAACCTTTTCCCGAAATTCGCTACTTGAGTGCCCAAATCATCGATAGCCACTCGCATCTTTGAGAATATGTTGTTGATGGAGACGGAGATCATGGGTATATCGCTTTGTAGTCCATCTTCGTCAATTGCATGAATTTTCTCATCGTTAGGAAAGATTCCTGACTGTGTCCAGTATGGTTTTTTGGAGGGTTGTTTTTGTTGTTTATTGAGGGAGGTTGTGGTAATTCGCCTTTTTCAATCATATCAACGATGGCGCCTTTTAGAGGGAGACACATCTCGGTGTCATGTCCGCGACCTTTGTGATATTGACAAAACAGTTTTCCATCCCATCTACGTCCTCGTTTGTTTGGTAGAGGGTCTGGAGTTAGACCAATCGGTTTGAGCTTTCCTTTGGAGATTAGCCTTTCCAAGGCTGTGGTAGAAGGCATACCCAAATCAGGGAAGGACCTATGAGGTTGTCTGGTTTTGGAAGCCTTCCAACTAGGGTTGGTTTTGTCGTTGGCAAGTAGTCGGCTTTCAAGGAGCTTAACCCTTTGCTCAATATCAGAAGAGGAAAAATTCCCGGTTATCATTTTGTCCTCAACTTGGGAGAGACGAGTGCTCAAGTTTTCCACGGTAGCTACTAGTCGAAAGACCATGTTGTAAGTTTCGGCAGAAGTCATGGCGGGCGAAGGTTGATCAGCTTCTTGAGTTTCTGGTTGGCGATCGATGGCACCCAACGGATTCCTAATTGACATAACGACGGGCGTTATAACTTGTCTTGGCAAGAGATTATACAAACAAAGGCAAGAACGACACATATGTACAAAAGGGAGTTTTGTCGTGAAGACGCGACGGTGTAACCAGGTTATGAGTTCATGAAAGTGTGGATGCGGGCCCACGGGGGCGAAAAGCGAGGCAAGCTTTTCTTGTGCATTTGTGGAGTCGCCACCAATTTATTGTGGAAAATTGGAAACCGTTCGAATACTTCGTGCCATGTAAAGACACAAAGTAGTGACATGAACACCAAGAACTCGTTACCCTTTGCATTCTATGTCTAGAATGACTCTCGTGGATGTCAATGAACACGGATGTTCACAGAGATCTGGAGTAAGGGGTGAGGGTACGTATTAGGAAGCTCTTTTGATCGAACACCTAATCCTGCCCGCCTCGATAGCGGACTCTACTAATGATTAGGGAAATCGTCTATACTTGATGTGTCGTCGATTTATATGCATGCAATGCAACATCCATTAGAGTAATCCTAGCATGTGAGAATTTATACTAAGTCGGTTATCACGTAATTTAGCATGCAATAATGTCGAGGTAGGGATTTAAATTGATTGACTACATGTGAGAGCATACGAGCAATACGATAAAAGAAATACAATAAAAATACAAAAAAAAATTTACAACAATTACATTGGATTAATTGATTTATGTCGAAAATACATTTAAAACGGACAATTTTAGAAAAGAAAAGGAACACAAATTAAGGAACAGATTATTAGTTGATAATACGATTAATAGTAAATTAAATACGTAAAATAATAAACTAGGTCAAGGCAGAAACGGGAGTTCAGAGACAGACCTCAACCAGGAACAGGCGCAGCAGAGCTGCGTCCCTTGGAAGAGGCGCAGCAGTTGCTGCGTATGTTCCTGAGCTCAGTTCTGGCTGTGAAGTCGGAATTGCAACTCGTTAATATTCATTGGTGATTTTAATGCTTGATTATATTATTTGACTCAGATGAAAGTGATTAGATGATTATTTACATGTGAATGTGCTCATAAAAACAATAAAACACGGGATAAAACTAATTAGGCTGAATTATATACAAGATTAATAAGGATTAATAAATACAAATTAATCAAATTAATTGAATTAATTAGGTTAAACAGGTTATTAATGATGAACTAATGATGACAACGATAAATAACAGATGAAATATATCAAAAGTGAATTCCAGAGATTCAATATTGAGGAATCGAACCTCTAAAACCCGAATTTGATTTTTATGACGAAAACCCGCAAATAAGGACTATAAGGGATTTAAGTCGGGAATTTTAATGATGGATTAATTAATGGTGATGAAAGATTAATGAATTACAGAATAAAGTTATCATACTCAAATTGTCGTGCTAAAGAACAACGAACAATTGAAGATAAAGCGAAAAACAATAGGACGAACAAAAGGCGAAGGAAGAAGAAACGAAGCAGGAACTGCGGCAACCTCACGAAGAGGCGCAGCAGGTGCTGCGTCCTTTCTCGACGGTTTTCTTCTGATAATCTGTGAAAAGGGTTTTAAAACATGGTTTTACAAATCGGTTTTAAGTGTATTTTAGACATAAATCTTACAATTGTGATTACAATAATAAAATAACAATAATTAAAAGAAGGATTTACACCCTCAGACTTACATGTTTGACCAAACGAGATGAACTAAGTTAACGTTTAGTGATGCTCGACTCGAATGTACGACGAAAGTGCCATCTAGGAGGAAAACAAATAAGATTGATTAAGTTGATTGATTGTGGAGTTGGTCAAATTGGTCGGTCATGCAAAACGAGGCTGGTACTCAGAAGGATCCGAGCTTACGTGGTCGAAAGTTCAAGCACGTAGACGCCAAAAAGCAAGAGTGTGGTCTTAGAATGCAAAGGGAGAAGAGAAGGGCGGACACTCGCGTGAGAAATATGTGAGACCTAAGGTCTCTATTTAAACTAATCACACGGAGGAAATTTGGGTTTTCGGAGAAACTTTGGAAGTGAATCTCGAAAAGTTACGAAAAATACGCAGAAAAGGACTGAGGAAGAGGCGCAACACCTGTTGCGTCTTTTCCTCAGTGGTTTCCTCCTGCGGAAGAAAGATTTCCATGTTTTTATTATGGAATAGCGGATTAATCTTATTTCCTTAATATTTTATATGATAATCTCGGGATATATGTTACCAAAGATAAAAAGATTGGAAAATATATGGAATAGAAACATCGGGAACGTTCCAGAACATTCTAACTCGGCATTCTAAAAGGTTATTAGAAAATGAAGACGGTTTTTGACCCGGACTCTAAATGTACTCTAATTACTGCCAAAACGACCATATCGGCGCGTAGATGGCGACTATGAGGTAGACACAAGTGTTTGAGCGATCACTTGATGATAAACTTTCGAACTGTCACAAAACGTTCCGTGTACCAAACATGCGGCCTAATCATCACCGGGTGGTTTGCGGGAGGTGCAGAAATAAGGTATCTACAGAGCCTCCACTTTGACTGAGGATTAGACAAGGCGAAAGTCAAAGTATAGCCATCAGGTCAATCGAAGATTACAACCTGACGACTATGGCGACGCGAGGCGGCTCAAGGTGTCTGAGCCAAGGACCTGTCGCCGGGAACATTTTAGAGTCTGTCGACTATCGGGGAGGGTCGTTTAAAGTCCATTAGACTACGTAAGGAGGCTCGCCAGCCATAAGAAGAGATCATACCTCAAGAGGAAATAAAACGCGATATTGGAAGAGGCAGCAGAACGTAGTCAGGAACTACTAAGAGAAATCTGCTTGGGTCGATGTTGATCTCCACGTGTTGAGAGGGGCAAATGTCTGTCCGTTTACTCTCGTCGGGGAAACATAATTGGGAACTGATCTCCATGTCTCGAGAGGGGCGATTGGTTGTCCGTGTACTCTCGCTGGGGGAACAGAATAGAGGCGTGTCGAAACACCTGTCAAAGAATATTCGCTCGTTGTGACAAGCAAACTCTTGGTAAAAGGATAAATATTACGGCAGTTGGCAGTTGGCTTGGAAATGCGGGTCCGGGCGAAGAACAAATGTCAAATGAACCAAATATACGATGTGTGGCATCAAGGAAGAGGCGCACCAAAGTTGGGCACACGAATAACGAACTTATAACGAATCTTCAAAAATTCATTTGGAGGGAGACTGAGGAAGAGGCGCAGCAAGACCTGCGTCTCTTGGAAGAGGCGCAACACCTGCTGCGTCTTTTCCTGAATGTGGCTTTTCTGAGTAAAAACTCGATGAAACACGGGATTGTCTTCATAATTTCGAAATAATAAAACCTCAAATATTCTCTCAAATTCCAACCATTTCTTGCTAAAATTCTATTGAAAGCTTTTATTTGCCATGACTAATCGAGGTATGTGTATTAATCTTGCATTAATCTTCCGTATTTGATCAAATTGGATCGACAAAATCAGGGTTTTCAACCCTAAATGTCGAAAAATTTGGGGCTTTTCCCCCAAATGATTTTGCCTTGTAAAATTGACCTTGAAAATGGATAATTGGTAGTATAAGGATCTTAACCATGTATTCATTCCGAATTTTCGTTGAGTTTTGAGCATTTGAGTGAAATTGAAACGGTCTCACATCTAAACCGTATATTGCTTCGAAAATAGCCTTAGACTTGCCCATTCGCGATGCAATTTAGTGTTTGGAATCCTTGTATGATGGGTAAACTTTCTACCATTTCGGAATTTTGATTTGTGACAGCTTTTTCAGGACCCTTTTTTAGGGCATAATCGTCGTTATAACGAAATGTTGTCGAAATTTCGACTCGAACCCATGACTAAGCTTTAACTTAGGCTTGACTTGACCCCAAATTACCACATGAACGGATGGGTTAGTTGGAAACTTGGCCAAAGATGGCGAGAAAAGAACGATTTCGGAGCTCCGAAAACTCGAAAATCCCCTAATTAAGGCTTGTCGTCACTTGACGCGGCCTAAATTCACTTTAATTTTGCAGGTGATGAGGCTTCTACGTCAGGGAGAGCTCCCATGGACATGGACATAACTCTTGACCCATGTGGTACGCTTGAGGAGGCGTTAGAGCAGGCTTTCACTGCCGCAGTGGCAGCTGCTGAGGACGAGGTCGTCGAGGAGGAGGTTGTTGAAGAGGAGGAGGCCCCGAGACGGGCCAACGTCGGACGAGGTGGTCACCAGCTGAGGGGAGCACCATAGTGGGCTGAGAATTGGGACAGCAGGCACCTCATCTGGGCTGCAGAGGGTCACCTGTCCTACAGGACGGTAAAGAGCTTGGTAACTCGAACTCATCACTCTTTCATTCATCTTCTTTCATTTCTATTTGCTATTCATTTTCCCTTTCATTCAAGCTAAAGATAGCTCTTGCTTTGAATCAAAATAGGAGGCCGGAAACATCAGGTCGTTCTCGGGTTACACGACGATGATGGGGGCCTATGAGAAATTGTCAGCAGAGGAGCGGGCCATCATCGAGCGAGGAGCGCTTGGTGCCTTGGTACAGGCTTGGAGGGACATCACGAGGAGGAAGATTTGGGCAAACATTAGCCTGGTTCGAGCCTTCCTGGATCGGTTTTGGGATACGACCTCTACCTTTCACATGCCTTTCGGTGAGGTTGGGGTTACGTTGGAGGACTACGGCATGATTTCTGGCTTGCCGTCCGAGACTGAGGCGGTGGCGTGGCCGGAGACAGCCATAAGGGTAGACTCAGCTGAGGCTAGGAGCTTGATCTGCTGGAACTTGATGCCGAAGGCTGCCGCGGTGCCCGGGTTGGTGCCTAGTTCCTATGTTCGGGATTATTTTGCTGGGAAGAGACCGGCGATGGTGGTGATCGATGGGAGGGAGACGGCTCCTCCTCCTTGCACTGCCGAGCAGAGAGCTCGTTTGTGACTTTGGTGGTTCTTGTCTTCGATCTACATCGGGGATAAGGGAGAGAGGCTGTCGACGAAGCTTCTTCTCTTCCTTTCCGACTTGGGTGGCCTAGGCCGTTGGGACTGGGTCACTGCTGGCTTTGCGGTCCTCATTCGCTATATGAGGGCCATGGTTCGTCCGGAGTTGATAGAGAAGGGGACTTCTCCTGCCACTGTTGGCCCTGGACTGTTGCTGGAGGTATGAACCTCTATTTCTTTTCATGAAAGATCATTTATTTATCGAATCACGAAAGATCGTCATTAACTATCTTGTTTTACATGCGTGGGTGTACTCCTACTTTCCGGGCCTCGCGCCCAAGAGGACGAAGCCAGGGGAAAGAGCTTATCCCGTCATGAGGGATTGGGTGATGTGTTGCACGAAGAGTCAGCGTTCCTTCCACGACGCCTGTCGATGGGTGGTGAACGCTCTACAGCTGGACGGCGTGAGTATCTTCGAGCCACTTTTCTTTGTTTACTTTTTATTGCTTCCTTTCGGAACCGATCATATGAATGACCTCTTATTTGCTTTTCATAGTGGCTGCCCAGGCCTTGGGCGGACTACACTAGCGCCCCTCCTTTTGTGGCCAAGGTCCTTCGACCTAGGAGCTCGAGCCAGTTGCTTTTGAGGACGTCGATGGGTCCTGTGTGGTACTTGGGCGAGCGTTTGGCTAGTCAGTGCTCCCGAGATGTCTTGACGGTTCCCATCGATCCTCCTCGGACGATGTTCAGGGAGCCTTCTAATGCTGAGAGGGAGGCTAACTTAGCTGGCGTCGGTGGCGATGCCCTCCTTCTTCCTGGTGAGGACTACTCGACGTTCCTCTACAAGAGGCTGGCGTACTGGCCAGTCGTGGTAAGTGTATAATTCCCTTTCAATTGACATGAAAACATGATGAATGATCATCAATTAATGAAAACCATTTGGATTTTTTAGGAGGTTGAGGTGGCGGGCATCGAGCCCCCAGCGTACCCCGAGACCCTTGAGTACACTGACGCGACGGGGATGACGACGATCTCAGAGCTTCGCGACTTCGATGCGGTGGTGAGAGATGCTGGTCTAGACGAGTGGCAGCATCTGATTCGGAGGGTATGCTCCCTAATTTAATCAGCTTTCATATAAGAATACATTTGTTTAAGCCTATCAACTTATTAAGGATCCTTGAAATGTAGGTTGCACTATCCCGGTTCGTGGCTTTGTGGAGGGTACCCAACCGGCTACGAGCTACTGCCATCGAGGCACTTGCTGGCGGTCGAGGACGTCATGTATGAACCTTCCGTTTACTTCATTTTTGAATTTTCTAACTTTACTTGTGTTTGAAATGATTGACATGAGCCAATTCTTGTCGTTTGCAGAGGGAGCGTGACCTGGAGCGAGAGCTTGCCCAGTCCCGGGAGGAGACAGCTCGCCTGCTAAGGGAGCTAGAGGTCCGCGACGCCGAGATCGTTCCTCTCAAGGCGAGAGTCATTGAGCTAGGCGGCGACCAGCTGTAGTTTGTCGTTCTTTGTCGTTTTTGTTGTTGTACTTTATACATTTTGTACATTTTGGAACCTTTATTTTGCACTTATGCCTTTTGTTTCGGGATCGAGCCCCCAGTTTGGTGTACATATTCCCTTTTTGGTTGTATATGATGGACTGGGTGCTTTTGCTGTTGGGTTGCCTTATTTGTACCTGCAGGTTAGCTTTGAACATGTTTGGTAGATGACGGTTTACGCCGTCATGCTGCCGAAATGTACACAGAGATTGCACATAAAACACATATTTGTACACATGGCATAAATTAGCGCAAGACAAAGACTCGAAAATGCAAAAGATTTACTGAACATTACTGGACGGTAGGGAGGGTTACCCCCTAAAAAAAAAAGAAAAAAATAGAAACATATAAGTTTGAAATATGAAATGTAATGGGAGTGAAATGATTTCCAAAAAAAGAAAATTAAAAGAAAATGTGTAAGTTTGAAAATGAATATCTAAATTGGTGAAATGATTCCCCAAAAAAGAAATTTAAAAAAGCAATGTATAATTGTGCTGAAATGACGAAAATGCCGATATTGCCTCGAAATGCGTGCCCGCGGAATTTAGGAAACGTGCAACATGGTAATTTGACGGATTTACCAAAACAATAACCCATATGAATAGGAAATTATTCTTGGAGGAATTAGGAAAGATCCAACGCGGAAAATCACAGAAAGAACGCTGAGGAAGAGGCGCAGCAGGAGCTGCGTCCCTTTGAAGAGGCGCAGCAGGTGCTGCGTCCCTTTGAAGAGGCGCAGCAGGTGCTGCGCCTGTTCCCCAGTGTGTCTGTCCTGACAGATTTTAGGAAACAGCTTTTAGTATAAATATAGACGTCGAGGGAGGTTTTATTCACATAATTCTTCCGTCTTCCTCTCGTTTTAAAAGCTCTCTAATTAAGCATACATCATGAATACTCTTGAAATCCGTCTGAAAGAGTGGACAAATGAGTTTTCTAATGTGGAAAAACACGATATGGGTGCCTATAATTTTGGATCGATCTTGAGTTTGAAGTTGGTCAAGGTAGTCAAACCGTTCCTAGATGCTTGTCTTGATTATTGGGACCCGAATTATCACATATTTGCCTTTCCTGGAGGCGATATTTGCCTATTTCCCGAAGAAATTGCTGCAATCGGTGGTTGGGATCCGGAGCATTTGCCTGCTATGCCCTCTACTTCTCAAGGGTATAAGAATAAGTTCAGAGATCTTCTTGGGTTGATAAGAGCTGAGGTTGACCGTCTTGTGACCTCTAAAGGAGTGCGAATGTTGGATATCATCGATCGATTCATAAACAGGGCAGATCCTACCATTTCCTATGTTGCAAGGCGAAGGGCATTCGGATTTTGCCTACTGCATGTATATGTCCTACAAGGGCATGTTGATGAGGATTTGAGACGCGACCCTCGTTACTTGAGCTTAATTGAGCAAATGGAGCTGCGCTGGAGCCCAGCTTGCCTGTGTTTGGGAGAGATCATGTTGGGGTTAGATAACAGAAAAGCCAATCGTGAAATTCCTTATTTAGGAAATCCCATCATATTGCAGGTAAAAGAACTCTTTTCTCTTTTTCTTCTTTTTTTCTTTTTTTCTTTTTTTTTCTTTTTCGTTTTCGTTTTCTTTTGTTTCTTTTTCTTTTTCGTCTCTTTTTTCGGTTTTTTTTTTTTTTTTTTTGTTGTTGTTGTTCTAGTACCTGCTTTTGGTAGGTTTGGTTTATGGAACGTCTTCGATTAATCGAGCCCCCAGTTAATGTTCCTGCTTATCATGCTCGCTCCATTGCAATGAGGACTAGGCTTTACACGGTGGACTTCAGTCGAGTCTGCAACTATTGGGAGAACAAGCTGAAGAGTGATGACGGTCCACTTATTAGATGGATCGTACCATGGTGGCATCTCAAATCTGTCACTGGAGTATCGTCCTTGGATCCTACCCGTTCGGTGCGCATTCCTGGCTTGGAGTTCATGATATGCATCTTCCCGGAGAGGTTGATGAGGCAAATTGGATTGAAGCAGACAATTCCGAAGCTTGATACCGTCCCTCAGACCGCTATGGCCCTTACCACTGAGAGCCGAAGAGAATAGGCCATCAAATGGGCTCAAAGGAACATGTGGTTCTTGAATTCTTCTGTTAGTGCTTTATGGGTATCTGATTCCTACTTGCGGTGGAGGAAAGCTACTACTCCGGAGGAGCGCGAGAGATGGAGGAAGCGCGAGCCTGTTGACTACAAGGTTCGTGATGTGGAGAAGGAGAAAGAGAAGCATTTGACTGAGGGAGAGGAAGAAGTCGGGTTTCGAGTTGTTCATCCATCGAAGAAACCAAAGACTTCTCCTGTCGTGGAAAAGGTGGTTGACAAGAATGGCAAGGCAAGACCACGAGAGAAACCGTTGGTGATTAGGTCGGAAGTGGCGCAAGAGCGTCCCGCTCGAGGTCGAGACAAAAAATATGATAAAAATGACAAAGGCAAAGGGAAAATGGAAGAATAGCCTGAGTTTTTATTATTTATTATTATTATTATTATTATTATTATTATTATTATTATTATTATTATTATTATTATTATTATTATTATTATTATTATTATTATTATTATTATTATTATTATTATTATTATTATTATTATTATTATTATTATTATTATTATTATTATTATTATTATTATTATTATTATTGTTTGTAATAAAAAGGTGGGGTTTTTAGAATCCTAGCCTATTTTTATTTTTTATTTTATTTCTATTATGTAGCGTATTATTATTAAAAGAAATGGAATAAAAGAGGTTGATTGGTTATGAAACCTTTGGGATTTTCTATTATTATTCTTGTCGAATTCCAAATGCATATGCAAATGTCCTTTTGTTTACATTTAAAATAAATGGGTTGTATCCTGTGAAGGATTGCCTACGTAGTCATTTAAAAAATGAAATCAAACGTTTGCGCGTAGTTCAAGTAAACGTAAAAGAATAATTGTTCTGAGCAAGAGCTTGTAGCGAACTAGAAAATAAGCATGAGCTTTTTACTTACTCCTAAAGTGCAATTCAATTTATTTGATGATATGAGGATGACAAATTGTTAAAATGCAAGAGCAAGGTGACATTAGCTTTATTTAGCTTGGCCAGGGGCCGTTTATTTCGTGCCACAGGAGGGACACGTGGGGTTACGCGAGGCGCGTTTTGTTCCTATTTTAGGCATAGTAACGTTTCAATTGGTCGAGGTTTGTCGGGTTGGCAAATTCATTTCCATCTAAGTCTGTGATCCTAACCGCAATCCCTCGAAGTATGGACTTGACCAGAAATGGTCCGGCCCAGCTGGGTTTAAACTTTCCTCGCGGATCGACAGGTAAAAAAGCTCTAACTGATTTGAGAACCAAGTCTCCTTCTTTGATGTTCCTTGGCTTAACCCTTTTGTTGAAGGCTCGTTTGATACATGCCTGATATGTTTGCACATTATGTAATGCGCGCAGTCTACGTTCATCCAGGAGGATGAGTTTTTCATACCTATCCCTCTTCCAGTCGGCTTCCGGGATTTTACTTTCGAGTAAAATACGCAAGGATGGTATTTCAAGCTCGACTGGTTGCACGGCTTCCATGCCGTAGGTCATATAGAAAGGGGTGGCCCCAGTGGGCGTCCTAACAGATGTGCGATATCCCCATAAGACAAATGGTATCTTGCTTGGCCAATATCGATAGTTGTCAATCATTTTCTTGAGGATTGTGACAACGTTCTTGTTTGCCGCATCTACCGCACCATTAGTTTGTGGTCTATATGGCGAGGAGTGGTGATGCTTAATTTTGTACTTGGCTAGCAATTGCTGAGTCTCAGCCTGAAAATGTGACCCATTGTCACTAATGATCTCATGTGGGCAACCGTATCGACAGATGATGTTGGTTTGTATTAACTTTGCCACGTTTTTGGCTGTGAGACTAGTGTAGGAAGCCGCTTCTACCCGTTTGGTGAAATAATCGATAGCCACTAGAATGAAACAGTGACCTCCTATTCCGGCTGGGGTGATCTTTCTGATGATGTCGACTCCCCAAGCAGAAAATGGCCAAGGAGATGTCATGGTGTAGAGTAATGAAGGAGGGACGTGTTGCACATTCCCGAATATCTGGCAGTTATGATAATGTCTGATATACTTGATGCAATCGGATTCCATTGTGGTCCAATAGTACCCTAAACGTGTGATTTTATTTGCCATCATTGGTCCACTCATGTGAGGGTCACATTCTCCATCATGGACTTCTTCCATCACTTTCCGTGCCTGTGAATGATCAGGGCAACGTAGGATTTGTTGGGAAATGTGTCCTCAACAATAGTGCGATCACATGATTTAAATATCATTATTAAATCTCATTTTAAGAATACATGTGGGATGTAATATTTTACAGTCAACTGGTCCACACATATCGGTAATGATTGGCTGACTAGAGTTTGACATTACTGTCGTGCGACGGTGGTGATCAGTTGATCCCCTTAGGTCATACCTATAGGGAAATACTCTTAATTGATTATTTAATTGATCGTATACCGATACGAGTTAATTAAATTACTTAAAATTGACGGATGATTTTGTGAGTATAATTTACGTATCTTATTGTAAATATGATTAAATGAGATACGGTCTAAGTAATCGAATTATTTTATTACTTAGATGAAATTATTGTTTAAAGAAACAATTGAAACGGAATGAATAAATTATTATAAATACAGAATGTTGTAGTTTATAATTTGGAAACTTTTTTGGTACAAGTAATTACGAATTACTAGTCGATTTTGTAAATGACATATTTTATGAGTATGTTGATTTTTAATATGTTAAAAATACATTACATTGTGACATGTCATGTAACATGTTACATGTGACAAATTTGACAAATTACAAAATAAAATGGGTTCTCCATTTTATGCTTAAAAACCGAAAATGAGGAGGTAGTGTAAGATATATATTGTGTTTTATCTTGAGTGGAAAACACAATCATGATATCTAAGTACTAGCCTTGCAAGCCTAAGCTTTTGAGAAGAGCAAAAACAAAAGGCATTGGGCATACTACCCAATGCTCTCTTTTTCGGCCTCCCACAAGAAAGAGAGGAGAGCTCTTCTCTTTAATTTTAATTATTCATTCTTCCCATCTTTTTCTAGTGTAAGAAAATCCTCCAAAACTCTCTACAATTTATGATAATTCTAGAGAAATAAAATCTCACAAAAACATCACCTCTTGACCGAAATTTTCAAGAGCCAAAATACAATTTATTTTGTGTCATTTTTATGGTGAAACTAATATTATTACTAGATCTAAATAGTATTGGTTTATTAAGATGTATTCCTTGGGTATATGCTTTTGGGAGGGATTCTACCTTTGAGTCCTTGTTCTTCCATTTGGAGAGCTCAAGAACAAGTGAGTAGGTGAACTCACTTGTGCCCATAAATCCGAAAATCACATGGTGAGATATAGATTTTTCCATCTCTTTAATTAATGTTTGCATGCATAAGACCTTTATTAATTTTATGACAAATTAATTTATAAACATATATGAATATGTTAGTGTATATAGATCTTCATTTCCTTCAATCGGTATCATGAGCCACGGTTGTTTGCATGCAAATCGGTTAAAAGTTTTTCCGAGTTATAAGAATAACAAATAAAACTTGTAAAATTTGTGTTATTATGAGATATCACGAAATTAATCCATGCATGTTAATATTTCTGGTCCTAAAATGTTTTAGGATATTTTGGTTAATTTTTCGGATTTTTATTGTTCATATTTTACAATAATGGCATTTAAATATGATTTTATGAGCAAAAATGTCATTTTTGGTCTAAAATTAGCTGTACTTCGAATTTTCAGTTAATTTTTGGATATGTTGTCACATATATTATTTTGAGATAACCTGTAAATTTTCATAATTTTTGGACTTGTTATGCTCGAAAAATGAATTTTTCATTATTAAATTCGGATTTAGGTGAAAAATAGGTTAATATGAGTTAAATTTCGAATCTGGTCATAGAAAATTAATATGTTGTCACATGCAATTTTAAAAGATGTGTGTAAAATAATTGGCTATAAAGAAGTCTTTTTGCATGATTTATGGATTTTTGAAGAAAAATAGCATAAATAGTGACATTATTAGTGAAAAATTAATAAAACATAATCTATGACTTAGAAAAAAAGGTCTAATGTTGCTTTTTATTATCTTTTTCAGATCTAAAATTGAAAAGTTAATGAAAATAATTTTTCCATGTTTTTATGATTATTTTATTAAAAATCGATAAACCGCAACATTGTTTTTCCGGAAAATTTCGAAATTTTTAACCTAAGATTTTGAACATTATGAGTGTCATGGTAATTTTCCAGAATGTTCATGTGTTTAAATTTCAAATTTTGAATTTATTTGAAATTTCGTGATTTATTTGAAGTTTAATAGCTTATTTTTGTAATTTTTGGTCCATTTATGAACAATTTTGTAAATATGGGTTAATTATGGTCAAATAGTTAGTGAAGACTAAATTTTGAGTCCTAAGAGGTTAGGGTAATTAACTTATGCATAAATATGAGTTTATGTATTTTTGTGATTATAAAATGTTGAAATCACGCAAATCCGTAAAAACCGAGTAATATACGATATTGGCTAATTAAAGGCGATTTAGCATAAAATTGAGCATGTTCATACATATTATAATGCTGCATTTTTCTTTATGATTGTCATAATTTTAATTTATGTAATTTTGAATTATGTAATTTTTACTTAGTATGGCCTTAGATTTTAATTGATATTACCCGAAATGTATGGGAATATCGATTCGGTTGTAATTTTATTGTGATCTCGTATCACCGTTTTGTAATTTAATAGATTTATTTTATTTTAGTTACAAATGTATAATAGGAAATTATGTAATTTATTATGTAATTTTATTCATTCCGGAGTTCCCAAAGACGGATTTCTTCAAGAATGGCGATACATAAAGACGGTGTTACCTCGAGATGCGTGTCACAACCAAGTTCAAGGGACCAATGGAGTTGGTTTCCGAATATGTAATAGTTAAATAGTTTTTCTATTTTAGGAAAGGCCATACTAGGAATTTATTTATTTTTATGCTTGCATTTTATTTTATGTCACATGCATCGCTAAATCGCCATAACTAAACATGCATTGTCATTTTATCGAGTTTATCGACCGTGTCAATTCGAATTATCGTAGTTCACCGCTTTAGTTCACTTAAAACGTGATAGATAATAAATTGACATGACCTCTCGCTAAAACAATTAATTGAGACATAGCCTTACCAAATAGTAGAAACCATGAAAACCTATTTCGCGAGGGAGTGCACTCGGCTACCCCGGGTACAAACCTTGTTACGTAGGGGAAGTGGGTGATAAATGTCTATCCACCGAATTCATGTTGATAAAGGTTGCATCGGCTACCCCGTGCCTAAGTTAATGTGGGTTTGGATAATGGACACATTTATTCGAAATTTGGATTGAACTCAACAAAAGTTATTGATAAGGGTTGCATCGGCTACCCCGTGCCCTTGTTGATGTGTTTTGGGCTATAGATAAACATTAGAGTAATTTTATCAACCAAGAGTTCTAAAAGTAGAATCGATTAAAAATTTAATCTACCGAGTTATATTGATGAAGGTTGCATCGGCTACCCCGTGCCTAAGTTGATATGAATTTGGGTCTTGGAATCATTTATCATAGTTGGGTAGAGGTCACTATGTAAATGCTATACTTGTTTTTCAATTATTAATAAAACGATAAATGTTAAGTTTTCCACTATTCCGTTTTTATATTGTTCTATTTCTTTACCACAATTCATATACGATATCATTTCGATTTTGATACGAATCTCCATTAAAACATCGTAACTAAAGACAAAAAAATTTGAATTTGCTTCTAAAACCTCAAATGAACCATTGCTAAGGATCTCTTGTAAAGAGTATAGATTAAAGTTATTCATTATCAAACAGGTTTTTGATTCTTGACTAACACTACTACTTACAATGAATTATGTTTCATATACTTAATTGAATTAAGTACCTTGAAGCGATAAATTGTTTTGGTGATTAGATTTTCAGAATTCGTAATTGACCAAAATAACGCAACCAATTCAATGAAAGTTTTAAGACTAAAACGAACAAATGAAGAGTAATCTTCATGAATTCAATTTTGCTTCACAAAGCAAAGACTCATTGAAATGAGTGGGAGCATTCTCTTAAACCGTTAAGATGAGGACGAGGTTCCGTAAAAGATTATAATGGAATTGATACAAGGTAATGTTAAAGGTAAAGTTGTTGAGAATGACGATACTAAACCTATCAATCCCGACCGATAAAGTTTCCATTGTCTTAAATGTTGGACACAAGAAAGGAAACTACCCCAAATTATTGAAGAATCAACAAATTAGTTGTGGGACATCTAATAGGATCTTCTTCTTTAAATGTTTATATGATTGGCATAAATTTTGCTAGTACCACTTCGTCAATATTAGAAACCGGTGGTGGTTTACATCATTGTACTTGATACATAGAATGATTAGAATATGACGACTAGCATCAATAATGTCGAGAGATAGAGTCATTGTGTACTCAATCTAGTTTTCGGGTTTGGAGTTGTACTTAATTGTGACTATTAAGTACATAAACTCTAAATAAGAATACATACTTGTTAAGATACAAAAGAGGTTTCACTTTTGTGACCCTTTACACCACGATTTGATATATGGCTAACCCATTATCAAGGTGATAATATTCTAAACCAAACTAGAACGATATATCATGAAGATGATGCAAGACTCAAATTGGTAACCCAAGATTAAACCTTAAATTTTGGAATGATGAACGCAAAGAGTTATCAAGTACTCTTGAAACCATTAGATTGTTAATGGTATATGCGTATCTTGTATTCAAAGCAAGATGTCTCATGCTTTTTGGTTGAAAAGGAGATCGAGGTTATAAATCATCTATCCAAAATAGGTTGATCATTATCTTTTACCAACGATTTAAGTTGACACTAATATGTTCACTTAATAAGGTAAATAGAGAAATCTTTGAAGAATTTCAAAGAGTTCAAGGAATCACGATTTAGTCATGATGGGATTATCAAAGTGAAAACTTTGATATAAGCCAAATGAATTGTGATATAGTATCACAAATTAATCTCTCTTAACACGCATTATGGGATAATGTATGATTGGATAAGAATTCAAACGCTATTCGATAAGGTTTGGACTTCGATCAAGTTATTTTGAGTTACTTGATCCTTTTGGGGATTTTATCATTTTGTCTAAATTATTTTTCCACTAAATCGAATCATATGAGATATGAAATGGTAAGGGTACCATGTTTGTAAGTTTTCACAAGAAACAAATGCTCATTTTTCCCTTTTCAATTATCACGAGTACACCGGGTTTGTGGCTCGTGAAGCTGTCTTTCTAAAATATAAGTTTATTTTTAGAAGACAGAGTGGGAGAAATTATTCAAGAGCCACAAAGAATGCCACAAAAAAAATGTTATGTCGTAAGAAACAGGTCTTTCTTGGCTACGTGAGACGTTTTGTGTAAGACGTTGTTTCTTCAAAACCTAGGAGGTTAAATTCGTCACTTGTTAAAAATGATGAATTCATGCTACTTTTAAGAAAGTAAAGAGCTTATAACTTACAAAAGAAATTGTTTGATTCAAGTTGATTACTTCTGGAAAGTAATCGACAAAGGACTTACATAAGAGTGTTTAAGTCACAACTCAATACAAGGCTTAGAGCCATGAAAATCCGAAATAAAAAGGCTTGATTAGTGACAAAGGGTTTTGCACTAATAAAGAGATATTTCATAGCAAGATTAGTTGCAAAGGGTTTTGCACTAATTGAAATGCTTAAGTCTATTTGGATCTTCTTAGGGATTGTGTTTCATTATAAGGTTATGAAATACACAGCAAGTGAATCTAAAACCCACTTCTTCAATAGAAGCAATGTATTCAATACATGTCATAAGTTTTATAGATTCTTGCAACCCTAAGATAATGTGAAACTTGAGAGAGGGTCTTAAGTATGACATCAATGAGTTAGAATCAACATTTTGATCATGTGATAAAACATTTCTCGATAAGTCGAGAAGTTGTGTTTATACATGGAGTTTAGTGGGAGTTACGGAAATTTTAATTAGTCCGATATGTGGATGACATATTGATCATTGCGAATGATTTAAGACTTTTGGAGTATTATAATACATCTTGAATATCCGGATTTATGAAGATAAATCCACATGATATTAGCGTCAAGAAGAAGTCTTATGTTGATAAGATTCATGACTAGTTCAATTAAATTGAACATATTTGATTGATTTCATTTGCTTCCGCTGCGAATCAATTAAAAAGAAATGATGTATAACACTTCATATGCTTTGAGTATGATGAATTGTTTTCAAAATCAAATTTAAGTAATCTTTACCAAGTAAGCTATAAAGATTACCCTTAAGTGCTTGCAGAAAGCATTAAGGAAGTAAAGCAAAGTGTTTATGATGCAATATTGTGTAAGGGTGTTACACAAGTGACAATTGACAATTGAGATTGCGCATGGTTTCCGACAAAACCATAATCAAAACACACTAGGATGGTTAAGATACCATTGTGGCAATGTTAATTAAGAAGTAGATTTTCTAGAATCGTTCTAGGCAATAAAGAACAATGAGAGATATTTATAACGGAAATTGAGTACACTTGCGATCATGAGATGTGCAAGAAAGATGAGTCCCGCACACCGTGAAAACAAAGTGGGAGCTATTCTTAGGCTAGAGGGCCTATGTCTTGATTGGATCTCGACACGTACTCTGAAAGTTTTGTAATGCAAATGTATACATTACAAAGGAAAACGAGTATGTAGTGAGGTTGAGTAAGGTACAAGAAATTGATAAAACCTACTAACCAAAGCCTTCTCAAAGGCTAAACATGATGAGTCATGTCATTTCAATTGAATTGAAATGAACAACTATGTACAAGATCAAATTAGATTATAGAACATGAAATAGTAATCAGGCATTGACTATTCATGTGTGATAATCGCATTTGTCGTTCGAGTTTTATTTTAAAACTCTTTTATTATACTTTGTTACATCCAAACGGGTTGTAGAGACAATTGAACCCCGTTAAAGTGAACACGGATTAACATAGTATTCGCCCATAGTCACTTGTATGAGGTGACGTCTCGAAGTGACTAGAGTGTGATGCGATTGATGGCAAGTTCAAGTGCCACATGTGAGATGACTAGTCGATCACATAGGCAGATGTTAGGAACACCTTGTCGGGCCTTATGACCGCTTATAAAGTTCTGGCAAATTTATATAGCCTGGTCGTGGCGAGAGCTGCTATAGTATTCTAATGAGTCGATTCTTTTGACTAAAGACTATTCACCTAAGATGGCACAGTTTCAGATTAACTTTGATTTGTGTTACTACGACCTTCGTAAATGGGGTCAAATGGGCATATTTTGGGTTATGATGGCTGTGGCTAGTCGAAGGGAATGAGTGCGATAGGAATTGTCCACCCCTAGTCAGGGTTATAACAATATCTCAGGGCCACTCGAGGAGTAATGAACTGGAAATGCGTGGCCACGCTCGGAAAGTAACTATGATAGATAAGTCCGGTCAAAACAGTTATTCTCCAGATCGAGGAAACCACTCTCGATATGATCACTTGCAAGTACGACCTGAAAGACACCTTGCATTGAGTGGGAGATAGTAATAGGACAAGAGAATTGGTGACGCACACTTGTCGAGGACAAGTGGGAGATTGTTGGGAAATGTGTCCTCAACAATAGTGCGATCACATGATTTAAATATCATTATTAAATCTCATTTTAAGAATACATGTGGATGTAATATTTTACAGTCAACTGGTCCACACATATCGGTAATGATTGGCTGACTAGAGTTTGACATTACTGTCGTGCGACGGTGGTGATCAGTTGATCCCCTTAGGTCATACCTATAGGGAAATACTCTTAATTGATTATTTAATTGATCTTATACCGATACGAGTTAATTAAATTACTTAAAATTGACGGATGATTTTGTGAGTATAATTTACGTATCTTATTGTAAATATGATTAAATGAGATACGGTCTAAGTAATCGAATTATTTTATTACTTAGATGAAATTATTGTTTAAAGAAACAATTGAAACGGAATGAATAAATTATTATAAATACGTAATGTTGTAGTTTATAATTTGGAAACTTTTTTTGGTACAAGTAATTACGAATTACTAGTCGATTTTGTAAATGACATATTTTATGAGTATGTTGATTTTTAATATGTTAAAAATACATTACATTGTGACATGTCATGTAACATGTTACATGTGACAAATTTGACAAATTACAAAATAAAATGGGTTCTCCATTTTATGCTTAAAAACCGAAAATGAGGAGGTAGTGTAAGATATATATTGTGTTTTATCTTGAGTGGAAAACACAATCATGATATCTAAGTACTAGCCTTGCAAGCCTAAGCTTTTGAGAAGAGCAAAAACAAAAGGCATTGGGCATACTACCCAATGCTCTCTTTTTCGGCCTCCCACAAGAAAGAGAGGAGAGCTCTTCTCTTTAATTTTAATTATTCATTCTTCCCATCTTTTTCTAGTGTAAGAAAATCCTCCAAAACTCTCTACAATTTATGATAATTCTAGAGAAATAAAATCTCACAAAAACATCACCTCTTGACCGAAATTTTCAAGAGCCAAAATACAATTTATTTTGTGTCATTTTTATGGTGAAACTAATATTATTACTAGATCTAAATAGTATTGGTTTATTAAGATGTATTCCTTGGGTATATGCTTTTGGGAGGGATTCTACCTTTGAGTCCTTGTTCTTCCATTTGGAGAGCTCAAGAACAAGTGAGTAGGTGAACTCACTTGTGCCCATAAATCCGAAAATCACATGGTGAGATATAGATTTTTCCATCTCTTTAATTAATGTTTGCATGCATAAGACCTTTATTAATTTTATGACAAATTAATTTATAAACATATATGAATATGTTAGTGTATATAGATCTTCATTTCCTTCAGGATTACACCAAGAGACGTTCTTTTATATAATTCTCCTTGCATGAGGATGTATTGGGAAGCTAGTAAGCGTATAGCACGTTGTCCGCTCTTGTCCATATCTGGTGGGTAGGTGCCATTGAGCTTGAAGTTCAGGATTGCTTGGAACCAAGGTTCCTTTGTAATTTCTTCTTCCTCTGAAATTTGGTGCACATAAGCCGGTTCTGACCGTCGTTCAATGCATAAAGGCATTTCTACCATATTATCCGGCATGTTAATAAAAGATGCAAGTTTTGCAAGAGCATCTGCAAATTGATTTTCCTCTCGAGGTAGGTGTAGGTAGGTTACTTTATCGAAGAATTGGGCTACTTGGTCTATTCTGGCTTGATAAGGTGCTAGGCTTTCACTTAGAATTTTCCAAGATCCCGTAATTTGGTTGATGATCAAAGATGAATCTCCATGTATGCGAAGATTCTTGATGCCTAAACCTACTGCCGCTTGTAATCCGATGAGACAAGCTTCATATTCTGCCGCGTTATTTGTCACCTCGGAGTCGAGTTTTACAGATATTGGTGTATGCTCGCCTTTAAAAGAAATGAGCAACCCTCCTATTCCAAATCCTCTCAAGTTCGATGCCCCATCAAAATAAAGCTCCCAGGAGCCTACATCAGTTTGGAGTATATCCTCGTCCAGAAATGACCAGGTGTCTATTGTTTGTGCATCATTGATGGGATTTTCTGCGAAGAACTCGGCAACGACGCGCCCTTTTATAACATTCAGGGGTACATACTTGAGATCAAACTCTGAGAGCATCAAGGTCCATCTCGCTAGGCGTCCATTGAGAACGGGTTTCTCAAAGAGGTATTTGACAGGATCCATTTTGGAGTATACTTTGACGGAGTAGCTAAGCATGTAATGGCGTAGCTTCTTCGTTTCCCACACAAGAGCGAGGCATGTCTTCTCGAGTGGTGTGTATTTGCACTCGTACTCCAAGAACTTCTTACTAAGGTAGTAGATAGCTCTTTATTCTTTTCCTACGGTTTGGGCTAGCATGGCGCCCATGGCTGTTCCAGTTACCGTGAGATATAAACCAAGAGGTTGATCCCGTTTAGGTGGCATGAGCACTGGTGGCTTGGCTAGTATCTCCTTGATTCGGTTGAATGCTTTCTGACAGTCATCATCTCACATGGTGTGATCTATTTTCTTTAGCTTTTTGAAGATAGGTTCACAAATCATGGTGAGTTTCGATATGAATCGACTTATGTATTGCACCTTACCTAAGAATCCTCTAACTTATTTCTCTGTTTGAGGTTGCGGCATTTCGATTAGAGCTTTGATCTTGGAAGGGTCTATTTCTATTCCTCGTTGGCTAACAACGTATCCTAGGAGTTTACCAGATGTTACCCTGAATGCACATTTCTGAGGGTTGAGTCTCATGTTGTACTTTCATAGCCTTGAGAAGAATTTGCGAAGGTTCGCGATGTGTCCCTCTCTATCCTTGGACTTGAGAGTCATATCGTCTACGTATACCTCAACTTCTTTATGCATCATGTCATGTAAGAGCGTAGTTGCGGTGCGTTGATATGTGGCTCCGACATTGATTAGCCCAAATGGCATAACCGTGTAGCAATAGGTGCCCCATTGAGTGACGAAGGCGGTCTTATGCATATCTTCAATGGCCATCTTGATCTGGTTATATCCCGCGTATCCATCCATGAAGGATAGTAGCGCGTGATCTTCTGTGTTATCCACCAATATGTCGATATGTGGTAGAGGAAAGTCATCCTTGTGACTTGCTTTGTTTAGGTCTCTGAAATCCACACAAACCCGGATTCTCCCATCCTTTTTGGGTACGGGTACTATGTTAGCTAGCCAGTCTGAGTTCTCGGAAACTTTGATGAACCCGGCTTTGAATTATTTGTCGACTTCTTCTTTGATCTTAAGAGCCCATTTTGTTCTCATTCATCGAAGTTTCTGTTTCACGGGTTTGAAACCTGGTTTAATCGGGATCCTATGTTCTGCGATGTCCCTGTCGATTACTGGCATGTCTTTGTAGGACCAAGCAAAAACGTCTTTGAACTCGTGTAGGAGGTCTATGAAACTGACCCTCTCTGCGGGGCTCAAGGTCGTCCCTATCCTAAGTTCTTGGGGTTCTAGTTCGGTTCCTACGTTGATGGGTTCAGTATCTTCTATTACTGGTCCCCTTCCCCCTCTTGTAGTATTTCTTTTGCTATGTAAGGAGGTATTTTGATTGAGTCTCGGTCTGGGTCATCCTCATTATTATCGTAAACAGAACTGCATTCAGAATAACACAAAGAGTAAGCAAAACCTGATTTATTTGAAAGATCATAGATCTATATTAGACTCTATAATAAAATTTAAATTATCTCATAATTTATCATTTAGGTGATCTATGTAACATGCATGCAAATATAAAAGCATGAAAATAAAACTTTAAGAAAAAACAATTTCCTTACATTGATTTTATGGTAAAAAGGGCACAAACTAGTTCACCTTACTAGCTTGTTCTTGAGCTTATATCAAATGGATGATCCTCCTTACTAATCTTCAAAGAGAAGATCTCCTTCAAGATGCACCCAAGAACTTAACCCAAAAATAATAACAAGTAATTAACTAGAAACTTGTTAAAATTATACCCTTGATATTATTTGTAATATTACCGTTGGGCCCAAAATTATCCTGCCTGACCTGACATAGGTCAAGCAACAACCAAAGCCGAGTTCCAAGCAAAAGACATCTGAAACCAGACATTAATCAAGTATGGACAGGCACCAAACAGGAGTTGATGAGAGACAGGCGAAAGATAACCAGTAGCCTGAAAGGGAAAAATCGCCAGGCTAACGCCGAATAAGTATTGCAGGCGACAAACAGGTAGTTTATATATACTCCCTACAAAAAAGGAAGACCAATTCAAGAAGGAAAAGATATAGGGAGCAGTCAAAAGCAACGGCTAAAGAAGATGGCAACTAACTCCGGGTAAATAGGGGACGTGCCCTATTTACCAGGAAACCCTAAACGGCAAAGAGGAAACGGTGAAAACAAGTATAAATACAAGAGAAGGCAAAATCAGAAAGGATATTACACACTCTCTCATTGATACTGACATTTTTATATTCTTAAGCAATATAATTTCGCCTGTCACACCTGTTATACCAATACTCTGTCAGGCTATCAAAGATCATAATAACAATCACGCCTGACTTGGTGCCCGGTTTTTTCCCTTATTCCCAGGGTTTTTCCACGTATAAAATCTTTGTATCCTTGTTTCTATTTGTTCTTTTACTTAACAATACCAGTCAGGCGAATTGTTTGAGTTAGATCACCCTACACATAAATCCCTGGCAGGAAGTTCTTATTCAGTAAAATTCCTGCCAAAACAATTGGCGCCCACCGTGGGGCATCTAGCTCAAAAACAATCAAAATCCATAACCTAATTTCACAAAAACTTGAGAGATGGCAGGAGATAGCATTGAGCAACAGCTGGCTGCCGCTTAACAACAATTGTTGGAAATGGAACAGTTGAAACAAAAAATGGCCCAGGCTGAAGCAGAAGTTGCGAAATTGAAATAGTCAGAATCCAGCCTAAAACTAAAGCTGGGAGAGAAAGCTTCAGGATCAAAGTTGAAAATTCAGCCTGGTACACCATTCTCCTCAATCATCAGGAATATTGATTACTCCAATATTGGCACTCCTACTCCACCAAAGTCCAAGACAGGAGAAGAAACCGACTCATAAGAACTCCAAAATGAAGAAACCTCACCAGATCAAACCAATACAGTCATTATGATGGCTATGCTCCAGGAAATCCAAAAACTCCATGACAGATTTGAGAAGATCCCAGGAGTTCCTACCCCAATTGAAGAAGCAAATCCAGAGAGCTATGCTGATTCACCCTTTGTGGATGAAATAGCAAAAATAGACCTGCCAAAGAAATTTGTGGTTCCCTCAATGAGAATCTATGATGGGACCACAGATCCACAAAACCATGTTGCCTACTACAAGCAAAGGATATTGGCAGCATCAATTCCCAGTGAACTACGTCAAGTCTGCATGTGTAACGGATTTGGAACAAATCTGAACGGACCTGCCCTGCAATGGTACATAAACCGGCTAAATGGAAGCATCAAGTACTTTGCTGACCTGGTCAATTCTTTCAATCATCAGTTTGCCAGCAGCAGAGAACTAGAAAATTGATCCAATGACCTATACAGGATTAAACAAAAGCCTGGAGAATCAATCAGATCCCACATGACAAGATTCAACAAAGAAAAGGTTTCAATCCCCAGATGTGATGTTGGAACAGCTGTGGAAGCTTTCAGGCAAGGGTTACCCCTGGACAGTGACTTCTATGACGCAATGACCATGAAGCCCTGTCATACCTTTGAATATGTCCAGGCATTAGCCATAGGCTATATCAGGCTGGAAGAAGACAAAGGCTACAAGGCAGACAATGCTGACAAAGAACTCGGATATGACAAAGTCAACAAAAAAGTTCTAACCATAGAGGAAGCGCCTGGCCATCTCCTTACACAAGACCTGACAGATCAGAAGTCAACTATACACATGAACAACGAGGTAACTCCTATACTTATCCTCCTATCCAAGAATATAACTTCTCTGTTGGCATTGCAGGACTGATCAAAAGACTTGACCATATGGGAGACATTGTCAAGTGGCCAAAGAAGTCAGACAACCCCAACCCAAGGAAGGATACCACCAAATGGTGCGAATTTCACATGGATATAGGGCACACAATAGAAGAATGCCTGGGACTGCGCAGACAAGTGGCTTACCTGCTAAAGAAAGGATATTTGAAAGACCTGATGCCAACAAAGAACAGGGAAGATGATGGAACAAGAAGGAACACAGAAAGGCAACAATGTGACTTACCCCCTGCACCACCCATCTTTGAAGTCAAGTTCATCAATGGAGGATCAGAGATTTGTGGCCTTACCAGTTCAGCTGCAAAGAAAATTGCCAGGGAGTCAAAAATGAAATCTTATTTTAAACCTAGCAATTTACCTCAAATTACTTTTGACGACACTGATATGCAGTGCATTCCAGACATCCACCATGACAGCCTGGTTATCACAATGCAAATAGGAACTGCACATGTCATGAGGATCCTGGTAGATGGAGGCAGTTCAGTGAACCTGATCATGCTTGATGTCCTTAAAGCAATGAAGATTGATGAAAGCCAAATCATAAAGAAATCTAATGTCCTGGTAGGATTCAGTGGAGAAACAAGAAACACCTTAGGGGAGATACACCTGCCCACATACGTGGAAGGAGTATCCTCATACGAAAGATTTAGACTCCTGGACTGCCTGTCATCCTACAACGCCATACTAGGAAGACCATGGATCCACAATGTAAAGGCCATACCCTCTACTTACCACCAGTGCATCAAGATACCAACAGAATGGGGAGTAGCAACCATAAAAGGTGAACAAAAATCTGCCCAGGAATGCTATACTGAGTCACTAAAGCCTTCCAAGGCAGGTAAGTCTCTCGCCTAGCAATTACAGTACCCTGTCAGGACAACTCATGTGGCAGAAACCAAAATGGAAACCGATCAAGTAATCTTAGACCCTGAGTATCTTGCCAGGCATGTACTGGCAGGATCTGATGTCCCTGACAACATCAGGCCAGAATTAGTAAGTTTTCTCAAAAGTAAATCTTCATGTTTTGCCTGGACACATTTTGACATGACCGGTATAGATGCCAATATTATTACACATAAACTAAATATAGATGAGTCTTAAAAGCCTGTCCAGCAGAAAAGAAGAAAGTTTGCCGCTGAAATAAATGTTATCATTAATGAAGAAGTGGACAAACTATTGGACATGGGGATGATAAGAGAAGTCATGTACCCTGACTGGCTAGCCAACGTAGTGGTGGTACAAAAGAATAATGGCAAGTGGAGGGTTTGTGTAGATTACACGGACCTCAATAAAGCCTGCCCAAAAGACCCATTTCCACTACCACACATAGACGCAATGGTGGATGCTACAGCAGGGCATGAACTCCTGACATTTATGGATGCCTCAAGTGGATTCAACCAAATCAAAATGCACCCATCTGATCAGGAACATACTGCATTCATCACAGAAAGAGGCATATACTGCTACACAGCAATGCCCTTTAGCCTGAAAAATGCAGGGGCAACATACAAACGCCTGGTCAATACAATGTTCAAAGACCAAATAGAAGACATAATGAAAGTCTATATTGATGACATGGTGGTCAAATCAAAGAAGGCTGAAGATCACGTCAGGGACTTGGAGACAGCTTTCAAGATCCTGGAAGAATTTAACATGAAGCTTAACCCATCCAAATGCCATTTTGGAGTCTCTTCAGGCAAATTCCTAGGTTATATGGTGACCAAAAGAGGAATAGAAGCCAGCCCAGAATAAATAAAAGCCATACTAGAACTGGAGTCTCCCAAGTCAGTCAAAGACATTCAAAAACTGACAGGACGAGTTGCAGCCCTGAATAGATTCATTTCCAGATCATCAGTAAGGTGCAAGGCATTCTATGACCTACTCAGGAAAAATACGGCATTCAAATGGTTGCCTAAACACGAGACAGCCTTCGAAGAGCTCAAGACATACCTAACTACACTTCCACTACTTGCCATACCAGACAGAGGAGAACCCTTGACGGTCTACCTATCTGTCACAGAGACAGCAGTAAGTGGAGTCCTGACCAAAGAAATTGACGGCCAACAGCATCCAGTCTACTATGTAAGTAAGAGTCTCGTAGACGCAGAAACCAGGTATGGCTTACTTGAAAAATATGTACTTGCTTTAGTAATGTCCTGTACTAAACTTCGACCTTATTTTGTAAGTCACCCAATTATTATAAGAACCAACCTGTCTATCAAATCTGTCCTGAGAAAGCCTAAGCTGTCAGGCAGAATGGCAAAATGGTCAGTACAAATTAGCACCTATGATATAACCTTTGAACCCAGGACGGCAATTAAATCTCAGGCATTAGCAGACTTCGTGGCTGAATTCAGTCCTACCCTAGAACCAGACCTCATAAAAGAGGTCAATCACCTTGACACCCATAAGACAGACCAGGAATGGACTCTACACGTGGATGGAGCAACAAATATGAAAGGCACTGGCCTAGGACTAGTCCTGAAATCACCACAGGGAGACCTAATTGCACAGGCTATTAGTTGTGAATTCAAAGCCACAAATAATGAAGCTGAATATGAAGCCCTGATTGCTGGACTAAAGGTATGTATAGAACTCGGTGTAGCAAACCTCAAGGTAAAAACTGACTCTCTCTTAATTTCCAACCAAGTCAAAGGAATATATGCAGCAAAGGATTCAAAAATGATGCTCTATTTAGAATATGTCAAGAACCTTTGCAAAAAAATTCAAAACCTTTGACATTGACCAAATACCAAGGGACTTAAATACCCAGGCGGATGCCCTAGCCAGCCTGGGATCAAACTTCAGCCTTGTTGTGTTTGATAAAATACCCATCATCCACCTGTTAGAACCAACCATAAAAAGGCCTGATCAAATTTCTCCCATCCAAGAAGACACAACCTCCTGGACTAAACCCTACTATGATTGGTTCTTACAGGGGATACTCCCTAAAGATAAAAACGAAGCAAGGGCCCTGAAAATCAAAGCCTCCACTTATACTATTATAAATAACACGCTGTTTAAAAAGTCTAAAGCTGGACCTTACCTACGTTGCCTGGAACCAAATGAAGCCAGACAGGTCATAGAAGATATACATGATGGATAATGTGGAAATCATAAAGGTGGCAGAAGCCTGGCAAGCAAAATCCTCAGGACAAGCTATTTTTTGCCAACCCTGAGAGCTGACTGCATAGCATATAGCTCCAAATGTGAAGCCTGCCAAATCCACTCCCCTTATATACATCAACCATGAGAGCTACTACATTCCATCTCAGCCCCCTGGCCATTCATGAAATAGGGCATGGACATAGTAGGCAAATTACCTCAAGCGCCTGGACAAAAAGTTTCCATGCTAGCAATGACTGATTACTTTTCCAAATGGATAGAGGCAGACTCTTACAAGAAAGTCAAAGAGAAGGATGTCATATCATTCATCAAGAGGAATATCATATGCAGATATGGAATAACTTCAGAAATAGTTTGTGACAATGGTACACAATTTGTGGGAAAGGGAACAGCAAACTTCTGTGCACAGTGGAATATCAACCTAGTCACATCCACACCAGGCTATCCAAAAGCCAACGGACAGGCAGAGTGAAGCAATAAAGTAGTAATTAGCTGCCTGAAGAAAAAGCTAAAAAGAAGAAAAGGAAGATGGGCAGAAGAACTACCCCTAGTATTATGGGCTGACAGGACTACACCGAAAACTGCCACAGGCCAGACACCATATTCCTTGGTCTATGGCTGTGAAGCAGTAATACCAGCAGAGATTCATATGCCAACCACGAGAAGCAGCTTGAACACCATAGAAGAGAACAAGCCCCTATTGCAGGATAACCTGCTCCTAACAGAAGAACTAAGGGATGCAGCAAAAGTCAGGATAGCCTCCTACCAACAGGTGAGCTTGGTTACAACAAAAATGTCAACATCAGAGTATTCAAAGAAGGAGACCTGGTCCTAAGAAAAGTCTTCCCCAACACCAGAGAAAAAAACGCAGGCAAACTAGCCCCTACATGGGGAAGGACCGTACCTAATTGATTCAATAGTAGGACAAGGAGCTTACAGGCTACAAACTTTGGAAGGAGAAATAATCCCCAGATCCTGGAACATTTCCCACTTAAAACTATTTCATATTTGAGAAGCAGGTAAAACTACCTACTCTATATATGTGTCAATAGAACTTCCTGCTATGTGCTAAATTAACTGCCTGTTATTCTTAGCTTTATCTAAAACTTGTTTCCAATCCTGAAAACTTGTTTTACGCCTTCTTTTCACCCGTTATATGCTACATTTTAGGCTTAAACAAATGTTCAGGATTGAGGGTCACTTCACCCAACCTGAATAGCATTTCTAAAAATGCTCTACAATCTGGCACCTGCCTGCCTAACCTAAAAACTAAACTGAGCGCAGTACATAAAAAAGTAAGTACAATGGTGGAATAGACCAGAGTACTTGTCAAAATAAGCCCTCCTGACAGGCTGAGGGCCATAAGCCCTCCTGACCGGCAACTACCCTCATTTTAAAAAGCCCTCCTGACAGGCAAACAGAGCCACCATTTCCCAAAAACACAGGAATGAGGGACATAAGCCCTCCTGACAGGCATTACTCTAACAGAAAAACACCACATGAATGTACAGGTACAAATCCAGTCAAGCACAGCAAGAAAATCAAGAGAAGAAAAGATATATTAATACCTACCCAGGAATATACCCTTCCCAGGCAGGAAGAACAACTGTCTGCCCAAAACAAATTCCAAACTGTTTGTCCAGGGAACATCCCCCCTGGATAGGCCAAAACTACACAAAATTCCACAAAATAACAAAATAAAAAAACAAACTAGAAAAACAAACTAGCCCGCCTTGGAAGCTGTAGCAGAACCAATCCCCTCATCAGTAGCCTCCTCTTCTTCATCTTCATCCCCCTCCCCGACAGCATCACTATTCTTTCCTTTGGATGGTAGAGAATCTACTTCTTTGTCAGCATGTAGTTTACAAAGCTCAGGATAAGTGGTATTGAGATCAGCCAACTCCTGATCAGGATTCCAAAAAGGCCTGACCTCAACAGGCTCCTTCATGGCATCCACACGACCCTTGCCAAAGAAATATAGTGCAGCATCTTTGTACCTGGCCTGAACCTCATCCCTCTCTACAGCCAATTCTTCATTCACCTTCAACTGCTCTTGCATAGCCTACTTTTTAGCCTTCCATTCCTCCTGGGCAATATCGAACTTGGCCTGAAGAGCTTTCAGAGCATCCTGAGCAGATTTTAGCTTGGAAGACTCCACTACCAACCGAGCCTTCCCTGCCTCATTATCATCCTTTAAAGAGTGATTCTCAGCCTTGGACACCTCCAACTCAGCCTTAAACTTTTCAGCATATTTTCTCAAAATCTGTACCTCCAAATCGAGGGTATTTTTTAGGCTGTGAACTGATTCCAGTTGACAGGCGGCCCTCAGCATATCATTGACATTCTAACAAAGAAAAAAAAAATGCCCATCTAAGCCACAAAAGAAAAAATACACACAAATACCCACAAGAAACAAGCCAAAAACAAAAAACATAGCTCCTGAAGCATGGTAATCAGGTTGGCAGCATAGTCCCTGGTACGGTACATAGCAGCCAAAGCACAGGCAGAAGCATCCTCCGCTTGATACTTGAAGTAGGGATCATCAACCACAAAAGCCTGAGCCTGAATTTGTTCCTTGGAAAACCGGACCTCATCCATACGAGCCATAACCCCCCTGACCTCGTGAACCCCTCCTGAAGACTCATCCACTGTCTTCCTCTTCTCAGGACGGTCACTCTCATCCACAACCTTCTCAGGCGATGCCAACTGAACCTCATGCACAGGTTCCTGAACCTGAATAACACTATCACTTCCCGTAGCCTCACTACTCTTAGACTTCTCCCTTGTAATTTGAGAAACCCATGCCTTCACTAGAGACAAACCAAAGCTAGAAATCCTGGCAGAAGCCCTGGTAGCTGCACGACGAGGTTCTAAATCAGCAATATAAACACATGTCCAATACAGGAAACAGAATGACAAAAGAAAGCAAAAAACTTACTCCCTGATGAAGATACCCCTGGAACGTTAGTGCTCTTCACCGGCTTATAAGTACTCAACTTGGCCTTCATAAAATGAGGTATGGAAGCTTGCCCCAGACAGCCAGGCCACGCCCTCTCCTCTTCAGGCAATGCCATGAATGCTGTAATCCGGTCAGCCGACCCCTCGGCATCAGGATCATTCACCCAATCATTTACTACAAGGAAGCATGGGCAAAGTAAGTAAACTCTCCAAAGTATATTATTGCCAAACCAAAATAATACAGGAAAGAAAGTTACCTCCTTCAACAATTTGGATAATTGAGATAGTCCAGATCAGGGGCAATTGAATCAGCCTTGATAAACATATAGGTTTGAGCCCATCCTTTATCATCCCCTGAATCAAAGTTGGTAATCAGGTGAGCCATCTTCGACCTGACTCAAAAATTGAACCTTCCAGTAGAATGACTCTTCAGGTGATAGACATTCTTGAAGTCATTCAGGGTAATAACCAACTTGGGCATAGAACACAAGTGCTCAACTGAATGGACAATTTTCCAGACCATTGGCATGAGTTGAAACGGGGGAACCCTGATAGCCCTAATCACCTCAGTCATGAAAGCAGAAAGGGGAAGCTGACAACCACCCCTGAATGCCCATTCAAAGATACAAAACTAGCCCGGACTATTTCAATTAGCCCTGACCGGACCACTCTCAGGGATCCAAACCTCATCCCCATGGGGAATAAGGCCCCTGCCCTTGATATAATGCTCAAAAGCTGGTTTTAGCTGATTGGCTTCATGAAAAGAAGTCGCCAAAGCCTTAATAGGAGTATATTCAACCCCCTTTTAAGACATGGACATAATCTCTGGGGCAGCAACAACCTCCACCTCATCATCCTCAGGGATGATATCAGGGACCTTCTCAACCTCGGCAGAAACCATTTCGACTTCAACAGGAACTTTTTTAGTCTCAGCAGGAGCTTTGGAAGCTGCTGTCTTTCTCCTACCACCAGCCATATCTTATTTTTCTGGAAAATGAATTTTTGCAAAGAGAGAATTTTTAGAAAGACAAAGAAGAAAATTGGAGATTGGAATGTGAAGACAAACACGGCAAAGGCAGGATATTTATAACCGCAAATCTATAACGACTAGGAGAGCAAGTGGTTGAGATTAATCATGACTCTCCTAGCGTTTTGTGAACCTACCCTATTTATGGCAAGTAGCCGTTACAAGAAGTTGAATCAAACACTAATTCTAATCCGATAAAAAAATTCCAGCACAAATCTTTCGCCTGGCCCAAATTTTTATCTCCTTATTCCTGGCCAGATCCAATAATGGAATAAGCAGATAAGGGGCAATTGTTGGGCCCAAAATTATCCTGCCTGACCTAACATAGGTCAGGCAACAACCAAAGCCGAGTTCCAAGCAAAAGACATCTGAAACGAGAAATTAATCAAGTATGGACAGGCACCAAACAGGAGTTGATGAAAGACAGGTGAAAGATAACCAGTAGTCTGAAAGGGAAAAAACGCCAGGCTAACGCTGAATAAGTATTGCAGGTGACAAACAGGCAGTTTATATATACTCCCTACAAAAAAGGAAGACCAATTCAAGAAGGAAAAGATATAGGGAGCAGTCAAAAGCAACGGCTAAAGAAGATGGCAACTACCTCCGGGTAAATAGGGCACATGCCCTATTTACCAGGAAACCCTAAACGGCAAAGAGGAAACGGTGAAAACAAGTATAAATACAAGAGAAGGCAAAATCAGAAAGGATATTACACACTCTCTCATTGATATTGACATTTTTGTATTCTTAAGCAATATAATTTCGCCTGTCACGCCTGATATACGAATACTCTGTTAAGCTATCAAAGATCATAGTAACAGTCACTTCTGGCTTGGTGCCCGTGGTTTTTTCCCTTATTCCCAGGGTTTTTCCACGTATAAAATCTTTGTATCCTATTTTCTATTTGTTCTTTTACTTAACAATACCAGTCAGGCGAATTGTTTGAGTTAGATCACCCTACACATAAATCCCTGGTAAGAGGTTCTTATTCAGTAAAATTCCTGCCAAAACAATTACTAACAAATCTTAGTAATAAAAAGTATTACTAACTTCTTAGTAAAGATTAATTATTTTAGAGAGATGATTGATTTTTGTTCACATGCAAAACATACAATATGTTGTAGTGTAGAAATGAACAAAGGATGGAGTATAAGGAAGGGAAAAGTGGCGGGTGGGATGGAGTGTGGTAGTCGACAAATTGTCTTATATTATTTAATCTTACATCACATGCAAAATCTATATAAGATAACTTATGGTAGTATATAAGGTAAGGTGAAATGATTATGTTACTAATCATCCACTACTCTATTTTACACGGTCCACTTGCCCATTTACGGGTCCATGTTGGTTCTTATATTTGTCGCACAAATACGTGTAATTTTATTTTAAACATCGTTTCATGTTTAAATACTTCCATAATTAATTCGTCCAAATCACTCCGTAAATATACGTGTACCACTACACATATTATTTACGTACTAATATTAATCACATTAATCAATTAGTACAATTTTAGTGAATTAACAATTAATTAACTAAAACCCGTCTCCCAAAATTTATTATTCAATTATCACATAATTAAATAATAACTGCCGTTCCTCGAGTTCGCAACTCGAATTCTCTCTTAAAATAATTGACTAACCTTTTAATCTACAAATCAAGGGACTAAATAAATTGTATCTCATACAATTAATTAGTTGTCTATTGGGGTTCGTTCCTATAGGTGTGACCGAAAGGGGTCAGTTGATCACCGCCGTCTCACGACAATAACGTCAAACTCTAGTCAGCCAACCGTTATCGATTTACGTTAATCAACTGACGAGGATCAAATAATTAAATATCTGATGATATTCCATTAATGCGATTTATTATATTAACGCACTATTGTGGAGGACACTAACTCCAACAATCTCCCACTTGTCCGACACAAGGTGTGCGCTACCAATTCTCTTGTCCGTTTTAATCTCCCACTTAATGCAAGGTGTCTTTCAGGTCGCACTTGCACACGAACATATCGCGAGTGGTTTTCTCGATCGGGAGTGTGACTACTTGACCGGAAAAATCTCTCACAGATTACTTCCGAGCGTGGCCACACATTTGTAGTCATTAACTCCTCGAGTGGCCTTGAGATATAGTTACCCAACGTGGGTGGACAATTCCTGTATGCCCAATACAACCACTTTCATAATGAGTTTCAATTGCCACAATACAACGACCCACCTTATACCCACTTCATAATGAGTTTCAATTGCCACAATACAACCACTTTCACACTTACCCACAACAAGAAGATGAACCCATTCAAAATGTGATCCTCCAAATGATAGGAGATCAACAAAACTTCTTCAAACGAATGATAGAGGAGAGCCAAAAGAGGGACAATGTTCTTCAAGGCATTCTTGCCCAAGGTGAGGAATTGGAGATCCAAATCACCCAATTGAAAGAATCCCAAGCAATCACTCCCCTCTGTTTTTTGGACATTGAGCATAAATGCAAATTTGAAGTAGTAACTTTTGATATAGAATGTGAGAAATGGGGAGAGCCAATCTCCTTGAGCTCTTGTGACTATGAAAGCGTTGTGTTCAATGAGGAAGACATGAGGTTGAGTAAGCCAAATACTCTCAACCTTTGTGAGTATGAGGGTGTGTCCTTTGAAGTGAATGTTGGGATGTTGGAGAAAAAGTTAAATGAAGCCCCCATTTATGATTCGTATGAAGATAGCAACAATGATGATGAGCCTAACAGATGGACTCACAATATCACCCTGCTTAAGGAGCCTATCCTTGAGACATTTGAGATACCCTATCATGAAGAAGAACGCCCTTCCTTTATTCTTCGTGAAGACAACTTGACACCTATCATGGAGCCAATGATCATTGAAGAGGATATGGTAGATCTTCTTCAAAAGGCCAAAGTTTCATACAAGAGCTACTTGGTGATAAAGCTCAAAGAGAAAATTGCTCTTGAAGCCACTTGTGAAGATTTGGCGCTCACAATGACAACTTCTAGAGAATCCGATCATCAATGTTATGAAAATTCTCCTTCTACTCATGAAGGATTGATAAATTCAAATGCTATCATCATCACCGAAAGTGAAAGAGAAGGTGGTAAGTGGAAGTCTCCGGACGAAAATAAACCATACTTCATACCTAGTGATGAAAGGAATCATGGGCTAATTGGTTTGAAGCATCGTGAATATCCAAGTGCCAAGAAGAGGAAGAAAACAACTATGAATGACAAATTCCTTTGGCCAAGCTTCATCTTGAAGTTAAGCAAACCATACTTGTGCTTATTTGGAGCTTGTTCACAAGCTTTTGATCTCTTATTAAGAGCCTTGGGCTCTATGGATAAGAGCGTCCACGATTTGAACTAGTTTGGTGGAGTCCTCTCTCAAACCACCATTTGTAAGATATTTCTTGGACCCTTTTACTTTGTATAATATTGTACATTATTGCATTTGCATTTAATTTCTTGCATAAGAGTGGTGAGAGAGAGAGTCATCTTACATTTTTAATGAGCAAATTTCAGAAAAAAGATAAGGAGGAATAGCAAATCGGTGAAAGGGTATGTTTTTGCAAAGAAAAGAAAAGAAGAAAAAGAAGAAAAGGGAGCTGAAGACGCCCGGATTTAGAGGAAGACGCCCGTCTAGGACCCACGTCAGAAAAATGTTTAGCACTGTAGCAGAAGACGGGCGGATTCTTCACAAAACGCCCGTCCTGGAAGAAGCCGTCCGTATTCTTTGCGGGACGCCCGTCCCGTATGTCACCCAAAAACAAGATTTTGCGCTGCACCAGAAAACGGGCGGATTTAATTCAAGACGCCCGTCCCGACCAAGACGCCCGTCCTAAGTCCCAAGACGCCCGTCTTCTTCCTTCTCTCAACTGGGAAAAATCCCTGCATCAGAATCCGCCCGGATTCAGGCCAAGACGCCCGTCTTCTATTCTCTCGAGACGCCCGTCCCGAAAAGAATCCGCTCGGATTGTCCTGTTTTTTCGGATAGACCGGATATGACCCACCCTTATCCGCTCGGATTCCCCCTTTCTTCTATATAATCACGCCCTTTCTCCCTCATTTCTTCACCTTATCAAACCCTAAAACACTCATCTCCATCCTCAAAATCACACCTCCTCTCAAAAACACTCCCATCACCCACATCAAAATGGCACCATTGATGAACCTCAAGGGAAAGGCCAAGAAATTGGTTGAATCCACCAGAAAGAAGGCAAGGGATCGACCTCTTCAATGCCACGGGAGGTAGTTCTACCAAGGACCTCCGAACCCCTAATGAGGGGAGGAATTGAACAACTTGACTACTTCCAAGAGGTGCTATTTGAATCCGATGACCACCGCATGAACTTTGTCAAATTACTAGGTAAGAACTACGAACCCACTCAATTCGTAGATACTAGGGTGTTGGAAATCCTTAAGATAAGGTACCCTACTGAGATGTTCTTTAATGGTCTTGGCATTGGGAAACTTTTCCATGCCCATGAGGAGACGTACCTTAGTGTCACCCTTGAATTCTTGAGTAGCCTTCGCATTGTAACGAATACTCACACCGATGTGGGTATGGAGTTTAGGTTGTGCAACCTAGACCATCATATTTCACTTGAGGAGTTCGCCTACGTTTTCGGTCTTGTAGTGCCCACCAACTATACCGAAAAACCCGATAATTTCGGCGTGCACCTCCTTTGGAAGGCTATCTCCGGGAGGGATTTTTCCCATCCAAAGCATTGCTATACCTTCGCCATCCAACATCCGGTGATTCGATTCACCGAGCGCTTTGTGGCCGGTATCATCAACGGGAGGTATGAACAAGATAGGTGTACTCTCATCGATTTAACCTTTCTTGAATCCTATTTGAATGTTCGAGCGGTGAGGCGTTATAACTTCAATACGCCACTTGAGATACTTACTAGGTTCAATGATTTTGCTCAAGGAACCACTCAACTCAAGACCTTCGTGATGGGAGGTCTAATTACTATTTTGGCCCACCACCTTTGTCCCGGGTTCAATGCCCGAGGGACCTATACTCCTCTTGAGGGGAGGACTTTGATTGATGAGCACACCATCTTCAACCATCACCGATGGTGTAACTACACTCGAGACGGGAGTGTAGAGTGGCACACCAAAGTATGCACTTCAATGATCCTTGAAGGTTGGAAGATACCGGGCATTGACCCAAGATTGAGCCCATACTCGCCTCCACCAAGCTACCTCCTTAATATCCAAATTCTTGATAATCCCCCTCAAAGGGAAGAGCCGCACCGCCAAATACCTCGTGGAGGACCGAGAAGGCCTATTCGCCCACCCTCCTATGTACCTATCCCACCATACCCTACCCCATATACCGAGTTTAGGCCGGAAATCCCCAATACCCCGGGTATTAATGATTTGATGAAACTCATGAATAGAGTGGACCTCGGGGTACACGAAGGGAGGGTCGACAACTATTTGGCCCTTTACCCCCAATACTATAACATGCCTCAACAAGGGTATGTTGACCCTAATGGCCCTTTGCCCTCTTGGGCACAACCGGAACTCTTGTTCCCTAATCAAGGGAACCAAGCTTGGGGTCGCGATGGCGAAGGGCATTCTAGCCAAGTTGGAGGGTACTCGGGTCAAGGGGGAGAATTTGACCAAGGAGGGTATTGGGGTCAAGCAAGCGGGTATGACCAAGCCGGGAGCTCTCATCGTTATGGCTATGATCAAGATGAGGATGACGAGTGAAAGAGGCCTACCTCACCACCTCCATTTGTATAATACCCATCTCTCCCTCTCTCTTTTGTACATACATTGCATTTAGTGTAGTTTTCACATGCATTTGTATCATATTTCATTTGCATTAGCTAGTTCATATAGTATAGTTTGCATTATATTATATCTCACATGATTCATGTAGATAGTTGCATATAGATTAAAATTCATGCATAGTTACTAATGGCCAAACCAATTCATTTCTACACTAGAAATAGTGTTTAAATCGGTTTGGGGAGGTTTGATCATAGGTGACTTAAGCATTTATCATGCATCATATAATATAGTTTAGATTGCATTCATTTGTTATATATGTCAAATAGAATTGCATTTAGTTAGAGCATGCATTCATTCATATCATATCATTGCATTTGTACTTCATTTCAAAAAAATCAAAAATCCAAAAACAAGTTCATTTCTTTTTTAGTGTAGTCATGTATATATTGTTGTATATATTGTGTTTGTTCATCCTTTTTCACATTGATTGACTACGCCACATCCGAGACATGAGGATATTGAAGACCGCATGGTATGATCTTTCCAATCTCCCTTTTCCTCTTTATGTTAATGACTATGTGGCTTTATTTTGATTAATGCGGTATAACAATGTGAACTTAGGACTTGCATTTAGTTTATATGTCATATTAGTTGGTAGAATCATTTGCATTAGGATGTACATATTAGTTGCATCATGGCATATAGTTGCATTTAGATGAAATATTTTGAAAAGTGCCTAATTGAGAACTTTGACAAGAGCAACTAAGCCATTAAAAATACTTTTTCAACTTAAGACTTTGCCTACTAGAATGGTTGTAAAACACCCTAGATAGTGTCATACTAGTGTCTTTTGACCCATGACCCAAAGCCTAGTCAAGGGTTTGCATGTGAGTCACCTATCAAACCCCGTGATGCGATGTGGACTTGGTTAACTTGTCTAGGTGACCTTGATTGACCTTGTGGTAAGGCAACCCAAAAATACTTTCTATCAATAAGTTTGAAGTGCTCATTTCGAAAATTTTGTTATGTGGAAGTAATTTATTGCCAAGGAAACCTCAAATGTTATGAAATTTTGAAATGTTGAGCAATTTAGTTATTTTGATGGAGGCGTACCACTTAGATGTGCTTTGGAGCGGGATCCATTGACTTGGGCCCCCACACGGTTGTGAATTCGGCCACCCAGAGACAGAGTGACTATCACCCCGAAAAGCTATTGTCTAGAGGTTAACCGGTTGCCTAATAAGCGATTGGCGAAAGCAAAGGACACTAGCCCGGAAGGGACAAACCCCATCTTAAATTTTTGAAATGCGAAAGTTAAATGAGGACAATTTTGAATACTAGTCATATCCACCCTTTGTTTATAAAGATTTCAGCATTTCATTCCCAAAAAGCCTTTTGTCAAACCACTTTGTCGAGCTTGGGACGATCCATGACCTTTACTTTTGTAGAGAATTCGAGACTTGTCATGTCATATGCTACTAGCATCATAGGGATCATCATTCCACCACCATCCGATCGCTCTTGACGAAAGCATTTGGAAATTGAGGACGAAAGTAGTCTAGTTTAACACCATTTGGAGGTGATTTAGTGTCATCCTCTTAGCCTTAGTAATTTGTTGAACTAGTATTTGTGAAGGATTATGTGCTCTTAAATTTGTTCTCTTTTGGTTGCCTCCGCCACTTGATGAGGAAGTGGCTATTTTTTTGTAGATGCATCCATTATTTGATTTTGTGTGCTTAATGTTTGGATGTGTCGCCATTTTGGCAAGCCCCACCTTGCCTTGCAAGAAGGCATCCTACCTCATGGTTGTCTTGTTGTGAGTTGAAGGGGCGGAGTGAGACCCGCTAATTGTCTCATATCGGCTATATTAGTAGGCTAGTTTAAATAAAGGTCTAGTTTTAGTCACCTCTTTACTCGGGACGAGTAAAGGTTCGGTTTGGGGATATTTGATGTGACCATTATTTGCGCATATTTAGTCCCCTAATTGAACCTATTTTGCATACTATTATAACATTATATGGCCATTTTATCTGTCAAAACCTTCTTATTTGCTTTTCTATCGCATTTCATATGTTTTGTAGGAAAGAAGATAATAAGGCGGAAATTCCCATCTTTCGTGCGTATTCGAAAGCTATTTGACGATATTTGATGGACTAGTATGAAGAGGAAGCGAGAACTAAAGGCCAATCCCACAAGAATAAAGTGGAAATGAAGGAAAGGGAAGAATAGAAGAGAAAACGAGATAGCCCTCCAACCCGTGCGGATTCTCTTGAATCCGGCCGTCCCCAAACCACAGAAAATGTGCGGCTTCTCCCAAATCCGCCCGTCTTCCCCTTCAACAATCCGCCCGTCCCGACAACAATCTGCCCGGATTCCTTCACAGCACAATTTCGTCTTCTTCAAGCTTCAAAGAAAGAAGCCCTTCCTTCGAAAAATACCGGCTTCTCCCTGCTCAATCTAAAAAGTGTAATTACTAGTTTAGCCCTTAGTTAACCCTAATGCATCCACCTAATTTCTACTATAAATACCCCACTTGTAAATAATCAAAGGGGATCCTTTTGATCAAGTTTTATTAGATGAGAATCAAGTTTCCATATTAGAAATTCCTCTTAGATTAGATTAGGAGTAGATTAGAATAGATTACTCTTCAATCTTTCCACAAATTACACATTAATCTTTCCATAATTATTGTTCAAGTTTATTATTCAAGTTTATTATTGGGTAATTGAAGATTATTGGGTTATTATTGGGAGATTGACAACCTTCCATCAATCATCAAGTTCTTCTATATTTCTTTGCATTATTATTTTGGAATCTCCATAGGTATAATTCTCTTAATCCTTGTTTTAATTATTGTAAATCTTTTTTACTTGTTCATCATGTTTGGCTTTGTTAGTATGATATACAACCTTATTAACATGTTAAACTTGATAATGAGTGAGTAGTTTCTTTAGCTAGGATTAATGGGTAATTAGGGGAAACCAACATGGGATTGATTCATGCTTAATCTAATATGTTCACATGATCAAATTACTTGCTTGTTGTGATGTCAACTTTATGCACATGTTATGTTTGATGAAATGCTAAGCCTATGAATCCTTGCATTTACAACCATCTCTTATCTACTCAACTTGACTTGTAATATATAAACCAACTCGAGTCTTGTTAGACCATGCATAGAAGTTGAATAGTAGGAAAGTAAGTCGACTTGTAGGTGTTGTACAATCTAATCGATTCGGCTCCGGGAGCCAACTCTTCCTATGAACCGTAAGACATAAACCAACTCGGTTCCTCCACAACATTAATTGCTTGCAACTTTGTAAACATGTTTGTATGATCAAAACCATGAATCCCCTATGACTCCATGATATCCTAGCATTTTTAATCATTTGTTTACATCCTTCCTTTTATTGCTTGTTTTACCTTATTGTTTGCATTAGTCTAGACACAACTACAAACCCAAACAAATTGTGACACTAGCATAAATTGAGATAGATAGACTTAGAACCCAAAGCACACCGTCCCATGGATCGACCTCGACTTACCGCTAACTAGTAGTTTGTTGAGTATTATAAATGTGTTTGATTGGATGTGACCCGACGACATCATTCCACATCAGTAGTATACTTTACTTGAGCCTCATCCAGAGTTCGGCTCGCATAGTAAATCGCATTCAAAGCTTTGTCTTTCCGATGGCCTAACACCGCTCCTAGTGCATAATCACTAGCATCACATATAATCTCAAATGGCAGCTCCCAGTTGGGAGGCTGGATAACCGGTGTTGAAATTAAGGCCTGCTTCAACCTGTTAAAAGCAGAAAGACACTAATAAGTAAAAACAAAGGGGGCATCCTTAAGTAACAATTGTGTAAGTGGTTTAGGAATTTTTGAAAAATCCTTGATGAACCGGCGAAAAAAGCCAGCATGACCAAGGAAACTCCTCACTCCTTTAACATTAACAGGAGGAGGCAATTGCTGAATCACTTGCACCTTTGCCTTATCCACCTCAATGCCCCTATCAGAAACTAAGTGCCCTAAGACAACTCCCTCGTTGACCATAAAGTGGCACTTCTCCAGTTAAGCACGAGATTAACCTTAATGTAGCGCTGAAACACTTTATCAAGGTTAGACAAGCAGTTATCAAAACTACTTCCATAGACGCTAAAATCGTCCATAAAGACCTTCATAATAGATTCTATATACTCAAAAAATATCCTAATCATGCACCTTTGAAAGGTGGCAGGGGCATTACACAAGACAAAAGGCATTCTACGATAAGCAAAAACAGCTTGAGGACAAGTGAAAGTAGTCTTTTCCTGATCATCCGGATGAATAGGGATCTGAAATAACCCTGAGTACACATCTAATTAACAGAAAAACTTATGAGAGGATAACCTTTCTACCATCTGATCAATGAAAAGAAGGGGAAAATGATCTTTCTTTATGGCGGCATTCAACTGTCTATAGTCTATGAACATCCGCCAACCAGTCACAACTCTAGTAGATATCAATTCATTTTTATCATTCTTAACCTTAGTAGTCCCTCCTTTCTTAGGGATTACTTGAACTGGACTCAGCCATTTAGAATGGCTAACAGAGTAGATAATACCTGCATCAAGTTCATTACCTTAGCCATCACAACATCCCGCATCTTCTGATTCAGTCTGCGTTGACCCTGCCTGTAAGGTTTCTGATCTTCCTCTAACTCAATCCTGTGCATACAAATATCAAGGCTGATTCCCTTTATATCATCCAAAGAATAGCCCATTGCTTTCCTGTTTTTCTTAAGAACAACTAACAAAGCGGTCAACTGCTTATCATTCAATTTGGCACTAACAATGACTGGATACTGCTTTGTATCATCTAAGAACGCATATTTTAGATGAGAAGGAAGAGGCTTACCCTCAGGTACCTTTATCTCCATAGCGCAAAGAGTATTTACCAATTGTTCTACCCTCTCTCCTTCAGCGTCGGTGAGTTCACGCTCATCTATTGCAGCTTCAAGCAAATCCAAAACAACGCCATTGTTCCCTGGGTTATATGCACAATCATCTAACAACATCAAAGCTTCCAGCGGATCCTTAATCAAGGAATCCGACCAGAACTCAAAAACAGACTCATCAACGATATCAACTGAATAACAAGTATCCTCTATCATTGGTCGAGCAGGTGTACCAGGAAAACTAAAAGTGATGGCGTCATCCCCCACTGCAAGAATCAAACACCCTTGTTTGACATCAATAATGGCCCCAGCTGTACATAAGAATGGTCTTCCTAGTATAATTGGGGTCCGGGTATCCTCAGCTATGTCTAAGACAATGAAATCTACTGGTATAAAGAACTTGCCTACTTTGACAGGCACATGTTCTAAGATACCTAGAGGTCGTATAACCGATCTATCAGCCATCTGGAGGGTGATATTAGTCATTTTAAGTTTACCCGTATTAAGTTTCTTGCAAACAGAGTAGGGCATTACGCTGACACTGGCTCCTAAATCACAGAGAGCCTTATCTATCACTTCATTTCCTATGGTACATGTAATAGAGAAACTACCCGGGTCTTTTATTTTAGGTGGAGCTTTATTGAGAATTAAGTTACTAGACTCTTCCATAAATGCAACAGTCTTAAACTCACTCAGCTCTCTCTTACGCGTCAAAATATTCTTCATAAATTTTGCATAAGAATGTACCTAGGTAATTAGTTCGGTAAAAGGAACGGTCACCTGAAGATTCTTGACCACATCCACGAATTTACCATACTGTCGCTCGACCTTAGCATCTTTCAGACGTCCCGGATAAGGAATTCTGGTAACAATAAGTGGGTCTGCGACTTTCTCTTTACCTTTGTCTAAACGTAGCATCTCCGCAGCAGGGGAAGATGACACAGCAGCGTGTTTAGACTTCAAAACAGTATCCTCGCCCCTGCAGGTACTCGATTGAGGAGTATTAACACTCGATCGAGTGCTTTTCTCTTGTTATTAGCTCGATCGAGGAACAACACCCTATCGATCGAGGTCTTATATTTCGGCCTCTCTCGATCGAGTACGAGCGCCACTCGATCAAAAGCTTTTTTCATAAGAACCACTCAATCGAGGAACAGTAATATCTCGATCGAGGTCATCGCTTTTGGCTGTTTCCGATCGAGAACTACTATCATTCGATCGAGGAATTTGAAAAATTGAAGTACTCGATCGAGTGTCCAACTAAATCGATCGAGGCCTTTGACGAGGATCAACAGCGTCATCGTTCATTTGCCCTTCCAAATCAGTTTCTGGACTTTCATAAACAGATAAATCAGCACTTTCCGGCATTTTTGGTCCATCATATGTAAGACCACTACGGAGATTAATTGCATTAATCATGTTGCAAGGAGGTGATCGACTCGCTTGATTTATTTGCTCAGATGTAAGTTGTGCGACATGGTCTTTCAACTTCTGTATAGAATTCTCAGCTTTGTCCGAATTTCTCTCGAGTTGAAGTGCTAAAGATAGCACCAAAGATTTCAACTCCGCAATCTCTGTATTTGTAAAAGATGAATTAACTTGTTGTGGCATCGAATTGGGAGGACTGGAGGTACTTGGCATGGTTAAATCTTCATAAAGTTTAGAGAACGGAACTCCTTGCTTATATTGTTGGTAAGCATGGACTCGCTCTACGTCCGCCATACAAGTAATAGGATCATGTCCATCCGTAACACATCTACCACAGATCACCTCTTGCTCAATCATAACATGGACCTGCTCATGTTCACCTGTAATTTGTAGAATTTTCGGATTGACACACCTCTCATTAGGAACTTCCACCACAGCTACAAAAGATTCACCAGCTCGTTCATCCACTTGTCCACCTCCTCTGGGAATTCCATACTCAACTACATGAATGGCCATATCTTCAATAAGATGCCATCCCTTATCATCTTCAACATTTTTCTGAAATCTCCCTTTTGCTGCATTATTTAATATGGCTCTTTGATCAGCTTACAACCCGTTGTAGAATTGGGTGCATAAGAACCATCGTTGGAAAACATGATGAGGTACAGAGCGAACTATTTTCTTGAACCTAGTCGAAGCTCCATTCAGATCTTCGGTAGGCAGTTGTATGAATGTAGTGATTTGGCCTCTTAATGCATTAGTGCGCAGCAGTGGGAAATACCTTCTATAAAAGGCCAAGGCTAGGGAATTCCAGTCAGTAACACCAGCAGCTTTCCTATCTAAATCTCTCAACCATTCCCGGGCGTCATCAGTCAAAGAAAAAGGAAAAAGAACTCCATTGACCCTATCCTGTGTCACCCCAACAGCTAAAGGAATGGTGGAACAATACTCAGTAAACAACTTCATTTGCTTACACGGATCCTAGCTAGCTACCCCCTTGAACAGATTCCTCTCAACCAACTGAATATAGGCTGGATGAATTCCAAAGATTCCTAAATCTATAGTAGGAAACAAGAAACCCTTAGGTAGAGAATCTACATTGGGTTCTGAGTGACTGGCGATGTTAGGCATTTTAGTAAGCGAAGTTGTAAGAACAGCAGATATGACAGTGCCCTCTTCTAGGACAGATTACCTGTAATACAATTATGGCACTAGAGAAGAATATGAGATCAGTCTCAAGGAATAAATTCCTTGAGACAAGAGACAAACTTAAAATAAAGCAACAAAATTACGCCACCTCACCGACAACGGTGCCAAAATTTGACACCGCTGTCACAACCCTATCAAAACTAAAACCAACCGGTCTCTATAGAATGTAATAGAAGCAGTCGGGTATCGAATCCACAGGGAGATGGGAAAATGTATGCTAAATTAAGTCCATCCGAGTAACTGTTTCTTGGGGGTTTTGATTTGTTTTATAAACTACGGACATGAAAAGGAAAGAGAAAGAGAAAAGAGAATTAAAGCAAAACTTTAACAAGATTAAATTGAGAGAAACAGCTAGGACAGTCGGTTCAACATGGTTTTCTAGGAGTCTAATCTGGGTTCATAGGTCAGCACAAATTCGGTCTGCAGGGTATTGAAAAGGTCTTCTCGGTCCGCTATTCTCCCTAAAACATTACTAACTTAGCTTTCACCCTCATCAGAATGCCCTAATGTTCATTGCAAGCCTTACCCCTTCCAAAATCTCGATCCAGGTCAAGGTGTACTGATTCAATTAGTTAAATGCGTTGAGTCAAACAACTAATCGCTATTAAATACAATGATTAACAACACAGACCTAATTTAAATCAAGCCCTAATCACCTATTCATAATTTCCCTAATAACCATGGCTCCCCTATGTCCTAACATAGAAGATTAGCTATGCATAATTAATGTTGAAGGAGTAATAACGATAACCATAACAATAAAATCCAACATGATGAATTAATTGTTAACAAAGACAAGAGAAAGAGTAAAGGGGAAAAGAAGAGTAGAACAAGAAATAAATATTGCAATAATAATTAATAAAGGAATTAAGGATCAGAAATACTGATTACAAAGGAGAGTTCCAAGCAATGAATAGGATTTAGGTTTTAAGAGCCAAGTTCTAAGAGAGGAGATCAGAGAGAGAAGAAGAGAGCCCGTCGTTTTCTATTCTCCCTTATTTAAACTAAGATACAAATTAAAATATCCAAAAGATGCTGAAAGATTGCGTAATTAACTAAGCCTCTCGATCGAGTAGAATTAAACTCCTCGATCGAGGACAAATAGCAACAAACCACTCGATCGAGTAAGCTAAGTGCTCCATCGAGGAACTCAATAATCACCCATCTCGATTGAGTAAGCTAAGTGCTCGATCGAGATATTTCTTCATCCAAAGGGCTCGATCGAATGGTTTAGGCAACCAATCTGGTCAATCGAGAACAATAGCACCATATCAGCGTAGGTGCACTCAAAACATATTCCGAAATACCTTCACGCATCCTTAGGCAACAATATCCGGGCTCCAATTCTTGTTTCTCCAAAATGCATGCAAATGGGGAAAGTTTAGGCTTGATTATGCTCCCTCCAGCTCATTCCTGTAATTAATATAAGATAGACCAAAGTAGACTATTCGGGGGACATTTGTAGCTAGATGGCACATAAATAACATAGAAATGCGTGTAAATATAGGGTAAAATCCGTATATAAAATACACGCATCAAGTTCCATTTCCTTTGTTACGGTAATTTCATTTCTAGCATTATTTCGTTAATCCATCCCTCATTTTCGTTGTTACATTATTTTCATTATCATTATTAGCATTTCTATTTTGTTATTAGTTTATTACATTTTATTTATAAGTTATTGTTATCATAGTTTTTCTCTAGCATTTTCATATTTAAATTTCATCAGTCATTTTTTTAATCACATATCATTATCATTATCTAGTTATTTGGTTAAGCATCACTTTTATTTATTTATGTTTTTAACATCATTTAGCATTATTCTAATTCTTAAATATTCATTTAGCTATAATTCTATTATCATCTTGTTTATCATATCATATGTTATTAGTTTAGTTTTCAATATGAGTGAATAGTTCATTTTGTCTAGGGATTAGGGAAACCATGCATAAAAAATATTTGTAATTGTTGAATTAGGATGCTATAATTTCGTTTAATAGTTTCTATCACATGCTTGTTTTATTTGCTAGTCTTTGATAATTGATCACTATCTTAGATTAAATTTGTTAATTCACTTTTAAAAGTCGAGAGACACGAAATTGAATTAGACTAAGTATGTTTTAGTAGACCGATCTAGTAATAGCGAGAGCTCGATAGAACCTGTTCTATGGTTGACAATAAGGCCGAGAGGTGGTTGTCATTAAACCTAAACAATTAACGTTATTATATATTCCTAGTTTAACATGAGCATTTACATAATTGCATGTGTGACCCGACTCCCCTAGACTCTTTTATCATTATTAATTTTACATCATTTTATTATAAGTTTACAAATCAAACCAAACAAACAATCGTAATCGACCTTGATAGAATTCTATTCATAGCATTTAACTACGCAACTCCCGTCTCCTTGTGTTCGACCCCTACTTTACTACATTAATTTGTTAGCCAAGTCTAGGGTATTTTTGTTAGGTGTGCGATAGCCTATCAAATTTTGGCGCCGTGGCCGGGGAGCACGGTTTTGTTGCATTTTGAATTGTTGATTTCTATCTTGTTTTCTTTTGTCTTAAGGAACAATTGTTCCTTGAGGCGGTTACTCACAAGTTTCTTGAAGTTTTTGTCTTATGGCCAGGTCTTCTCACACCAGAGAATTACTTCCTTTTGATCCGGAACCAGAGAGAACTTTCCATAGCCGATTCAATTACTTCGAGGCGCTTGCCCAATCTTCTAGTCTCGGTAGTTTGGGTCACATTCGTGCCAATTATCCACTACGTGACGAAGAAGAAGTTTCTAGTTCATCATCATCTCCACTGCCACCACCTTCACCAATAAAGAAGGTGGTAAAACTTTCCAATCATTCCAAGCCCACTGCGGTTATGCTTTCTAAGGGTCTCACTACTACCCAAAATGGAGCCATTGATTTCGAGATCAAGCCGGCTTTCATTAGCCTTTTGGAGAGAAGGCAATTTGGGGGAAGTCCTTTGGAGGATCCCAATTTGCATGTGCAAAACTTTTGTGACTATTGCTTAATGATTAGGCAAACGGGAGTCACACAATCTCAAATAAGGGAGACACTTTTCCCTTTCTCGTTTAAGGACAAGGCTAAGTTTTGGATCAATAGCCTTGATAGAACCGCCATTGAGATCACCAACTGGGATACTTTCGCTCTTGCTTTTTATCAAAAATATTTTCCACCGAAGAAAACAAAAACTTTGAGGAGTCAAATCACGGAGTTCCGTCAAGGGCTAAAGAGCCTATATGAAGCTTGGGAAAGGTACAAGGAATTACAAAGACAATGTCCACATCATGGTTTAGATCCTTGGTTTCTCGCTATTACATTCTATAATGGATTTTGTGCCGAGTCTCGACGTGTTCTTGATTCCGCTAAGAATGGGAGGTTTGATCCAAATTGACACCGATATTGCTCATGCTTCAATTAAATCCATGACGATTCATCATTCACAATATGTCAATTCCCGAAGTACACCATTGAAGACAAAAGAAGAGTCTTCCGATACATCCATCTTGAATACTCAAATTGCCTTACTTCAACAAAAATTGGAGGCTGTTGGACCATATAGATATATGATTAGTTTTGATAATGACAAATGTGTACTTTATATTATATATACTCTTGCTCGTAATCATTCGTTTAGTCTTTAATAGATTGATTAAAGTTTATAATTTAAGCAAGTAATGTTATGGCAACCTTGGCTATAATATTGAAGATTTGTGAAGCATCGTTCAAGTAATGTTATAGCGGCTTGAGCTATAACATTGAAGATTCTTAAAGCGTCATAGTAACTGTAACAAGTTTCAAGTATGATTATCACTCAAGGAAAAGGCTCGATCAAGTCTATAACAAGCTCAAGATGAAGAGCTTATGATCAAGATAAAGAGATGATCCTACCACTGAAGATCTCCAGGAAGATTAGCTAGTACAGGACATCGTCTAATAACGGTATCTTAAAGAAGTAATATTGGGAAGGTAAAGTTATAGCTATTTCACCTATAACTTTACTTACCAAACTTAAGGTTATAGCCATTTCTACTATAACTTTGGGTTGCATTTTGAAGGCACGATTTTAATAATTTTAAAATCAATTTTCAAAAGATAAAATTCTTCAAATATGTTTCGAAATCATGTGTGTATATGATAGAGATGAAATACGGTTTGCTTAGAATGAATAATTTAAGTTATCCTATAGGTTAGTAAAACGACTTATGAGTCGTCATGCTACCTGGGGTTTGCTAAATTATCTAAACCTAACCCAAATCTACTCCTTGATATTTTGTCCTAGGGTTTCGGCAAAGATGGGCTTATGAGCCGTGTGGATGCCGAGTTAACTCCCTATGTAAGTAAATATTATTAGGTCAAATCCATAATATATTGCTATAAGATATTTTCATATCTTATCAATTATATTAGATTTACTTTATTTACTTAATCAAAATATTTAGTAGATTAAATTAAGAAGAGATAAGATTTGTTTCTTATGAAATAAACTACCATGCCTAATGGCACACTTAGGGTTTCGACCAAAACCCTAGTTTCTCTTTTCTACTATATATACGCATGATGTTCATTGATCCAAACAAGCTTTTCGAAATATAAAAATTCCTTGCAAACAAATGAAGTTTAAATTCTAATCGAGTATTTTATTTGTTTTGCATTTGAAAATCTTTTACGAAAAATCGTGCTCTTTAATTTGCGTATTAATTCTTAAGGTTACGTTATAAGATAATAGTACTTCATATTGTTTCCACTCGTTCAATTGTGTGAACACCTAGAAGAACAATCAAGTGCTTTCTTAGTAACTTTAGATAGTCAAAACCGAATATCTAGTGATATTCAAATTGAGTTATAGGTAGAGTTAGTTATACGAGTGGGTTAATAATTTTGTAATCCGGAGAAAGGTACTAAAATTATTAATCGAGAATAGGGGACATAGGCTTCAACGTGTGAAGCTGAACCACTTCAAATATCGTGTGTCCTTGCAATTTTCATTATCGTTCATTTCATTACGTTTATAAATCATTTAGTTAATTATTTAAAGTTTAATCAATAAACTTTAAGCAATTAATTATTTAGATATAAAATAAAAAGTGGGCATAAGTTTTTAAATACTCAATTCACCCCCCCCCCCATCCTCTCGAGTATTTCGACTTATGGATAGACTCTTCGGAAGCCCAAAGTGCAGCTTCATCTCTTCAACAAGTCAATGATATGTTCACTACCAGCCAAATACTTATATGTGAAGGTTGCGGAGGTGCGGGATATTGCACCGCTTTGTGTAGGGCAACCATTGAAGAGGTAAATGCTTTTCAAAGTTTTAGACAAAATTCACTTCCACCGGGTCCTTTTTCAAATACTTACAATCCTAATACAAAGTAGCACCAAAATTTGTCTTACAAGAGCACAAATGTGCTAAATCCTCCACAACAAAATACTTTTGTGTCCCAACAACCACAAAACACTTTTGTGCCTCAACAACAACAAAATACCTTCATTACACAACAACAAAGGTTCTACAACCCACCGGGCTATCAAAATCAAAATCAAAACCAAAATCAAAATCAAAGGCCACCTCAACAAAATTTTCAACAAGCTCAAGGTCAATCTTCAAATTCTGAACAAAATGACTAAGGGGGGGATCAAACTTGAAGCTTTAGTGATGCAAATGGTTAAGACTCAATCCGAATTGTTGGCTCAAATGCAAAAGAGTGATCAAGCTCACAATCCCTCCATCAAAATGCTCGAGAATCAAATGGCACAACTAGCCTCTTCTAGCTCTCAAAGGAAGACGGGTCAAATACCACCCCAAGGTGAGACACCATATGATACCGTTATTGATATTACCTTGAGAAGTGGTACCAAGTATGATGAGCCCTCTATGCCCAAAGAAAGTGAGAAGGTACTTGTTGAGATGGAGGTTTCTCCTATATCAAAGAAGGTTGATGCTATTCCAAAGAAGGTTGTTGAACCTATTGTTATAGAGGAAGTGAAAGATGTGGAGGATGCTTCTCCAAAGAAAGATGTTGAAGTCAAAGTTCTGGAAAAAGTCAAAGTGCCTTTCCCTCATAGATTGGCCAAACATCAAAAGGAGACTCAATTCGGTAATTTCATGGAAGTGGTGAAGAATTTACAGGTATCAATTCCTTTTACCGAATTAATCACTCAAATTTCATCATACACTAAGTTCATGAAAGACATTTTAACTAAGAAGAGGACTTTTGATAATGTTGAAACTATAGCATTCACCGCCGAGGGTAGTGCTCTTTTACAAAATAAGTCCCCTCCTAAGTTAAAAGATCCTGGTAGCTTTTCCATTCCATGAACCATTGGTACCTATACTATTGATAAAGCTTTATGTGATCTAGGTGCTAGTGTGAGTGTGATGCCGTATTCCATTTGTGATAAGCTAAATGTGGGGTCTTAAAATGTACTATTGTCACTTTGCTAATGGAGGACCGTTCAATAAAACGCCCTTTAGGAGTTTTTGAGGATGTTCCCGTTAAAGTTGGTAAATTTTTCATTTTGGTTGATTTTATTATCCTTGACATGGCCGAAGATGCACAAATCCCAATCATTTTGGGTAGACCTTTTCTACATACCGTGGGCGCGGTAATTGATGTCAAGAATGGTAAGTTAACTTTGGAAGTTGGTGACGATAAGGTCACATATAACTTGAATAGTGCCATGAAGAGTCCAATTCTTGAAGAGTCTTGTTATTCTATTAACGTTTTAGATATTGTTGATGTTATTATAGAAGAGTCTTTACCTCGATCTTTGATTAAAGATCCCTTGGAGGCACTCTGAGATTGGATGTGAGGAAGTGGATGGTTTGGAGGTTGATTTAAATGGAGAAGAGCTATCATTGGAGGAAAGCTCACAATTTGTAGGTTTGGTTTCTACTCCTCAAGATCTTGAGGAAAAAAAATCCGAACTTAAACCCCTCTCCTATAATTTGAAATATGCTTTTTTTAGATGAGTCGGAAAAGTGTCCGGTCATTGTTAGTGCTTATTTGAGTGGGAGTCAATTATCTTCATTGCTTAAAGTTTTGAGATCTCACAAGAAAGCCATTGGTTATAAACTTGATAATTTGAAGGGCATAAGCTCGGATTTTTGCATGCATAGAATTTATCTAGAAGAAGATCATAAACCATGTGTCCAAGGTCAATGACGTTTAAATCCAAATATGCAAGACGTGGTTGAAAAGGAGGTCATAAAATTGTTGGATGCGGGAATTATTTGTGCAATTTATGACTCAAAATGGGTTAGTCCGGTCCAAGTGGTTCCTAAGAAAGGAGGAACCACCGTAGTAAAAAATGATAAAAATGAACTTATCCCTACTAGAATTGTGATGGGATGGCGCATGTGCATTGACTATAGGAGGTTAAATTTGGCCAGTAAGAAAGACCACTACGCATTACCCTTTATTGACCAAATGTTGGAAAGGTTGGCATGTCACAAGTACTTTTTCTACTTAGATGGTTATTCCGGGTTCTTTCAAATACCTATTCACCCCGATGACAAAGAGAAGACCACATTTACATGTCCCTATGTTACCTTTGCTTATCGTAGGATGCCTTTTGGTATTTGTAATGCCCCCGCTACCTTCCAACGTTGCATGATAAGCATCTTTTCTGATTTCATTGAATCTATCATGGAGGTGTTTATGGATGATTTTAGTGTTTATGGTTCTTGATTTGATGCATGTCTGGCTAACTTGACTAAAGTTTTGAAGCGTTGTGAATAAGTTGACTTAGTTTTCAATTGGAAGAAGTACCACTTCATGGTGAATGAAGGAGTGGTGCTTGGCCATATTGTTTCTGAAAGAGGAATTGAAGTGGACCGTGCTAAGGTCCAAGTTATTGAACAACTACCCCTACTGGTAAATGTCAAAAGTGTAACGAGTTTCTTAGGCCATGCGGGATTCTATCGCCATTTCATTAAATAATTTTCTAAGATTGCCAAACCCCTTACGGAACTTCTTTTAAAGGATGCGCCATTTGTGTTTACTAATGATTGTCTTGAGTCTTTTAATAGGATTAAGAAGGCTTTGATCTATGCACCTATCATCCAATCACCGGATTGGAACTTGCCATTCGAACTCATGTGTGATGCAAGTGACTATGCAGTAGGTGCCGTGCTTGGACAAATGAAAGACAATGTGCTCCATGCTATCTACTATACTAGCAAAACCTTGAATGCTTCTAAAATCAACTATGCCACCACAGAGAAAGAGCTACCTGACATTGTCTATGCCTTAGACAAATTCCCCTCTTATTTGATTGGGTCCAAAGTCATTGTTCATACTGATCATGCCACTTTGAAGCATTTCCTAGCTAAGCAAGAAGCCAAGCCAAGGCTTATAAGATGGATCTTGCTTTTGCAAAATTTTGATCTAGAGATTCGTTACAAGAAGGGGGCCGAAAATGTTGTTGCCGCTTAATTATCCCGTTTGAAGTATGAAGATGGAGGTGTTGATATACCTATTGATGATTCTTTCTCCGATGACTCCTTAATGATGTTAGAGGCTAATACAGCATGGTATGCCGACATAGCTAACTTTCTAGTTGGAAAGGAGTTGCCATCTGACCTTTCATATCAACAAAAGAAGAAGTTCTTGCATGATGCCAAGTTCTTTCTTTGGGATGATCCTTATTTGTTCAAACATTGCTCCGATGGGCAATTCCAGAGATTTGTCCCGCAATGGGATGTGAAAGGTGTGCTCGAAGGATGTCATTCTTCTCCTTATGGTGGTCATCATGGACAATCCAAGACCGTTTTAAAGGTGTTACAATCCGGTTTCTATTGGCCTACCATGTTCCAAGATGCCAACAATTATGTGATGGCATATGATGCTTGCCAAAAAATGGGCTCAATTGTAAGAAGGCACAAGACGCCTTTGAATGGTATCCTAGAAGTGGAGGTGTTTGATGTGTGGGGTATCGATTACCAAGGTCTGTTTCCTACATCTAAAGGTAATCGTTACATATCGGTCGTCGTTGATTATGTCTCTAAATGGGTAGAGGCAATTGCTACTCCCATCAATGATGCCCAAGCCATTATTAATTTGTTCAAGAAGATCATTTTCCCAAGATTTGGCGTGCCTACAGCGGGCATTTATGATCGTGGTACTCACTTTTGTGAGAAACAACTTGATGCATTGCTAGCAAAGTATGGGGTATCCCATATAAGAGGCTTGGCCTATCATCCACAAATGTGTGGCCAAGTATAAGTTTTAAATCGTGAGATCATGTCCATAATTGAGAAAGTTGTTGCCAAGTCAAGGAAAGATTGGAGCATGAAGCTAGATAACACCTTATGGGCCTATCGTACCGCATTCAAGACACCTATTTATATCTTACCATATAGGTTGGTTTATGGAAAAGCTTGCCATCTACCGGTTGAGATGGAGCACAAGGCTTATTGGGCAGTGAAGGAACATAATATGGATGTCAAGTTAAGCGGCGAAAAATGATTATTGCAACTCAATGAGCTTGATGAATTCCGCGTACAAGCCTACAAAATTTCTCGTCTTTACAATGAGAAGACAAAGAGATGGCACGACAAGAAGATTCCCAAGAAAGAATCCAAGACCGGTGATAAAGTATTATTGTTCAATTCCCGTTTTAAGTTTTTTTCGGGAAAGCTACGATCAAGGTGGTCTGGTCCATTTACAGTTACAAATGTCAACAAGTTTTGTTCCGTTGAAGTCATGACCACCCATGGCGAGAAATTCAAAGCTAATGGCCATCGTTTGAAGGTCTACTATGATAATGCGATTGTTGGAGTTATAGAGGAGGTCTCCGTGAATCCTCTACCTATGGAAGCATAACTCATTCAAGCTTCTTACGTCGTGAGGGACGTAAAATCAGCGCTTCTCGGGAGGTAACCCGTGTTTTTTTTTTTTTACTTTTTGAACAATTTACTTTTTTTGTAGAATTAGAAACTATTTTTAGACTAGTTTGTATTTTGAAATGTGATTTGTAGGTGATTGAAGATGAGAAGAAGGTCATTTAGAGGGTTAGCACGCTTCCCCATGCTGGAACCCCGTTTGGGGTTATAACTTTTAATTTCCGAGACGTGAATAAACCAATCCAAGGGAGAAAGTCAAACCGCGAAGAGCTGGTCAACCCCGATCGGGGTGGGGTGTCCTCGATTGGGGTCGTGTGTATCTCATTTTGTGTGCTTTATTGAAAACACGGGATTTTGCTATTTCTTCTTCAAATGGTCATACACCTCGACGATACTTCTATCATTTCTTCTCTCCATTTTCATCATTTCTCACCTAAATTAAAACTAAAAACCTCTTCCAACATCAAGAATCCAAGGCTTGTTCATACATTATCATCAACAAGTAAGTTTCTACTCTATTTCTCTTTGATTTCATCCATTTAATCTCTTTAAAACCAATTTCTCAAACCCTAAATCAATTTTGGGGTCTTTGATTTGTCACTTATTTATGCTAAAAATTGGTTTTATAGTGTTGTATTATTGTTTGTAGGATGAATTAGTTCACTAATTTGTTCTATTATGCTTGATTTGGATGATTATAGGCTTGTTTTGAGTTGAAATGCTTGTCTTAAATTTCAAAAATTTAATGGCACCTAAAAAGGCAAACAAGTTAGGTCCTTTAAAGAGGATGAGGACTGCACCAGAGGCATCCCATGCTTCGGAGGATGTCGAAATGCAAGACGTTCCGGAATGGCACGACCCTTCATTTCCGGATGTCATATTTGCGTCGGAAGCTCAGTGGAACAACTGGAAATCTCTAAGGAGCAAGGGTATGAAAGCTACTAAATTCATTAATCATACCTCCTTAAAGAGTATTAATCTAGACAAACATGTGAAATATTTGTTTAAGGGTCTAGACATGAAGTATGCATACACTATGAACTATAAGGCCTTCCCCGAACTCACCCTCTAGTTCTTGAGTTCTTTTGAATTTCATAAGTCAAAAAAGAAGGACTTTTTTTATGGTGTTAGTATCCGGTTGTTTAATGATGATTATAGGATGACTCTTGGTGAATTTGCGGAAATTTATCTATTAAAGCATGAGAAGTTGCATATCGAATCACCCGAGCATTATAATCCAAGGAATACTTAGAATGCTATTTCCCACCTCCCCATTAAAGATTGGAATCATGTGCCTCACCAATACATTCACTACCCCGCCATTCGCATATGGCAACGTTTCATGGGTTGGACCTTTTTGGGCAGGAATGAGCCTCACTTGGTGCAGATGTTGGAGGTGGAAATATTGGGTGCCTTTCTTAATGTTGATGGTGATGAGAAATGGGGAATTAATCTCCCCTATCACTTTGCGGTTCATTTGACAAAATAATGCAATCAATCCACTAGCTCCATTGTATTGGGTGGGTTGATAACTAGGATTGCCACTAAGATATGCCGGTTTAATCAAGAGAATACCCATTTAGGACATTTGCTTTCAACGGGGGAGGCGGATGATGGACTAGATTATGAATATTTTCAATCTTTGAATTGGTTTATAAATTCTCACCCTAACATGATTTGGAAAATTGGTAAGAACGACTCAATTAGTATTTGTAATTGTTGAATTAGGATGCTATAATTTAGTTTAATAGTTTCTATCACATGCTTGTTTTATTTGCTAGTCATTGATAATTGATCACTATCTTAGATTAAATTTGTTAATTCACTTTTAAAAGTCGAGAGGCACGAAATTGAAATTAGACTAAGTATGTTTTAGTAGACCGATCTAGTAATACCGAGAGCTCGCTAGAACCTGTTATATGGTTGACAATAAGGCCGAGAGGTGGTCGTCATTAGACCTAAACAATTAACGTTATTATCTATTCCTAGTATAACATGAGCATTTACATAATTACATGTATGACCCGAATCCCCTAGACTCTTCTATCATTATTAATTTTACATCATTTTATTATAAGTTTACCAATCAAACCAAACAATCGTAACCGACCTTGATAGAATTCAATTCATAGCATTTCACTACGCAACTCCCGTCTCCTTGTGTTCGACCCCTACTTTACTACATTCATTTGTTAGCCAAGTCTAGGGTATTTTTGTTAGGTGTGTGATAGCCTATCAATGTAATCGTGACTCACCCTGATACAGGTCATAGTCTGGTAGTATGGAGGGTAATGAATTCCAAGCAAGCAACATTTATAGAGGACAAAAGGTCTCTCATTTTCTATAGGAAATGCACCATTCAGGGGAGAGTTTGAAATTTAATCATTAATGGGGGGAAGTTGTACTAATGTGGCATCTATCACCTTAGTTGAGAAGCTGAATCTTAGACTCAGGAACATCTGCACCTTTATAAGCTCGATCAGATGGTTGATTGAACAAGGGAGCCGAGGTCAGAGTTGATAAGCAGTGCATGGTCCCCTTTCCAATTCGGATTGTTTACAAGGATGAGATCTTATGTGATGTAGTTCCTATGGATGTGTGTTACCTACTATTAGGCAGGCCATGAGAATTTGACAAGAATTCAGTCCACTAGGGAAGGAGCAACACTTCTTCCTTTAGGGTGTGTTTGGATAGCAAAAGTGGAGGGAATGGGAGGGGAGGGGGGATGAGGGAAGGGAAAGGGAGAGAAGAGAAGGGGAGGGGGAATGGGGTGTGGGTGTTGGGATTCAATTTCCCTCCAAATCATGCCTATTGTAGGGAGATTTTGATTAGGTTTGGAGCAGGAAAATTGGATCCCTCCAAATCTCTCCCCCTCCATTTCTCTCCAACCTCATTTGATATCCAAATAAGGAATTTTAAATCCCTTACTCTCCCTCCTTTTTTCCCCTCTAAATTCCTAAATCCAAACACACCATAAAGCAAGGTAGCAGGAAGATTACATTAACTCCTCTACCTCCTAATCAGAAGAGTTATGGTAGTCCTAGTGTTAATGTTGGGATTAGTGGAGTCTTGTTCATATCTGAGGCAGAGATGATCAAAGAAATACAGCATGAGCAGCCTATGCTCATATTGTTGTCAAAAGAGATTGCAGAGAATGAGGAACATCAGATTCCTGCGGAGGCCAAGTCTCTGATAAAGAAGTATCAGGATGTGTTTCCTGATGAGCTAACAAGTGGATTACCTCCAGTGAGAGGTATTGTGCATCAGATTGACCTTATGCCAGGATCTATAATCCCTAAAAAGCATGTATATAGGTGTAATCCTAATGCTACAAAAGAATTGAAGATGCAGATACATGAGCTGATAGATAAAGGATTTATGAGGGAATCCTTAAGTCCTAGTGTTGTACCAGCTTTGCTAGTCCCTAAGAAAGATGGCACCCGGAAAATGTGCATAGATAGCAGAGCCATCAACAATATCATAGTAAAATACAAATTTCCAATTCCAGGGTTTGATGATATGTTAGATGAGCTACGTGGATCAAAACTGTTTTCTAAGATTGATCTGAGACAAGGATACCATCAGGTGAGCATAAGGGAAAGTGATGAGTTGAAGACTGCCTTCAAAACTAAACAAGGACACTCTAAGTGGCTGGTCATGCCATTTGGGTTATCAAATGCCCTAAGCGCCTTTATGAGACTTATGACATAGGTGTTGCGGCCTTGTTTGGGAAAATTTGATGTAGTATACTTTGATGATATCCAAATTTACATCAAGACCACATGTAACGACCCCCGATTTAATAATACAAATAAGCTAGATAAATACTGCATTTTATATTAATAAAGGTTTATGGTGGCGGAAACATCATGACAATAAACCCGAGTGCTACCAAAATAGATAAAGCAATAGTTAACTACGCATACAACTACTCTCAGGAATGAAAGTCGTCCAAAATAAAACAACAAGGTTCGATTATTAAATATCATAATTATTATTTATTATCTCTCTCTCTCTCTCTCTCTCTCTCTCAACCCATCCATGCCCAAGAAGCACATCAACAACCACCATCAGTGGGGCGTAACAAAGAGTCCTCCCAGCCATGACTTAAGATTTTTTCAGGAAACAATTATGAGCAAATAATAAAAGATAACATATAATCCATTTAAAATATGAAAACATGTGAACTTCATGGTAATTAAATATCAAAGTATATAATCACAAATTAGTGAGAAATAAAAAGCCATAAAAGTGATACCACCTGATTATTTAAAACGTGTCACCAACTTACAAATTTCATGTTACTTATATGATTATGAAATACTTTGAAAAATGTGGTCATAATGAAAAGGAATAATACCAATTTACCTGAATGACATATAAAAAGAGAAATGATAATATACGAGTGATAAAAATATCAAGAACCTGGACCATAAACACACAAAATAACACAAGACAAGAACAGGCATCGTCTAGGTCAAATAACCTGAAACCCTAAACCTTGGTGTCAATAACCTGACACTAAAATAACCCTTCGGCGGGACACATAACCGTGAACCCATGTCTAAGACTGGCTAGAATCTTGGGGGACATAATGTCTAGTTAAGGTGTAAATGTGCGGACCCTTAACCAGTCAAGGCGTAAAAGTGAGGACCCTTGAGCCCCAAACGACATATCCATAGACGCATAAGAGTATCCAAAAACGACGGTTAACCCATAGAAGGCCAATAACCTCAAACCATGCCAGGGTACTAGGTAGGGCCAATAACCTGAAACCTACCCAGTTTGGTATTGCTCATATCAAGTAGACCAATAACCTGAAAACTACTCGATATCTTATACTGTAGCTAAACCATATATAAAATGGAACGAGGTCCAAAAGATAACAAATAGGCACCATGAATAACCTCATGTCAACATGCCAAAATGCTCACAACCACGTGATAAATAATATCAAATCAAATTCAATAAATGGTCATCAAAGCTAGAGCATAAGTTCAATTTTTTACAATATAAAACAAGAGTTACTTATGTCAATATATAATTTACGAAAGATAATATCACAAGAAGTGTATAATGACATTTAACATTGTAGAAGTAACAATCAATTCTTAACACACATGTTTATAGAAATCTCACGTTATGAACATCATTACAGAGAATATATTTACAAGGCATGATACCATCAAATATGTCACTACTTATTTCCCTAACAACCATTTATTAAATCCATTAATTAAACACAAAGGTTATACTATTATTACTAAACAATTAAACAAAAGTTATATTCTACCCATACAAAATTACTAGACATTTTGGTGAGCTATAAATTCAATAAAAACAACACATACTAATTATTTAACCCCGTTTCATATTTTTTTAACTTAAAAACGCATGTTAATAGACGATTTCATGCATAGATAAAGAAATAAACAAGGAAAATATGACACGAGCATTAAAAATATATTGTAAATATTTTATTTGTGTTTATTTATTATTCTAACACAATTAAACTTTATTTATGGACTAATTAGTTATAAAATAAAAAAAGTTATTATTAAATAATTAAAATTTCGACATGCAAAACTTTAATACACTAAAGCAAGTCATCTTATGATGAAACATTCAATTTTTACATTTATTTATATATTTTACATATTTATTAGATATTAATTGAATAAAAATACGAATATATATTAAATAAGAGCAATCATAATCATAAAACTCAAATAATCAATTTAAATACTATATAAATTATAATAAGCAAGTATAAAATTAAATAAGTAAATTTTTAAAAAAAAAATTATGTTTTATATATTTATTAGATGACTATCACATAAAACCGTTATTGAATATCAAATAACAACAAATAAACATATAATAATTATTGGACCATATAGTTATATGTTATGTCTTGAAAGGTCCTTGAAGGCACTGCTGCAATTGTCGTACGGACCATGGGAGCCAACCTCAACTCATAGCAACGAATTTTCTCCCTCTCAGTAGGGATTATCATGGAAGCAAAACGGGTCAACTCTATGAATTTGCTTGCATATTGCTCCACCGTCATATCTCCTTTCTCCAAATCCAAAAATTCCTGTTGTTTCTTCCAACGATGGGACTCTGGATAGAAGCGAGCTTTCACACATTCCTTGAATTGGTCCCATCCAAACTCGGGTTGAGCCTTCAGTGACTCTTTCATGAGATCCCACCAACGATCCGCCTATTCACGGAAATAATAGCTAGCCATATCAACTTTTTCTTCCTCTGGCATGTGAGTCACCACAAACAACTTCTCCATTTCACGTATCCAACCCTCGAGGATGACTAGGTCAGTGACTCCTATGAAGACAGGAGGTTGGTGGCGATTGAATTGCTCGAAAACGGATTCCCCCTTTCATTTGGTTGGGTAATGTTCTCCTTCTCCAGTAATTTCAATAAAGCTGTTTCGATCAAATGAGTCCTCTAATTTTCGCCATTGTCATTGTTGTTTCCATGTCGGGTGTTCATCTGCAGCAAAACAATTTGATAACTCACGTGGTAGAAGTCTAACTACCACTAACAAGCAATTACTGAACCATCAAGTAACGAATAAATATAAACAATACTCATATGCAAGTAACTGACCCATAATATAAACATAAATAGAGTCCTTACTTGTTTCTACCCCACTCTCTTTTAGTCATAATAAATCTTTGTTTAAGCCTTATTTCAATTCGAGTGTGTTGGGAGCGTTCTGGCTCTAATATCAATTGCAACAACCCCGGATTTAATAATACAAATAAGCTAGAAAAATACTACATTTTATATTAATAAAGGTTCATGGTGGTGGAAACACCATGACAATAAATCCGAGTGCTACCTAAATAGATAAAGCAATAGTTAACTACGCATACAACTACTCTCGGGAATAATACCTGTCCAAAATAAAATAACAAGGTTCGATTATTAAACATCATAAATATTATTTATTATCTCTCTTTCTAAACCCATCCATGACCAAGAAGCACATCAACCTGAAAAAAAAAATATCAACAACCACCATCAGTGGGGAGTAACTAGGAGTCCTCCCAGCCATGACTTAAGAAAAATTAGGAAACAGTTATGAGCAAATATTAATATACAACATATAATTCATTTAAAATATAAAAACATGTGAACTTCATGGTAATTAAATATCAAAGCATATAATCACAAATGAGTGAGTAATAACAAGCCATAAAAGTGATACCACATGATCATTTAAAATGTGTCACCAACTTACAAATTTCATGTTACTTACATGATTATGAAATACTATGAAAAATGTTGTCATAATGAAAAGGAATAATACCAATTTACCTGAATGACATATAAAATGAGTAATGATAATATACGAGTAATAAAAACATCCAGAACATGGACCATAAATACAAAGACTAACATGAGACAAGAACGAGCACCATCTAGGGCCAATAACCTAAAACCCTAATGATACGAAAATTCCTCGAAAGAATAAGATTTGTTAGAGTTACAGCGGAATTAATAAAACTGGACAGTGCTTAGAACTATCTGATTGTCGGATTTAAGATAATTTGAGTAGTATGGTGGACTGTCTGATTCTTAACTTGAACTTGGTAATTTTTATGTGATTTTATATTATAATGAAACAAAAGAAAATAAAGGATATTTGCTTGAGCTAGACCTATAACTCAACCAATAGTTATTAATTCGCAAGACCTATTTCTAACAATCGTGTTAATGTCAGAAACGCGTCAAATAAGAACAAGGTTTGGAACGAAACACAAGACCTCCTTATATAGGAGCTAATAACCGACTAATAAAAGGAATAAGGAAACATGCTTCCTTAAACCGACTTTCCTATTCTAAGGTGTGTTAACACGTTTTCCATGGCTCTATATGGCCTTAATGTACTGCTTACTACTTTAGGTAAATTAACTAAAGAAATAACAACAATATAATAATTAACTAAACCATATTTTAAGAAACTTGGAGACTTTCCTAAACCGAATAAGCTACTAATTAGGAAAAACTGAATTACGAAAGATATGACAACCAATATTGTTCTTGTCTATGCACTTTCTTTAGCTCTACGAACTTCCTTGTCCAGCTCCACGGACTTTCCTTGACGTCCAAGCAAAGTACTAAACTTGGCGTCCAAGTAATTGAATGAAATCTTTGTTGAACCCGTAGCTGAGTCTGGCTTCTGATTAAACAGTCGTCAAGTTTTTTTATTTTGTTCCTTTCGTTGCTGAGCTGCATCATATTTTGCATCACCTAAACCTTGGTGTCAATAACCTGAAACCAAAATAACCCTACGGCGGGACACATAACCGTGAACCCATGTCTAAGACTGGCCAGACTCTTGAGGGACATGATGTCTAGTTAAGGTGTAAATGTGTGGACCTATAGCCAGTCAAGGCGTAAAAGTGCGGACCCTTGACCCCTAAATGACATGTCAATAGACTCATAAGAGTATCCAAAAAGGACGGTCAACCCATAGCAGGCCAATAACCTGAATCCATGCCAGGGTACTAGGTAGGCCAATAACCTGAAACCTACCCATTTTTGTATTGCTCATCTCAAGTAGACTAATAACCTTTAATCTACTCGATATCTTATACTCTAGGTAAACCATATATAAATAGGAACAAGGTCCAAAAGATAACAAATAGGCACCATGAATAACCTCATGTTAACATGCCAAAATGCTCACAACCAAGCGATAAATAATATCAAATCAAATTCAATAAATGGTCATGATAGCTAGAGCATAAGTTTAATTTTTTCCAATATAAAACAAGAGTTACTCATGTCAATATATAATTTACGAAAGATAATATCACAAGAAGTGTATACATAACATTTAACATTGTAGAATAACAATCAATTCTTAACACACATGTTTATAGAAATCTCACATTATAAACATCAATACAGAGAATATATTTACAAGACATGATACTATCAAATATATCACTACTTATTTCCTTACCAACCATTTATTAAATCCATTAATTAAACACAAAGGTTATATTATTATTTCTAACAATTAACCAAAAGTTGTATTCTGCCCATACAAAATCACTAGACATTTTGCTGAGCTGTAAATTCAACAAAAACAGTACATACTAAATTATTTAACCCCGTTTCATATTTTAATTTTTAACTTAAAATAGCATGTTAATAGGTGATTTCATGCATAGATAAAGAAATAAATAAGCAAAATATGACACGAGCATTAAAAAATATATTTTTCATAAATATAGGTCATAATATCCATAAAAATAAATTCTAAATATTTTATTTGCGTTTATTGTTATTCTAACACAATTAAACGTTATTTATGGACTAATTAGTTATAAAATTAAAAAGTAATTATAAAATAATTAAAATTTCAACATGAAAAACGTTTGTACTAAAGTAAGTCATCTTATGATGAAACATTAAATTTTTACATTTATTTATATATTTTACATATTTACTAGAGATTAATCGCATAAAAATACGAATATATATTAAATAAGAGCAATAGTAATCATAAAACTTAAATAATCAATTTAAATACTTTATAAATTATAATAGGCCAGAATAAAATTAAATAAGTAAATATTCGAAATTATTTTTATGTTTTATATATTTATTAGATGACTATCGCAAAAAACCGTTATTAAATATCAAATAATAACAAATAAATATATAATAATGATAGAACCAAAATAACCACTTGAAAACTCATAAATAATGATAATAAATCAGAATATAATCAAAAAAATAATTTTCATAATTGTCTACGTATTTTATATATTGATTAGATAGTTAAATCACATAAAAACACAAATAAATCATTGGAAACATTAAATAAGTATATATTTATTACAAAAATAATAAAAACTAATATTTATTATACAAATCATGAATCTCATATATTTCCATAATTTTAAACATCATATATATTATCAATCTTATTATAACCTCATAAAAAGCACTTAAAATTCAAAAATCATAGAAAGGAGAAAACTTAGTTACCTTAATAAAGATTAATACTAGTAAGTAGGATAGTGTAATAAGATCAACCCAAATGATCTGACTCAACCAAGGTCTGTTGTTAACCTCCTTGAACAAACATAAGAATTAAAATAAATAATTAAATACTAAAATAAATAAACTAGTATAAGAAAATGAGAATTAAATAATCACCTACACTTGTAGGAAACTCTGTAACTAAAGTAGTTTTAAGTTTTTCCATTCAGGTAAATTGCTAAGAGAAATAAATCATACTTTCATAGCTTTGATTCCTAAAATTGATAATTCTCAAACAGCAAACCATTTTCGCCCTATTAGTCTTTGTTCTACAATCTATAAAATTATTTCGAAAATCCTAGCTACTTATCTGTGTAGTGTCTTGCATAAGACTATACACCCGTTTCAAGGTGCATTTATACCTAATCGCTTTATTCAAGATAATATTCTTTTAGTACACGAGATTTTCAACTCGTTTAAAAGTAAAAAAAGGCAAAGGTGGCTGGATTGCAATTAAACTCGATATGGAAAAGGCATACGACCGATTATAATGGAACTTTATTGAGGAAACTTTTAAGCAAATGGGTTTTAATGCTAAATGGAATTTCTCGATTATGGAATGTATAAAAACTGTTTCGTTCTCGATGTTAGTAAATGGAACACCCGGTGAAGTTTTTAGACCCACTCGAGGTATTAGACAGGGAGACCCACTATCGGCGTATATATTTATTATGTCCGCCGAAATTTTAGCAAGATCTCTACAGAAAAACAGTGATCTTAGTTCTAGTGATATTGGTATTAGAATTGGATCTGGGTGGAGAAAATCCCTTTTCTCACTTTTGCGGATGATACTATCATTTTTGCTAAAGCATCTAATCAGATTTGTAGAACCATTAAGTCTATTTCAGATAAATTTTGCATGATATCAGGACAATTTGTTAATTTTGACAAATCCCCTTTTCAATGCACTAGAAATATTGAGCGATCTTTTCGGGGATCCTTTAGAGGTATTCTCCGTATGAACGAGGAAGCTCACTTGGGTAAGTAATTAGGATGTCCTATAATTGATAGTAGATTAACTAAAAATACTTTCGACAGAATTATTCAATCTTCTTGCAACCAATTACCGAAATGGAAAGCGAATTCTTTATCGTAAGCAGGTAGACTACTTTTGGTCAATGCTAATTTAGCCTCGAAGGGAACTTTTCAAATGCAAAGCTTCCTTCTTCCCTCATCAATCCATAATAAATTAGATAAGATTAATAGAGATTTTCTCTGAAATAAGAATCCTTCACAACGCTCTCGTAATTTGATTGGTTGGCATAAAGTTTGTTTACCAAAATCGGTTGGTGGACTGGGAATAAAATCTTCTGAAGCAGCTAATAAAGCTCTTCAAATGAAACTTTTATGGAATATTCTTATGGATAAAGAAAGTATATGGGTCAAAATGATAACTAAAAAATATTTGAGAAATTGTTCACTCTTTGATCATAAGCCTAATTCAGTCTCTTCTTGGCAATGGCGTAAACTTATGAGTCTTCGGACTCTATTTAGAAAAGGACTGAGATGGCAGGTAGGCAATGGTAGCAACATTAAGTTTTAGTCTGATAATTGGGTTTTTTCACACCCACTTACCAGCAATATGATTGATGATGATAGTAACCGTGGTCTTAATCTTTTGGTTAAAGATTTCATAAACTCTGACAAACAGGGAGATGTTGGTAAATTATCCAATATAGTGAATAACGATATTGTGAATCAGAATACTAACGTTTCACTGCCACATAATGATATTCCAGGTACCTTTATTTGGGGCCTGTATGTGGATGAAAATTTCTCTACCAATACAGCAACATGGTTAGTGATAGGTGATGTCGTCGGGTCACATCCAATCAAACACTTTTATAATACTCAACAAACAACTAGTTTGCAGTAAGTCGAGGTCGATCCATGGGACAGTGTGCTTTGGGTTCTATGTCTATCTATCTCAATTTATACTAGTGTCATAATTTGTTTGGGTTTGTAGTTGTGTCCTAGACTAATGCAAGCAATAAAGTAAAGCAAACAATGAACTAAGAAATGTAAACAAATGACTAAAAGCACTAGGATGTCATGGAGTCATAGGGAATTCATGGTGTTGATCATACAAAAATGTTTACAAAGTTTCAAGCAATTAATGTTGTAAAGGAACCGAGTTGGTTTATGTCTTACGGTTCATAGGAAGAGTTGGGTCCCGGAGCCGAATCGATTAGATTATACAACACCTACAAGTCGACTTAATTTCCACCTATTCAACTTCTATGCATGGTCTAACAAGACTCGAGTTGGTTTATATCTTACAAGTCAAATTTAGTAGATAAGAGATGGGTAAAAATGCAAGGATTCATAGGCTTAGCATTTCATCAAACATAACATGTGCATAGGTTGACATCATAACAAGCAAGAAATTTAATTATGAAAACATATTAGATTAAGCATGATTAATCCCATGTTGGTTTCCCCTAATTACCCATTAATCCTAGTTAAGAGACTACTCACTTATTATCATGGTAAACATGTCATTAATGGTGTCAATCATCACAATAAGTATAAGCATGATAATAGAATGAAGAAATGAACAATAAAGAGTAAAGAGTAAAGGGATTATACCAAACTTGAGATTATACCAAATAATAAAGCAAAGAATAAAAGAAGAGAACTTGATTGATTGATGAAGGGTTGTCAATCCTCCAATAATAACCCAATAGTCTTCAATTACCCAAAAGTAACAAACTTGGACAATAATTAAGGAGAGATTAATGTGTAATTTGTGGAAAGATTGAGGAGTAATCTATTCTAATCTACTCCTAATCTAATCTAAGAGGATTTATTTCTAGCTAAGAGAGCTTGATTCTAATCTAAAAACTTCATGCCTTGATTATTTACAAATGGGGTATATATAGTAGAGCTTCATTAGGTTAACTAAGGCTAAACTAGTAATTAACATTTGTGAGTTCTAAGCACGGAAATGCTAGTCTTTCGGAGAGATGAGCATCTCAGCTGAAGACTCCACGATCCGCTTGTCCAGGAGGGGAATCCGCTCGGATTGTTATAAGGGTGGACGAGCGTCTTTGGGCAAATCCGCTCGGATTGTTGCAAGGGAATCCGAGCGTCTTCAAGGCTTGGACGCTCGGATTCTGCTTCAGAATCTTCCTCTTCGTTTACTTCTCATTCTTGTAAGATTAGTCTTTAGTTCTTACCTCCTCTTCATACTAGTCCATCTAATATCGTCAAAAAGCTTCTAAATATGCATGAAAGAAGAGAATTTCCGCCTTATTATCTCGTTTCCTACAAAACATATAAAATGCACTAGGAAAGCAAAATAGAAAGCCTTTGACGGATAAAATGGCTATGGAATGTTATAATAGTATGCAAAATGGGCTCTATTAGGGGACTAAATGTGCGCAAATATGAGTCACATCAAATATCCCAAAACCGAACTTTTACTCGTCCCCAATAAAGAGGTGACGAAAACTAGACCTTTATTTAAACTAACTTACTAATATAGCCGATGTGAGACAATTAGCGGGTCTCACTCCGCCTCTTCAACTCACAACAAGACAACCATGAGGTAGGATGCCTTCTTGCATGGCAAGGTGGGTCTTGCCAAAATGGCGATACATCCAAACATTAAAGCACACAAAATCAAGTAATGGATGAATCTACAAAAGAATAGCCACTTTCCTCATCTAAGTGGCGGAAATTATCTAAAGGGGAAGCAATTCCAGGGTACACACTCCTTCATAGATATGGTTGCTTCAAACTACTAAGCCTAGAAGGATACCAATAAATCACCTCCAAGTTGTGTCAAGCTAGGGTACCTTTGTCCTCAATCGTTAAATGCTTTTGTCAAGAATAGACTCCATATGGTGGTAGAAACACTGGAGGATCGAGGAATTCCCCTTCTTGCCTAGACAAGAAGAAGGGTCGTCCCCTCTCTACCATGCACAAAAATGGATACGATAGATAAAGGGATCGATAGTATTTGAGTTTCATTTGGGAGTTTGCTTTTGTTGTTTTTCCCCCCAATTTCTTGTGGCATATAACATTTGAGAACACTTTCTTTTTTGCCATTTCTTTTGATGTTTGGCATTTCAATACTTGACAATTCAACTTTTTTGCATTTCTTTTGAACATTTTCAAAGTCACCCCAATTAGTAACGAGGGTGCCTTATATTTGAAGCATAGGAGTTTTATTTTTGCTCCTCTTTTCTTTTTGATGCATTTTGCAATCTTTTTCTTTTCATTTCTTGAACTCAAATTTTTTGAACAAATTCTTTTTGTGCCCATTCCCTTTGATGACAAAAATGTGGTAGAACATGGATGATAGATGCATGGTTTCAAGGGTCACATTGGAATAAACGATAGCCAAGGAGTTATCACACCACAAGGTACTCTTGACTAGGCCTTAATCCATGAGTCAAATGATACTAGTATGACACATCCTAGGGTGTTTTACAAGTATTCTAACAAGCAAAGTCTTAAGAAGAAAAAGTATCTACAAGGGCCTTATATACACTTGTCAAACTTCGCAAGTAGACGGTTTCACAAAATTTTTCTAACATGCAAACTACATGCCATGATGCAACTAACATATATACATCCTAATGCATATGCTTCTGCCAACTAGTATGTCCTATAAACTAAATGTAACTCTTAACAACACATAGATACACAAACCGCAACAACAAAATACACCACATCCTCCTTGGCATGTAAGCCCATCCTCCTCATATGAATAGTGAAAAAGATGTGGAAGGAAAATAGAGATTAGAACGATCATACCAAGCGGTCTTCATTTTCCCTTGCTAATGCCTCAAATGTAGTGTTGTATCTATGTGAGAAGAGAACAAAAGCACAAGTATATACAATTCTACACTACTAAATTAAAGAACATGTTTTTGGTTTTTGAAATTTTCAAATTTTTATGGATTTTGTTTTTATGAAATTGAAAGACATATTTTTTTGATTTTTAGAAATATTTCAATTTTTATGCATTTTTGGAATATAAATTCCCATCCCCCACTTTATTTTGGACATTGTCCTCAATGTACATGTAGGAGTAGGAATGAAAAGGGAATACATGTTTTTGGATTTTTTGAATTTATGAAAATAAATGTAATGATATGAATGAATGCATGCTCTAACTAAACGCAATTCTATATGACATATATAACAAATGAATGCAATCTAAACTATATTATATGATGCATGTTTTCTAGTAAACTATGGTCATCTATGATCAAACCTCCCCAAACCGATTTAAACACTATTTCTAGTGTAGAAATGAATAGGTTTGGCCATTAGTGACTATGCATGAATTCTAGTCTATATGCAACTATCTACATGAATCATATGAGGTATATACAATGCAAGTATACTATATGAACTAACTAATGCAAATGAAATATGAAATATAATAGAAATGCAAGTGAAAGCTAAACTAAATGCAATGTATTTACAAAAAAGAGGGGGAGAGAAAAGTATCATACAAATGGAGGTGATGAGGTAGGCATCTTTCACTCGTCATCATCATCTTGAGGATAGCCATACCGGTGAGAACTTCCTCCTTGGTCATACCCTCCTCCTTGGCTAGAATGCCCTCCACCTTGGCCACCAAGATTCCAGGCTTGGTCCCCTTGATTAGGGAACAAAAGGTGTGGTTGGGCCCAAGAGGGGTGAGGGCCATTAGGGTCGATATACCCTTGTTGTGCCATTTGATAGTTCTGGGGATAAAGGGCCATGTAGTTGTCGACCCTCCATTCATGTACCCCGAGGTCAACTCTATTCATAAGGTTCATCAAGTCATTAATGCCCGGGGTATCGGGGATTTGCGGCTTGAATTGCGTATAAGGAGTAGGGTATGGTGGGATGGGCACATAGGAAGGTGGGGAAATGGGCCATACCGGTATCCCACGAGGTATTTGTTATTGGCGGGGTGCCTCTTCCCTTTGAGGGGGATTGCCGATGATTTGGATGTCGAGGAGGTAGCTCGGCCTAGGCGAATACAGGCTCAACCATGGGTCGGTACCCGGTATATTCCACCCCGAAAGAATAATGGAGGAGCACCCTTTTGTGACCACTCTACACTCCCGCCCTCAGTGTAGGCACACCATCGGTGGTGGTTGAAGACGGCGTCATCATCAATCAAAGTACTCCCCTCAAGAGGAGCATAAGTACCACGGGAGTTGAACCTGGGGTAAAGGAATTTAACCAAGATAGTAATTAGACCTCCCATCACGAAGGTCTTGAGTTGGGTGCTCCCTTGAGAAAAGTCATAGAACCTTGTAAGCATCTCAATGGGGGTATTGAAGTTATATCGCCTCGTCCCCCAAACATTTAGATAGGACTCAAGGAATGTTAAATCAATGAGAGTGCACCTATCTTGTTCATACCTCCCATTGATGGTGCCGGCTACGAAACATTCGAAGATCCGAATCACCGGGTGTTGGATAGCGAAGGTATAGCACTGTTTTTCGTGGATAAAATCCCTCCCGGAAATAGCCTTCCAAAGTAGGTCCACATCGAAATCGGCGGGTTTGTCGGTATAGTCGGTTGGTACAACAAGACCGAAAATGTGAGCAAATTGGTCAAGTGTGAGGCCATGGTCTAGGTTGCACAACCGGAACTCCATGCTCACATTGGTTCGAGTGTTCGTGACAATACGGAGGCTAATCAAAAATTCCAGGGTGAGACTAAGGTACGTCTCGTCATGGGCATGGAAGAGTTTTCCAATCCCTAAGCCATCGAAGAACATCTCGGTGTGGTACCTTATCCCAAGGATTTCTAACACCCTAGTATCGATAAACTGAGTGGGTTCATAGTGCTTACCTAGCAACTCGACGAACTTCTTACGGTGGGCATCGGAGGTGAAGAGTACCTCCGGGAAGTACTCAAGTTGTTTTATCCCTCCTCTCATGATGGGGCGGAAGTTCCTTGGCGGCACCCTTTCTTGTGGGGATGAAGAGGATGAACCCTTGCGTTTCCTAGCGTCGGATTCAACAAGTTTATTAGCCTTGCCCTTGAGATTCATCATCTTGAATTGGGAAGATTGGGGTTTTGTTGGCTTTTTATTATGAGGGGAGTGTTTTTGGGGATGAAGATGAGTGATTTAGGGTTAGATAAGGTGAGGAGATGAGGGAGAAAGGCGGTGTTTTTATAGAAAAAGGGGGAAGACGAGCGAACACGGGTGGGGCCTGGGCGGACAATTCGAAAAAACGCCAGAATCCGAGCGGCTTCCTTGCGGGACGAGCGTCTTGCCTCTGCAGAATCCGAGCGTCTTACAGAAAATCTGCTCGGATTTCGTGACAGGACCTTTGCATTTTCTGAAGTAGGCGGAAGACGAGCGTCTTCTGTCTTAGACGAGCGTCTGACTTTGGACGAGCGGCTTCTCAACAATCCGCTCGGATTTTGGTACAATCTCAAAGCTTTTCTTCAGGTGTCTTTTAGGACGAGCGTCCAGAATGTAATCCGAGCGTCTTCCCTATGGACGAGCGTCTTTTGCCAAATCCACTCGGATTCTGATACAACGCTGAACAGTACCCTGATGAAGGCTTTGGACGAGCGTCCAGCCCTCGGGACGAGCGTCTTTTAGCTGTTTCTCTTCCTTTTCTTTCTTTTCTTTGCAAAATCATACCCTTACACCAATTTGTTGTTCCTCCTTATCTTTTTCTGAAATTTTGCTCAATAAAAATGTAAGGAAACTCTCTCTCACTACTCTCATGCAAGAAATTAAATAAAAAAGCAAAAATGTACAATATTATACAATGTAGAATTCCACGAAATATCTTACAAATGGTGGTTTGAGATAGGACTCCACCAAACTAGTTCAAATTGTAGAAATTCTTGTCCATAGAGCTCAAGGCTCTCAGTAGAAGATCGAAAGCTTGTGAACAAGCTCCAAATAAGCACAAGTATGGCTTGCTCCATTTGAACATGAAATTTGGCCAAGGAAGCTTGCCATAAGTTCTTTCTTTCACCTTGTCCTCGGTACTAGAGCTTTCCCAATGCTTCCAATAAATAAGCCCATGATTCTTTTCAACACTAGGTACGAAGTATGGTTCATTTTCATCCGTAGACTTCCACTCACCAACTTCTTCTTCAAGTTTGGTGATGATGATAGCATTTTGATTTTTCAATCCTTACAAGGTGGAAGGAGAATTGTCATGGCTTTGATGATCGAGTTCCTTAGAAGTTGGCATTGTGGATGCCAAATTTCCACAAGTAGCTTCACGTGCAAGTTTCTCTTTGAGCTTTTCCACCAAGTAGCTTTTGTATGATGCTTTGACTTTTTGAAGAAGGTCCACCATATCCTCTTCAACAATCATTGGCTCCATTGTAGGTGTAAAGTAGTCTTCATGGGAGATAGGGAAAGGACATTCATCTTCATGATAAAATATCTCAAATTTCTCAAGGATAGGTTCCTCAAGGAGAGCAACCTCACAAATCTCCGCTCCCTTATCCCATGAGTTTTTGTAAAGCACGAATTGGTCATCATAGCTATCTTCATATGAATCATAAATAGGGGCTTCATTCAACTCTTTCTCCAACATCTCAACATTCACTTCAAAGGACACACCCTCATACTCACAAAGGCTAAGAGTATTTGGCTTCCTCAACCTCATATCTTTTTCATCAAATATCACACTTTCATACTCACAAGAGCTCAAGGAGATTGGCTCTTCCCATTCTTCATTTTTCATGTCAAAAGTTACTACTTCAAATTCACATTCATGATCAATGTCCAAGGAATGGTGGGGAGTGATTGCTTGGGATTCTTTCATTTGGGCAATTTGAATTTCCAACTCCTCACCATGGGTAACAATGCTTTGAAGAACATTGTCCCTCTTTTGGCTTTCCTCTAGCATTTATTTGAAGAAGTTTTGTTGATCTCCCATCATTGGAGAATCACATTTTGAATGGTCTCATCTTCTAGTTGTGGGTGGGTGTGAAAGCGGTTGTATTGTGGCAATTGGAATTCATTGTGAAGTGGGTATTGAGTGGGTGGTTGTTGTGGATATTGGATGTGGTGATTTTGGTGGGAAAAATTGGGGTAATAGTTAGGATTTCCATTATATGAATAATAAGGTAGGTTTGTGTTGACTTACTCCTCAAACATCCCATAGCCATAGTCATACTCAAAAGATCCAACACATACTCCATATGTCAAGTCTTGAGCCATCATAGCTAAGACAAGGAAACAACTACAAGAATGGAAACTACACAAAAATGGTAAGAACAATCCTTGAGGAACAAGTTCCTCAAGGTGAAAGCAAAATCAAAATAGACAAACAAGTAAGAACTTAATCACATAGCACCATCCTCGGCAACGGCGCCATTTTGATAGGTGATGTCGTCGGGTCACATCCAATCAAACACATTTATAATACTCAACAAACAACTAGTTAGTGGTAAGTCTAGGTCGATCCATGGGACGGTGTGCTTTGGGTTCTAAGTCTATCTATCTCAATTTATGCTAGTGTCATAATTTGTTTGGGTTTGTAGTTGTGTCCTAGACTAATGCAAGCAATAAAGTAAAGCAAACAATGAACTAAGAAATGTAAACAAATGACTAAAAGCACTAGGATGTCATGGGGTCATAGGGGATTCATGGTGTTGATCATACAAAAATGTTTACAAAGTTGCAAGCAATTAATGTTGTAAAGGAACCGAGTTGGTTTATGTCTTACGGTTCATAGGAAGAGTTGGGTCCCGGAGCCGAATCGATTAGATTGTACAACACCTACAAGTCGACTTAATTTCCTCCTATTCAACTTCTATGCATGGTCTAACAAGACTCGAGTTGGTTTATATCTTACAAGTCAAGTTGAGTAGATAAGAGATGGGTAAAAATGCAAGGATTCATAGGCTTAGCATTTCATCAAACATAACATGTGCATAGGTTGACATCATAACAAGCAAGCAATTTAATTATGAAAACATATTAGATTAAGCATGATTAATCCCATGTTGGTTTCCCCTAATTACCCATTAATCCTAGTTAAGAGACTACTCACTTATTATCATGGTAAACATGTCATTAATGGTGTCAATCATCACAATAAGTATAAGCATGATAATAGAATGAAGAAATGAACAATAAAGAGTAAAGAGTAAAGGGATTATACCAAACTTGAGATTATTCCAAATAATAAAGCAAAGAATAAAAGAAGAGAACTTGATTGATTGATGAAGGGTTGTCAATCCTCCAATAATAACCCAATAGTCTTCAATTACCCAAAAGTAACAAACTTGGACAATAATTAAGGAGAGATTAATGTGTAATTTGTGGAAAGATTGAGGAGTAATCTATTCTAATCTACTCCTAATCTAATCTAAGAGGATTTATTTCTAGCAAAGAGAGCTTGATTCTAATCTAAAAACTTCATGCCTTGATTATTTACAAATGGGGTATATATAGTAGAGCTTCATTAGGTTAACTAAGGCTAAACTAGTAATTAACATTTGTGAGTTCTAAGCAGGGAAATGCTAGTCTTTCGGAGAGATGAGCATCTCAGCTGAAGACGCCACGATCCGCTCTTCCAGGAAGGGAATCCGCTCGGATTGTTGTAAGGGTGGACGAGCGTCTTTGGGCAAATCCGCTCGGATTTTTTGCAAGGGAATCCGAGCGTCTTCAAGGCTTGGACGCTCGGATTCTGCTTCAGAATCTTCCTCTTCGTTTACTTCTCATTCTTGTAAGATTAGTCTTTAGTTCTTGCCTCCTCTTCATATTAGTCCATCTAATATCGTCAAAAAGCTTCTAAATATGCATGAAAGACGGGAATTTCCGCCTTATTATCTCGTTTCCTACAAAACATATAAAATTCACTAGGAAAGCAAAATAGAAAGCATTTGACGGATAAAATGGCTATGGAATCTTATAATAGTATGCAAAATAGGCTCTATTAGGGGACTAAATGTGCACAAATATGAGTCACATCAGTTAGCGCGTGGTTTGTTCGATCAAGCTCTTGACAAATGTCAATTTCAGTGGATTTGGAAATTGAATATTCCTCCAAAGTCACTACTACAGATACAGGCTATAACAACGGTTAAAAACCGTTGTTATATAAAAAACGGACGTTGTTAAAGCGTCCGTTGTAGTAGCTTTTAACAACGGTTGGTTTTTCTAAGAAACCCGTTGTTGTTTATTTTAAAAAAATAAATAAATTAAATATTACTAGATGCATGCATTATTATTACGGCCCGTTATAATTCCGATGCATGCATTATTACTGCCAATCCCTGCATATGAATGGACAATATATGGAATGAGAAGGGTTATAAGATTTGAAGCAGAGATATGATGGCACAACTTCCTAAGCATATATTAATTAAAAAATAACTCAAACGACACATTACTTAGTATAAATATATGCATTATCTCAACCACCATTCCATTATCTCACTATATATCTCCAAACCCTATCTACTAAAACAAACTCCAAACCCTAAATCTTTCAAACAAACTCCAAACTTCATCAACAATGAATGATACCATCCGTAAGACTCTTACTATGACCGAGCACAACAGGAGTTTTATCCGCCGGTTGCTGGACATCGAGGACAGGTTCAGGAGCTACTTAGATGAAGCTCGATCCGCACTCAAGGACGCCAAGAAAATGGTTTGACATAGCAGCAGTTGTTGTAGCTATATGACGATATAGCAACTGCTGAACGAAACCTCCAAATAGCTAAGGAGGAGAGGATGGATATCAGAGAAGAGAATAAGACTCTCTATGCATATCTAAGAATTGCATTTTTATCAATGTCATTCGTTTTTTTATATATATATATATATATATATATATATATATATATATATATATATATATATATATTAATTAATTAATTAAGTTTATCATGCATTTCTCTCTATCATCTTGCTTCTTCTTTGTTTTATTTTATTTAATTTGTTTTACAAGCTAATAAACGCAGAAAAACAACAGTGACAAAACTAATTAAGCGAATAATACTTAGAGAAAGAACATAATGATCGATAAAAACACATGCAAATGAAATAATTAGAGAAAGAAAATAATGACTGAGATGACAAAACCTAAATTAAATCATGCATATTTACCTGATTATTAGAGAAAGTAAGAGACGATGAAACCAACAGTGACGGCGAGATGATAAAGCGACGATGAGAAAGAGAGAAGAGACGATGAGAAAGTGTGTGTTTGTATGTGTTTGTGTTTGTGTTTGTGTATGTTTGTGTTTGTGTTAGGTTTATGTTTTGTGGCTGTAGCTGAACTGTGTTTGTGTGGTTTATAGTATGGAAAGTATTGACAACGGTTGTTAAACAAAAACCCATTGTCATTACAGAAAATATTAACAACGGGTCCATAGTAAACCGTTGTTAAAAAGTATTAACAACGGGTTTATAAATAACCGTTGTAATTACCTTTCACTAACTTTGCGCCAATTTTGCGCCAAATTATTAACAACGGTTGTGCATGTTTGACCCGTTATTAAAACCTATAACAACGGTTATGGAACCATAACCATTGTAATTAATTTTAGTAAAATTCGCGCCATCCGTTCTACAACTTCTTATGGTGATTTTTGTGGATAAGCGTTGTTAAAGGGGCGTTGTAGTTGCCTGGATTTGTAGTAGTGAGTTGAAATTTTTTCTTTGGAAAGCCTGTGTTGACGGCTTCCAACAAAAGCAGGCTTCTAAAAAGTAATATTAAGGTCCCACCTCATTGTGTTTTGTGCAACTATCCTAATGAAAACAAAGATTGTTTCTTTTACGAATGTCCCATGATTGAGTCAGTTAGCCAAGACATGAACATTATTAGCTTCAACAATTTTTTGTCAAATTATGATAATATTGCAAGTCAAAGTTTTATAATGAAACTTAATTATCTCAAAGACTTAATTCCTAAAGATCATTTCATTAGAATTATTTTTATTTGGTGGAATGCATGGTTTTATAGAAATGACATTATCTTTAATAATGTTCATTTTAATATCAGCAAACTTATTACTTTCACTACAACAAATCATCACTTGCGCCACGAATTATGCCACGGGAACTCATAATTCGTGGCTAAATTTTGCTTAGCCACGGGAAAAACTTATTCATTATTTTGGAAAAAAATTTATGCCACGGGATAACTTTTCCCGTGGCAAAAAGTCACTTCCGCCACGAATTAGGCTACACCCGTGGCAAATAATCATTATAGCCACGGCCTATGTCACACCCATGGCGAAATTTTATTTAGTTATGAATTGTTCCGTGGCAAATATTTTTTTAGCCACGAACAACAAACACTCGTGGCGAGTATCTTTTCCGACTTAAATCTGAAAGAAATTTAATTAAATATAATAATATAAAAATACATTTGAATAAAAAATTTAGAAACACTTTGATTAATTTAATTAATATTTTTTATTGTTTTATAAACTTATATGCAAGCAAAGAAAAGTTTATCGTCTAATTTTTTGATTTTTTACAGATCACATTTATGTTTTGTAGGTTTTTCAAAATATTGATAATTTAAAAAAAATTGTTTTAATATATACTCTATTTATTAAAGTCGTTAATTTCTTTTACTTTTTTAAATTAAACTTTATAATCTTGAATAACAATCTTAAATGATCGTATCACATTTAAAGATATAGCATATCAAATTGAATAAAAAAGTTATTTACCATCTATCTTTGAAAATCCCAAATTAATATATTGTTAAACTATTTCATTCAAAATTTTATTTCCAACTTTATTTATAGGATATTTATAGAAAAATTTGAATTTGATATAAAATTTACGGAAATTTCCCATGGTACCCTCGAACTTTGCCAGATTACGCATGGTACCCCTTATTTTAAGTTTCTACATATGTTGCCATTATGTTTACCTTTTTCATTCCCAGAATACTCTTTGGGGAAATTTCGTCATAACGTCTTTACTCCTATAAGTAATTTGATGAGTAATTGTGCATGTTATGTTGTTATTGTTATATTATTTAGGTACTAAATGTTAGTTTATTAGACAAAATAAGGATTTAGGTATTATTAGATGATGAATTGATAGTGTATTAGATAACAAAAAAAGGCGTCACAAGGCATATGAGTAGCGGCGTTATGACGAAAGTTTGTCAAAGGGTATTCTGAGATTGAAAAACGTAAATACAGAGGTGGCATATGTAAAAACTTTAAAAAAAGGGTATCATATGTAATCTGTCAAAATTCGAGGGTACCGTGAAAAATTTACGTAAAATTTAACTTGCTGAGAAAAAAAATTTGGAAATTTTTTTTCATTGAAAATGAGCGCATCACACGGAAAAATATATATAAATTATAATAATTTAAAGTCACATGTGCAAATAATGTGAAAATTTTAAGAAAAAAAACGATAAATCATAACAAAGAGAAGTCAGTTTAGGAAAATAAGCGATTCTTTTGTACAATAATTTTTTTCGTGGTTTTTGGGTAAAAAAGTGACTATTTTTTGGTTAATAGTGATCACTTTGGGGAAAAACGACCTTTAATTATAAAAAGCAGTCATTATTTTACCAAAAAATGGTCTCATTTCTCATATCGCAGGTACAACGGTTATACAATAGAATTTGCGAAGAAAAATATACGAAAAAATGAGTACATGAGAAATGAAAATAAGTATGTCGATAAACAAAAGAAATAAAAAAATGTTAGGAAAACACAATTAATTTTACTTTTTGGAGAAAATGGTATACTGACTTGGACAAAAAAAATAATGTCAAAATCATTAATCAGGAGGTTAATGTCGAAAATTTAATTGTTTCGGCCAAAATAATGTTTTTCCCGCAAAAATTGTAAAACATTTAACATTTATGTAATTAAATAGTACTAAAGGTAAGATTTGAAAGAAAAAAATAAACTTAAAAGGATTCAAAGTCCTAATTATATCAACAAAGGTAACATTCAATTTCGGTGGCACATCAAAATAACTCTACGGTTAAGCGTGCTCAGATGTGAGTAGTGTTGGGATGGGTGACCTCCTGGGAAGCCTCTCTGATGCTCACAAATGCATGACTCGTGAAACGAAATAACGTTCAAATGAATCAAGTTAACTAGTGAAACAATTACCTAGATTGTCACGGTTCCGTATATGATAAAATACCCATTGTGAAAAATAAAAAAATTATTTTACGTTTTATTTATTTAATTTTCATATATATTTTTTGCCACGGGAATTATTTTTTCGCCACGGGAAATTTCTTTGGCCACGGGAGTTATTAGCCACGAGAGAATCCGTGGCCAAAAATTCAAAAATAGCCACGTTCTTGTTTTTCCCGTGGCTATCCCTTTGCCACGGCCACTTGCGCCACGGAAGGTATTCCCGTGGCAAAATGATTTAGCCACGGAAATATAGTACTTGCCCCACGAATTTAGCCGTGGCCCAAGTGCTCATTTGTAGTAGTGTTTATGTAATAATAGCACTAAGACCTGGAATGAGATTAGACATACGGATCTCAACAATCCTGAGAAAGACGAGTCATCTAGAAGCACTTCTAGTAAGGAAGAAATCTGGTGGGAGAAACCTAGAAACGGTTTCCTAAAGCTAAATTTTGACGGATCTAGAATAGAAGGCAATAAAGATGCTTTAGGATATTTCATAAGAGATCATAATGGTAATGTCATTTTGTTGGGAGCAAAAAAGTGCGGAACCAATAGTATTCTTGTTGTCGAAGCTGTCGCTTTAAAAGAAGGCATTTTAGTAGCTCAATACTTAGGAATCTCGAAGTTAATTGTGGGGGGTGATAATTTTTGTATTATTAACTCAATTCGTAGTACTTGACAAATTCCTTGAGAAATTTCTAGTATTATCAAAGATGTGAAATTAGACCTTCATTCTTTCGATGAAGTGATAATTAAACGTTGCTTTCGTGAAGCCAACAAGGTTGCTGACTTCATGGTTTCTATTGGACATTTATGTCCAACTCTTTCGAGGTAGTTTGAAAGTCGGTGGCTTCACTTACCTCTCTCATTCGAAAGGATGAGATAGGTTGGTCCTATCGCAGAGGATCAATCTAGTTTTCTTACCTTATAAAAAAAAACTTACTAATGAGTAAGATAAAAGAGATGTGAGAATAAAAGAAATGAATGTTGGAGATGAGTGTTGAAATGTCACGGCAAAGAGGAGGAGAAATGAGTTATTTTGGTTGTGTTGTGTAAGTTATCTCACTTGTATGGTGAATAAAATAAAGGTAGTAGTGGCTAGAAGCTAGACTTAGGCTATTATTTAAATGGAATTAGGCACATGCCTAATGATCATAGACCTTGGGCACTAAGAAACCAAGTTGTCAACTTGTCATGTGCCTAGGTGATGAGGTAAAAGATTAATCAAGATAAAAAGAGTAACAACAAGTGTGCCTCGTTCACAGATTTATGCGACAGTCTTTCGTATTTTGGGCGTAATTTGCTCTACAGAACTCCGATTGAGGTGTTTTTGGTTGCGTTGGAAAGCTAAGAGAAAGGTATATAACTGTGGACAAGGCCCTCGGGAACTGCGTCCGCGGGATCCACACTAGGCATAATCGACTCGAGGTTCTTTCGAATCGAATTAAGACATATTAGAGTCGCCACCAAGTTTTTTGGGAACTTGGAACCGTTCAAGTCAACTTTACACCTTTCATCGAAAAGCATAAAGCCAAACGACTACGAGTGATTAAAGATAAAGACTTGTACCCTATATCACTCAATTTGAATGACTCTCGTAATCCAATGGTATTTAGACGGATCCACAAACCATAGATCTTGAGTAAGGGGTGAGGGTACGTGTTGGGAAGCCCATAAGGACACCCAACCCCGCCCGTCAATAACGGCCTCTACTAAGTCAAGTGTCGGATTTCAAACAAGGTCATAGCTACTGCGATGTATGATATGCAAACGTTGTTTTAAACCCTAACATGTGACAACAGTTTCTATGTCGTTTTAGATGCAACTAAACTAACTTTGTCAAAGTTGTAATTTAGCATGTGGGTTGATTGATCTAACAACATACAAATAAAGCAAACAAGGCTTAAGGGGGAATGGGGGAGCCGTTGGGATCTACCTATTACAACCCAGGCATTTCATGCCGACACAACAACAAATTAAAGATACAACTCGATCTAAATACAATTGCTACATACAACTCCAAACACGACACAAAACACACGGCCATTGGGCCTTGAAAACCGTGCACATGGGGGAGGTGACTCACGGCCTACATGACACACGGCCGTGGGTCCCTCCTCGTATTGCGTGCTCTCACTTAATCCCATCGAATTAGACATTGGGCTACGCACCAAAGCATGCATTAGCATAAACCGGGCCATGTTGCTTTAAACAACATGCGGTTTACTACGCTCCTACAAGCATTGGGAACAACCGTCTAACCAAATAAAACTAAGGTTTTCAGAAAAGGTTTTGACTCAAAAAGGAGAACTAATTACAAATAGATTACAAAACGTGACTCAAAGAAACATAAATTAAATACAAGTGATAAAACAAATAAAGAACGAACGATGCAAAAACAAACGAAATAGGAAAGGCCAAACACACGGCCAAACACACGGCCAACCACGGCCCAACCAAAGCCAACCTAGTTCCTAAGTTAGATTTATTGATTAGATCGAATGATTGCGAAAAGGAATCGAAAACAAGTTAGAAAACGAGTTAAAAACGATGTTGATTGATTGTCGCGCAAGGGTGCATTCTACACGGCCTAAAGGGTCCAATTAGGTTAAATTCGCTAATTAATTTAACTCATCGAGTGTCAATAAGAAGGTGCTAATCACGCACTCTTATACTAGCGAGAAATTAGGTGAAAGAAATAGATGTGTTCAATTATTTACAGAAATCGTCGATTGATTTTATAACTTACGTCGAAGCCACCTAAAGTGTCTAATTAGATTATTAAATTGATTTAAAGTCATCTAATTACGTCATAGGTTAACAATCAGAAGTTAAACTAACATGCAACGGGTCCTAAGGTCCATCGATTTGGCCGAAACAGTAAGAGGGTCGAAAGCGAAGATCGAAGTTAGATAACTTGTTTTATTTATGCCCTACCTTGAACACGAGGATATGTAAATGAGATGGGGGTGTACGACCGACAGAAGGAGCGGTTTCTTTTCCCATCTCAAGTCAACGCGGGTGTTCATGGTGGTACTTTAACTCATACTCGGACTAACTAGTTTCGTAGTTAATTTAAAACAAACGATAATTAAAACGAAAAACAAACAAAAAAAGACAATAAAAAAAGGCATAAAAAAACGAAATAAAAAGAGAGAAGAGAAGGGGATTTGATGCACCCTCAACCTACATGTATCGTTGACACCGTCTTGGGTCGTAATCGATGGTAGATTTTATCTCGAGAGGCCGTCGTCGACGAAGTAACAAAGCAACACGCGTTTTGGAAAGTTTCTGGACAGCAGTTTTAAAACAGTGATATCTCCCTCGTTTCACGACGAAAATTCGATCCGAAAGATGTTTTGGAAACTAGAAAGAGAGGAGAACAAGGATCTTAAAACAACCCCTGCTCGATTTGGGTTATTGGGCACGAAAAACGAGCACAAACAGAACTGGACAGACAAGAGTAAACCGCGAAAACAGAGTGTTATTTCACTCTGTTTTTCGAGGGATCTCGTGTGCTCTCAAGGTCAATTCAGCTCGTAAATCTTTGTCTAATGTGTAGATGGATGTTATGTGGTTAATTAGGAACAAGAAACTCGAATTTTTATGGTGATTTGATGGAGGAACGAAAGGGTTTTCGAAGGAGACACACAAACAGTTTCAGTTTGTGTGTCGGTTTTGTTTAGGGTTTTTGGAGGATGTTTAGGGTTTTTTTCTGAGGTTTAAAGCTTGTGGGTGATGGTTGGATGTATGGAGAACTTAGAGGAATGATTGTATGGTGAAGGGGTGGTATTTATAAGGGTTTAAAATAGGTTAAAAGGGAGGAGAGGCAAATCGGGCTCAATGAACATAGCTGCTGTCCATCGGTTTTGGGAGGGGTTTCTAGGGTTCGTTTTGGGGGATTTCTTGGTGATTAAGCTAGGATAATATGGGTAGGATACTAGGGTATGGGTTAGGGTTAATGGGTACGGGTCTTGGTAGTGTTTGAAGCGGGTTTGGGCTCGGGAATTGACTCGCAAAACAGGGGACTGTTTGCGGTTTTATGCGGGCTGCTTGGGGTTGGTTTTGAACGAGAATTTGGGCTGCTTGTGAGGGGGTTCGAACATGGGTTGATGGGTATTGGTATAGGTGGGTTAGTGTACTCGAGATTCGTGCCAATTCGCAAAGGAAACGGGCTTAAAAACCGAGCTAAAATCGAGCTCAAAACACACGATGCAAAACGAGTTCTTCGCTTTTAAAAAAACGATTTTTCAAATCAATTAACAAATTGAAATAAATGACTTTTCAAATCAAATATACTTATAAAATTATTTTTCAAATCAAATATTTATTTTATTTTCAATAAAATAACTTAAGAAAATAAATTCAAAATAAAGCTTTAATTTAAATATCATTTAAACTAAATAAAAATGAATTCACTCAAAAAACACATTAATTTTAAATATCATTTAAAATAACAAAATGAACCCACTAAAAACATTAATTTAAATATCATTTAAATTAACAGAATGAATTCACTAAAACGTTAATCTAAATATCATTTAAATTAATAAAATACTTCGTCGACGGCGCCCATTCTACCTCGTAAAACGAGCTCCAAATAATGACAATGACAACTAAAGAATACATGTGTCCTATCATCATCGGGTGTTTGTCGAGTTCTCTATAAATTCCAATATCGACGGATACGGGTATCTACAGAGCCCCCACTTTGACTGAGGCTTGGACAAGGCGAAAGTCAAAGTATACCCCAGTCCCTCTCGACCGAGGATTCTTCGGTCGTTTATAGTCCATTAGACTTGCGTATATAAGCTTGCCAGCCATAAGAAGAGATCATACCTGAAACTTCGTTGGGGATTGACTCTTGCTTCTGTTGCGTCGAAATATCATTGTTGGTCATCGACCCATAAATTGCATATATGGTGGGTTGAGCCTTATCCTTAGGCGCCTACGTATCCGTTTCGACGGAATCAAACCAGCGTCGTAGTTCGGCAATCGCCGACACATGCCCAAAGTTTATCATCTGTGCCGCGTATGTCCAAAATTCATCATCTACCGACATTGGCCCAAAATTTATCATCTCTGTGGCACTTGTCTAAATGGGACGGGACTTTCCGAGGAGGTTGCCGTCGCTTTCATCATTTGCTTTCAGCTAAGGAATTCTTCCATTCATACTCTTGTAATTGAATTGAATTCTGAGTGGATGTCATCCATTTCATCTTGATAATGGTCTCTGAAGCCAACGGCTTCAGAGCCCCCAGTTTGCAACGGCTCTAAAGTCGAAGACTTTAGAGCCCCCAGTTGAAGCAAATCCTGCTACATTTGAAACATAGAAAATGTACTAGCAATAATCACCACATAAGCACATTGGGATCATCGATCTTGGAATTGGATCGTTTTGAAGTACTGGGTCATCGACCCGAAAATTGTATTTGAAAATTTTGAATGATTGGGCCATCGACCTGAAAATTGAATTTGAAAATTTTGAATGATTGGGTCATCGACCAAAATTGAATTTGAAAGATCGGTCATCGACCAAATTTGAACATGTTGACAATTTTGAATTTGAAATGAATCACTTGGATGTTGGGTCGTCGACCCAAAAAGTTTTTGAAATTTTGAAATTTTGAAATTTTGAAATTTTGAATGTTGAAACTTAGTTTTTGAAATTTTGAAATTTTGAATGTTGAAACTTTTGATTGATGGGTGAGCATGAAATGCGACTCAGACATACTATATGACTTGTGAACAACGTGGGCATAGCCCGCTACCGTAAAACAAAAAGGAAAATAAAACCGTAAGTGTGCACGGGCTTTAATTCAATTATTGACTTGTTGGGGGTAGAAATGTAAATTGGCCGTTCCGGCGCCAAAAGATGGCAAATGGGAATCACAAGGTCGTCGAACTTGGGACGAAGATTTCGTATGGCATGGGCGTGCTCCCGAGGGCACATGGGAATCAAGATCACTTGGCATTGACAAGGTGGATTAAACTCCTGGAGCAACAACGTTGGCTTCGCCCAGACACTAAACACAGACTGATTTTATGAGAACACTTAGACATCCCACATCACTCTTGTTGGGAACATTCTCGTCACTCTTCTCCTCGCCTCCTTTCTTTTCAAAATGAGTTTTCATCATTTCTTGCCACCGCCTTCTTTCTTTTCAGCGGGCTTTTACTATTTTTCTTCCACGCCTTCTTTCTTTTCAAATGGGTTTTTCATATTTTCTTTCCCAAAACAAACCCACATCTATGTGACTCAGCATCTTTGCCTACACCGTTAGATAAAGCTCATTCCGAGACTTGACACTACTCATCTGAACCTATATCCTTATCCTAGCCTACATCGAGTGCTAAGACCGACTCAAACAAAGGTGGCTTCATTTGGACTTGGTTAGGACCCGTAAGAAACCGATAAGATGACAACTTGGATGATGGATGGATTGAATCCCTTATTCTGAAGGACTGCCTACGTATTCGCGTGGAGCGAAATCAAATCCGACGTAGTTCGATCAAAGTGCATAAACATGGCATTTTGATTGTGTGTACACACTCGAAGGTTTCACCTAAGGTATCATGTCATATCCCATTCTAGCCTGTAAAGTACCGTCAAATCCCGTGTTTGGGGTTAGGTGTAAAAGGCTTGGATCTTTTGGGATGTAGAGCTTGGTAATAACAAGTTGGAATGGTTAACCATCATTCTGAAGGTTTGTTTTGTGGTGCTAAGGCCAAGGGCTATGGCTGCTGATGTGGTTGGAATGGGTGTCTCGGGTTTGATGAACCACGAGTGCAAATGGGTTGAAAAATGATGCGGGTTCAAATTTTCATGTCTGGACCCTAAAGGCTGGGTGTAACAACACAAGCGGAATGATTCTCAAAATTCCCGACTATCCCTTTGTAACTCTCTCAGGACGGACTTAGAGGGTAAAGAGGTTACTACTTAAGCTTTTGGGCTTCGCCCATTGAACTTCAACTATGGGTACTTGACTCGACTTCTGGCTTCTGTAACTTCGACATTCAACCAAAAACCTTTCGCAATAACTTCAGCATCTTTTTTTTCTTTTTTTTTCTTTTTTTTTTCATTTTTTTTCATTTTTCCAACTTTTCCCTTTTTCTCATTTTTTCATTCTTTTTCACCCTTTTTTTTTCTCTCTTTGAAAATGATCTTCTATTCATTCTCTTAGTCATAAATGGATACACCTTGAAAACTGGGCTTCGCCAGCTAATTTGGGTAGGAACTAACAATTCCTTGTTAGAACGGGTTGATATCTTCTCTCTTCGAGATGGGATGATTTTGTTGGGGAAAAGGCTTGCCTTCCATCATCGATAGGGGAAACAAGGAGCTAGTCCGGGTTTGTCATAGAATCATCTAAAGGCTTGTGTTAGGCATTGGTTTTGATGGAGGTTTTCTACCGCCAGACATGGAATAGGTAAAGGAATCAAACACGGGATCCTAGCGTACCTTGCATTTTGAAACAGGACATATTTCTACCCCAAGGATTCCTTTGAGTGTGTTGTGCATTTTATCATGTTTCGGAATGATTGAGGATTGGAAACAAGATATATTGGGAAACGAAACTGCAACCTTTTATTGGAATGGCAAAAAGCTTAACAGACTCGAAAGAACGATTCCTAGGACACACCCTAGGTCATCGCGGGACAAACGACTCAACTTCAAGAAAAGAAAGTCCTAGACTCGACTCGACTAAGAAAAGAAAACAGATCCCGACTCATAATTTTTCAAATCTGGTCTTGAGCTTTCCCTTGTTCAGCTGTCAGCTTAGATGCTCGACTCTTGTCCTTGATCTCTTTCATGGTCGGCCTCCATCCCGAGGTAGTCCTCTGAGGATCTACGCCAGTGATGAAGGTTGGTGAATCGAATTGTCTTTTATTAACTTCGTTAATGAGAGGAGAACATTCTAGAGCAAGACTCCCGACTTGAATTTCATTCTTCGGGTTCGGCAAGAATTCAGAACAATCCACAAATATATTCCCGATAAACACTCCTTTCCGGTGACATGGGCGGATAAGATGGGAATAATCGACATTGTCTTCGACAGAAACAAAGTTGGAGTGATCGCCAAATGGATTGGTGATGTTATTAGGTTTAACAGCTGGGATCGGGAGCGTTCCGTTCTCAATCATGTCTTGAATTTCGTGCTTCAGTCGATAGCACCTTTCAGTATCATGGCCTTTCCCTTGATGAAAGGCACAGTAGGCATTTGGTTTATACCATTTACCTTGTTGATCAGCGGGAGGGTCCGGAGTTGGACCAATAGGCTTCAGCTTTCCTTGGGCTATGAGCCTTTGGAGAGCATATGTATAAGTGCATCCGATATCGGTGAATGCCCTAGGTGTTTGGCGCTGCGACTTCTTCGATTGCCCTTCTAAGAGATTGATGGCTTCATCAATATGGGTCGTTGTTGGGGTTTTTGTCTTAGACGATGAGGCCCCTTGGTACCCTTTCGGCTTTTCAGCCTCTGCCCTTAGGACATCATCTTCTACCTTTATCCCGATTCTTATCAATTCTTTGAAAGAGCCAAAATTCTGGTATTTCAGAGCATTGCGGTAAATAGGTCGTAGATTCTTTACGAACTTATCTACCATTTCAACTTCATCAGGCTTCTTGGCTAATTTCACACTTTCAGCGCGCCATCTTGCGAGGAATTCAGTAAAGCCCTCTTTTTCCTTCTGTGTCATTACTTCCAAAGTCCTTATGTTGGTTTGAATCTCAACGTTGTCAGCATAGTGCTTACAGAACTCCACCGTAATGTCTTCGAAAGTGGGGAAGTTCTTGAGGTCAAGATTATAGAACCAAGCCTTTGGGTGTTCACCCAGAGATTGGGCGAAAATTTCAGAGAGCATATCAGCAGGTACTCCCTTCAGTGCTAAGTACCCTTTATAGGCCTTAACATGGTGGATCGGATCTTCATGCCCTTGAACTTTGGGATGTCGGTGAGTACCATGTTCGTGGGCAACTTGTCTGAATCGGGGCATAGGCCCTAGCATTCTCATAGTGGATATTCTTCCCTTGGGAGAGCTTCAAACGGTCCTCGATGAACTTGAACCGTTTCTCCAAATCAGTCAGAGGTGGAGTAGATGAAGTGGAATCTTCAACCAACTTAGACTCGATCGCATCCATTCGGGTCATCATGAGGTTCACGGCCTCAGTGAGCTTGTTAACAGCATTTCCATTGCTTGACGTCGGGTTTTTGGCGGCCTTTCTACAAGAAAACCTCGTACTAAGTCAATATTTAAAGTAAGAGCCCCTGCACACTTAAGGACACGACCCCAACTTGACTCAAACACAGACTCGACTTGAGATTGGTTAACCAAAGGTTCGACTCACGGTTTGATTTAGACATTGGTTCATTTTAGACTCGACAAAACGACATGACTCAAGCTGTCATAACTCGATTCTAAACTGGACTTGGTGTGACCAAACCCGTGATTGGGCTAACATAGCCCATGGGTTCGCGTGAAACGTCCATAAGGGCCTAGCCTGGACGTTTTTTGTGGACTATTCTAGACCAAAAGGTCAACCAACATGACTCAAAACCCAAGAGGTGAGTTTGGGTGACCCAACAAGGTCGTGTTCTAGACCCTTAAAATGAAACATACCCGGCCTAACATGGCCATGACCCGGACACGACTTGACGCATTTCATGCTTGGTTGAGGTTCGAGAAACATTTTGGATTGATTTTGAAAAACGAAGGATTGATTTGAAAATGAGATTTGAAATGGGCAGCATGCCGGCTATAAAAGCTCAATTTGGGCCGAAATTCTAGTCCTATTTGGGCAGCATTCCGCGTTTTGAAAATCATGCTAGGTTTGAAAGTAAGTTGTTCAAAAGTTCGGTTTTGAAAAGGACTTGGAATTTTCGAAAAAAGGACTCGGGAAAACATATTGCACATTGTCATTCTCATGCTATAAGGATGTATGCTCCTAGACATCTCTAAGTCTCGGCAAGTCTTCTACAAGAAGGTCTATGCCCTCCATCCTTTTGCGGTCTTATAAAGCGAGGTGTCTTAAGGTAAAGTACCTAGAAGATCGTCCCCATTCCCAAGAACCACGCGAGGCGAAATGGAAGCGAGCAATGTGCAGCTTCCTGGCATAGTGGGACGTCGCCCCCCACGCATCACGAAGAAACGCTGGGACGGCCCGGGCAAGTCCTTAAGGGTTTATGCATGAATCGTAGCACTATGAGTAATGTTTTACTTTCCAACACTTTCTTTTCAAGTTTCACCTCGGAGGAAAAGACCCTAGAAACACAGTGTAACTAGTCCTCTTTTCCCCAGCGGAGTCGCCAAACTGTGGACAAGGCCCTCGGGAACTGCGTCCGAGGGATCCACACCTGACATAATCGACTCGAGGTTCTTTCGAATCGAATTAAGACATATTAGAGTCGCCACCAAGTTTTTTGGGAACTTGGAACCGTTCAAGTCAACTTTACACCTTTCATCGAAAAGCATAAAGCCAAACGACTACGAGTGATTAAAGATAAAGACTTGTACCCTATATCACTCAATTTGAATGACTCTCGTAATCCAATGGTATTTAGACGGATCCACAAACCATAGATCTTGAGTAAGGGGTGAGGGTACGTGTTGGGAAGCCCATAAGGACACCCAACCCCGCCCGTCAATAACGGCCTCTACTAAGTCAAGTGTCGGATTTCAAACAAGGTCATAGCTACTGCGATGTATGATATGCAAACGTTGTTTTAAACCCTAACATGTGACAACAGTTTCTATGTCGTTTTAGATGCAACTAAACTAACTTTGTCAAAGTTGTAATTTAGCATGTGGGTTGATTGATCTAACAACATACAAATAAAGCAAACAAGGCTTAAGGGGGAATGGGGGAGCCGTTGGGATCTACCTATTACAACCCAGGCATTTCATGCTGACACAACAACAAATTAAAGATAAAACTCGATCTAAATACAATTGCTACATACAACTCCAAACACGACACAAAACACACGGCCATTGGGCCTTGAAAACCGTGCACATGGGGGAGGTGACTCACGGCCTACATGACACACGGCCGTGGGTCCCTCCTCGTATTGCGTGCTCTCACTTAATCCCATCGAATTAGACATTGGGCTACGCACCAAAGCATGCATTAGCATAAACCGGGCCATGTTGCTTTAAACAACATGCGGTTTACTACGCTCCTACAAGCATTGGGAACAACCGTCTAACCAAATAAAACTAAGGTTTTCAGAAAAGGTTTTGACTCAAAAAGGAGAACTAATTACAAATAGATTACAAAACGTGACTCAAAGAAACATAAATTAAATACAAGTGATAAAACAAATAAAGAACGAACGATGCAAAAACAAACGAAATAGGAAAGGCCAAACACACGGCCAAACACATGGCCAACCATGGCCCAACCAAAGCCAACCTAGTTCCTAAGTTAGATTTATTGATTAGATCGAATGATTGCGAAAAGGAATCGAAAACAAGTTAGAAAACGAGTTAAAAACGATGTTGATTGATTGTCGCGCAAGGGTGCATTCTACACGGCCTAAAGGGTCCAATTAGGTTAAATTCGCTAATTAATTTAACTCATCGAGTGTCAATAAGAAGGTGCTAATCACGCACTCTTATACTAGCGAGAAATTAGGTGAAAGAAATAGATGTGTTCAATTATTTACAGAAATCGTCGATTGATTTTATAACTTACGTCGAAGCCACCTAAAGTGTCTAATTAGATTATTAAATTGATTTAAAGTCATCTAATTACGTCATAGGTTAACAATCAGAAGTTAAACTAACATGCAACGGGTCCTAAGGTCCATCGATTTGGCCGAAACAGTAAGAGGGTCGAAAGCGAAGATCGAAGTTAGATAACTTGTTTTATTTATGCCCTACCTTGAACACGAGGATATGTAAATGAGACGGGGGTGTACGACCGACAGAAGGAGCGGTTTCTTTTCCCATCTCAAGTCAACGCGGGTGTTCATGGTGGTACTTTAACTCATACTCGGACTAACTAGTTTCGTAGTTAATTTAAAACAAACGATAATTAAAACGAAAAACAAACAAAAAAAGACAATAAAAAAGGCATAAAAAAAACGAAATAAAAAGAGAGAAGAGAAGGGGATTTGATGCACCCTCAACCTACATGTATCGTTGACACCGTCTTGGGTCGTAATCGATGGTAGATTTTATCTCGAGAGGCCGTCGTCGACGAAGTAACAAAGCAACACGCGTTTTGGAAAGTTTCTGGACAGCAGTTTTAAAACAGTGATATCTCCCTCGTTTCACGACGAAAATTCGATCCGAAAGATGTTTTGGAAACTAGAAAGAGAGTAGAACAAGGATCTTAAAACAACCCCTGCTCGATTTGGGTTATTGGGCACGAAAAACGAGCACAAACAGAACTGGACAGACAAGAGTAAACCGCGAAAACAGAGTGTTATTTCACTCTGTTTTTCGAGGGATCTCGTGTGCTCTCAAGGTCAATTCAGCTCGTAAATCTTTGTCTAATGTGTAGATGGATGTTATGTGGTTAATTAGGAACAAGAAACTCGAATTTTTATGGTGATTTGATGGAGGAACGAAAGGGTTTTCGAAGGAGACACACAAACAGTTTCAGTTTGTGTGTCGGTTTTGTTTAGGGTTTTTGGAGGATGTTTAGGGTTTGTTTCTGAGGTTTAAAGCTTGTGGGTGATGGTTGGATGTATGGAGAACTTAGAGGAATGATTGTATGGTGAAGGGGTGGTATTTATAAGGGTTTAAAATAGGTTAAAAGGGAGGAGAGGCAAATCGGGCTCAATGAACATAGCTGCTGTCCATCGGTTTTGGGAGGGGTTTCTAGGGTTCGTTTTGGGGGATTTCTTGGTGATTAAGCTAGGATAATATGGGTAGGATACTAGGGTATAGGTTAGGGTTAATGGGTACGGGTCTTGGTAGTGTTTGAAGCGGGTTTGGGCTCGGGAATTGACTCGCAAAACAGGGGACTGTTTGCGGTTTTATGCGGGCTGCTTGGGGTTGGTTTTGAACGAGAATTTGGGCTGCTTGTGAGGGGGTTCGAACATGGGTTGATGGGTATTGGTATAGGTGGGTTAGTGTACTCGAGATTCGTGCCAATTCGCAAAGGAAACGGGCTTAAAAACCGAGCTAAAATCGAGCTCAAAACACACGATGCAAAACGAGTTCTTCGCTTTTAAAAAAACGATTTTTCAAATCAATTAACAAATTGAAATAAATGACTTTTCAAATCAAATATACTTATAAAATTATTTTTCAAATCAAATATTTATTTTATTTTCAATAAAATAACTTAAGAAAATAAATTCAAAATAAAGCTTTAATTTAAATATCATTTAAACTAAATAAAAATGAATTCACTCAAAAAACACATTAATTTTAAATATCATTTAAAATAACAAAATGAACCCACTAAAAACATTAATTTAAATATCATTTAAATTAACAGAATGAATTCACTAAAACGTTAATCTAAATATCATTTAAATTAATAAAATACTTCGTCGACGGCGCCCATTCTACCTCGTAAAACGAGCTCCAAATAATGACAATGACAACTAAAGAATACATGTGTCCTATCATCATCGGGTGTTTGTCGGGTTCTCTATAAATTCCAATATCGACGGATACGGGTATCTACAATAACTTTCATTAATGACCAAGAGTTAAATCTGTACTAAAAATATCTTAAAATTAGCATCAATTACGAAGTAGTTATTCGCTAGTTTGAGGAGTGTAAGTTTAAGATGTGTATTTGGATATCATTACCGAAAAATAATAGATTTTAAATGGATAAAATTTTATTGTGGATTATTATTATTATTTAAAATAAGAGTTTAATTATATATGATGACGTGGAAATTACGGGGTGTTACAACCCTACCCCCTTAAGAAAAGTTTCTTCCTCGAAACTTGGAATAAAAGAATTACCCAAATCAAATAGTTACGGATATTTCTCTCGCATAGATGCTTCAGTTTCCCATGTAGGCTCTTCAAACATATGGCTTATTTCAGTGAAAGATTAAGTGGAGATAAGCTAAGTTATTCTACTTATAATAATGAGTTTTATGCTCTTGTCAGGGCTCTTATGCATGGAGTCACTACTTTAAGCCCAAGCCCTTTGTGCTGCACTCTGATCATGTGGCCTTGAAGTATATCAGTGTCCAACACAAACTAAATCACATGCATGCTAAATGGGTTGAGTTCTTGCAGTCCTTTACATTTTCATGCAAATACAAAGAGGGCAAGCAAAATGTTGTTGCTCATGCACTGTCAAGAAGACACTCATTGCTGACAGTCATGAAGCAAATAGTTCATGGATTTGAGTTCATGAAATATCTAGATTTTTATGAGGACTAGAAAGCTCAGGCTGAAGGAGCCAGAATTCATGGAACCAAATTCCTGCTGCTGAATGGATTTTTATTTCATTGAAATAAGCTCTGTGTTCCCAGAGGTTCATACAGATATTTATTGATCAAAGAAGTCCATTCCAGTGGACTAGGGGGTCATTTTGGAGTCCAAAAGACATTGGAAATATAACAGGACCAATTTTATTGGCCTTAGATGATGGGAGATGTCCAAATTCCCCTGAGAAGGTGTTCAGTGTGTCAACAAGCCAAGAGCTCTTTCCAAGCAAACCCTTATACTCCATTGCCAGTGCCTAGTAAGCCTTGGGAAGATGTCAGTATGGGTTTCATATTTGCCTTGCCTAGGACTCAGAGAGGCAATGATTCTGTGATGGTGGTTGTTGACAGGTTCACCAAGAAGACTACGGATGATGCAAGAATTGCTGAACTCTACCTGAAAGAGATAGTCAGACTAGATGGTGGTCCTATGTGATGTTTATAAGTATAATACCTCGCATTTATACAGACCTCACTTGACCGAGTAGATGATCCACTCGGCCGAGTGGTGGACCGAGTACGCCTTGGCAGAAGGCTGGAAGTCTGGAAAATTGGTCACTCGACCGAGTGGAGCCCCCACTTGATCGAGTGGACCGCCCACTCGACCGAGTGCCGGTCGAGTTCAGCTTTCGTGGTAAACTTGTTTGGTGGGAAGTCGCTTTCAAGGCTTATCTCTTCAGATTTCCCACCTAAAACCCTTCCCAACCCTATTTCCACCACTCTCTAAACTCTCAAAAAAATTCTCTAGAACATTGACCCAACAATCCTCTCTAAACCTAGCCTCCCCAAGTGAAGATTTCTTATCATCTCCTTTCTTGTTCATCCACCCTTTTTGTAAGTCGGTTTATGTTTTATTTCATTAATCTTATATTAGTTACCTTAATTTATCATTAGTAGTTTATTCCGTAATTAATTAGGTTATGGAATTAAGATAGGCAATTAAGGGGTTTAATTAGTATAGTTATTGTGGTAGATTATCGTAATGAATGTAGTAATTAATTGTGTAGGAACCTTCATTGAGGAGCACTTCTAGTGGCTAGCTTGAGGATTTGGTAAGATAAGCTTGAGGTAGGGTTTTCCCTACTTAGCTATAATGATATGGGTGTTTAATTATGCATTCATTGTCATTAATTGCATTTGTCTCATGGTAGTTGCATTATAACATGTTCTTGATAGTTAGGGTTTGTCACATAATATGGTTTTATGATAATTATGTAAAGGTAAGTATGGTTAATGGTCATAAGATGGTTACAATACATTATAATATGTTAAGGAGAAATTAAATTAGAAGAAATGAATTAGTGAAGAATTGAGCATGGTAGTACTTGTTGTGTCAATGTGATTGCATAATTGCCTTGGTGGGATTTGTTTGGCTTGATTGTGGTTTGGTTGACAATGGAGGATAATGGAGGGTTCTTGGTTACAGTTTTGGAGATGGAAGGCGGTTGGGAAACCGTCTTCCGCTCATGTCACCCTTGGAACTTCCCACACCAAGGAGGATGTGCACATTTAGTACTTGGGTTATGGAGGGACTCGTGTGGTTGAGGCACGACGTCTGGCAAGGAACTCGAGTTGCTCTCGAACCCGGTACCACGGACGTGTTCCGAGTACCTTGTTATGGTTGTGGCGTTGTGGGCGTGTCCCGGCCACCGGTATGTGGAGGTGAGTATGTTAGAGGATGATTGTCATGCATTTCATGCCTTGTTGGAATTATGGTTATTGCCTTTACATTGTCATATGAGTATGTAGGCTTGATCATTGCGTTTATTGAACATTTATATTCTTAAGCTAATACTTGGGTTTGAATGTCTGTGGTGAACCATATGGTGATTTCCGCCCATATGGGGGAGCAGTGTTGACAGGTTAGCGTGCTTAATCCGAGGGCTTGGGAGCGGTAATGCTTAGTTGTCATCACTTGTACTTATCTTTGTTTTTGACATTTAAACTCCACTTCTTTAGATTGCGTTGTATTAATGGGATAGTATTTGCATCCCCTAAACATGTAAGTATTTAACTAACTAGAACTTATCTATTTTAAGTTTGTGTTAAGTACTTATTTACTCGATTGTTCACAATACAAGCTTGGGAAACCAAGTCTTGTAATGCCTCCATGTGTTGGGAATGCCTAGAGGAAGGGTACCGACTTATTGGGATGTTACAAAGAGGTATCAGAGCAACGGTTTTGGAGCCTAAACCAATGAACCAATGAACTAGGGTGAGTCAGTCTAAAATGAACCCGGTTTGAGTCATAGAAAACTTGTGACAAGCTTAGGAGACATCCCAAGGTTGTGCCCACTACGCCAAATCTGGCCATCAATAACGAGTGCATCACAACGGTTTAATGCATGAAATAACGACACTTAGTATACTGTTTTCCAAATATTTGCGGAAACCTAGACCGCGCTAATAAGAATAACGGTTTCATCAAAAACCGTTGTTATTATAATTTGACAATGGATGTTTAACAATCCTTTATAAAAAACGTTTAACGGTTTCCAAAAACTCGTTAAATCACTCTTATCAACGGTTGTTAGACAACCGTTACCATTTTCAGAAAACGGTAAATCGAAAACAGTTACTAAATTAACACCGGGAACGGTTTGTGGTACCCGTTGTTATGTTATAGCTATGGGTTTCTTGTAGCCGTTATCATTTTCTATTATGAAAGAACGATTTTTCAATTCAACCGTTGTCACTATTTGATTAGATTTCTCAGTTTGACCACTGCATGCAAAACTTTATCAGAACTTTAATAAATATTCAAATTGACCAACAATATTCAATTTGACCAAAATAATTCTATAAATATGTCTTCCTAATGTTTTAGCAAAATTATCAAACTTACTCTTTAATTTCTCTCTAAATAAAATATGGCTGGTGTATCGGAGCTACAATCACGTTCGTTACGCATCGCATAACCTTTTACCTGCATTCTCCATAATCTCCCGGTTCAATATGATGAGAGTGGAAAGGGTTTAAACCCTGATTTTGGGTGGTTTACTCAAATGCTTCATGACTCCGGTTTCACCGCGGTTAAAAAAGTGTACCCTGTGTCGACAAACAAGCAAGGTTTTGTAGAATTCGGTTTTATCGAGTTTGACGAAGCCAACTGCCATGATAGTTTTCGTTAGGCAAAAAAATTAAGGGCTAGATTTGCGGGGGAAGATGCGGGGAAAGAGGACTTCTATTTGGATGATAGACAAAAAGGCCCTTATCTATGGGTTGCCACTCATCTTGATCATCATCTGCTGAGAAAGAGGCCATTCCACCTACGCTGTCCGGTGATAATGAAGGGCCGATCTACGACTTGCTCTATAAAGAAATTCATGATGAGTATCTTAATACTTCATCATATTCTAATAATTAAGTCTTTAATTATTATCTGGCATAATAAATTGTATTTGGATTATGGTGGTTCTTTGAATTAAAATTTAATTATTTATGTTTTTTTGTTACGTTTTTTGTTACCCCATACTCTGGAATTTAGAGACAATATCACCAAAAAAAATTCTTGTGTCCTCCAGGAGTACGGTACTCCTTACACTCAAAGGCAATCTACCAAATAAAATATTATAATGACTTAGGTCTTTAGGAGTACATTAAAAATATCTAACTTTTATAATTTTTGCAAAAACGTAGATAAAGATATTTATCGCGTAAAACAAGCGTTGACAAACGTGAAAAAACAAATATGTAGTGTGGAGTTCAATGGAGGGAGTCTATTTTTTGTTACCCCATTATCTGAAATTCAGAGACAATATCACCATATATGTGTCTTTCACCTTCAGCCCAATCCACATAGTCGTTTTCCCATTCTAATGACACTGTCCTCTGCTCGACACTGCGACCTTGGCAGTGCAGAATCGGAAGTAGTAGGCGTCGGTCAGATTCATTCGCAACCCATAAATCTGGGCCTACCCGCTGATCATCGTGATCAAACCAGAGTCTCGAAAAGTCATTGTTATAGAATGCCCACTCAAGTTTGCGAGCCTGATGAAAGCATTCCTGCTCCTCATCCCTGCCCAGCTCGATGAGGGCGCACCGCCCGAAGCCATCATGCGCATCATTGTCCGGGTAGATAGTTTGAACCAAATTCAATCCGGTTAACCGAATCAAACCTATTAACCAGTCAAGGCTATACGAGAGTATAGCCTTTCCATTCTCGTCCTCTGTGTACGGGAGATTGTGAATGATGCACGTAAAGGGTTTATCGTATATAATTCTACTTGGGGGTCCTGCAAGAGGCTCATATGATGCTTCATCATCATTATCATCAGTGGATGAATAATATGAAGCACTATAAGTTGATATAATTGACGACATAATCGATGTGGCAAATTAATGTAGGACTAGCATTTTTTTTTAAAGAGGGAGGGACTAACTTTCTACTTATAATTGTTGGAATATGTGTCCTCCGACAATAATGCGATCACAACTGTTGATCATGATGATCACATCTTTAAGTCTCATTTTAAAGAATACAATTGGGAAGTAATTTTTTACTGTCAACTGGTCCACACATATCGGTAATGATTGGCTGACTAGAATTTGACATTAGTGTCGTGCGACGGTGGTGATCAGTTGATCCCCTTAGGTCATACCTAAAGGGTAACACTCTTAATTGATCATTTAATTGATCGTATGATGATACGGGTTAATTAAATTGCTTAAAATTGACGGACGATTTTGGAAGTGATATTTACGTATCTCATTATAATCTGATTAAATAAGATACGGTCTAAGTGATCGAATTGTTTTATTACTTAGATGAAATTATTGTTTAAGGAAACAATTGCATTTGAATGAATAAATTATTATAAATACAAGATGTTGTGATTTATAATTGGTAAAACATTTTGGTACAAGTAATTATGAATTACTAAGTCGATTTTGTATATGACGTATTTTTATTAATGCGTTGATTTTTAATATGTTAAAAATACATAACAATTTTATGTGATATGTGACATGTGACAAATTGACAAATTGACAATGATAAAATGGAGTCCATTTTATCTATAATGACCGAAATTAGGGGTGATATTAGGAATACATTATGTTGATTATGTTAGTGGTAAACATAATCATTTCTTCCTAATCCTAGCCATGCAACCCTACTTGCTCTTGTGAAGACAACCTTGTGCATGCATTGGCCATCTCCCCTCCCCATTCCACCCGGTTTTAAGAGGAGAAAACCATGGGTTTTTCTCCTTATATTTTTACCTAATATACACTATCAAAACACTAGTGTATTATTATTCATTCAACATCTAAAATAAGAGTTTTAGAGAGATAAAAATCTTCCTCCTTCACCCTTTCTCTCAACCGAAATTATTGAGAGAACAAAATAATTTTTGGTCAATTTTATACAAAATTAATATTGTTCTAGTAATAATAATATTAATTTTATTAAGTTGTTACTTTGGGTATTAATCCTTGGGAGGGATTCTCTACTTGAATCCTTTTTCATCCATTTAAGGAAGCTCAAGAACAAGAGAGTAGGAGAACTCACTTGTGCCCAAATAATCCGAAATCTTCAATGTAAGAAGATGATTTCTTCCTTATTTTATTATTGTTTGCATGCATAAGATCATTATTTAATTTTATGACTAAATTAAATCATCACGTATAAGAATATGTCAAGTAATGAGATATAGATTTCATAACAAGCGGTATCAAGAGCCTTGGTTGTTTACATGCAAATCGGTTATAGTTTTTCCGAGTTATACGATTAACATATAAAACTTGTAAATTTGTGTTATTATGATATATCACGAAAATAATTTATGCATATTAAAGTTTCTGATCCTAAAATGTATTTAGGATATTTTAGTTAATTTATGGATTTTTATTGTTCATCCTTTATAATAATGGCATTAAAATGTGATTTTATGATTAAAATGTTATTTTCGGACTAAAATTAGCTAAACTTCGAATTTTCCAGTGCTTTTTGGATATGTTATCACATATATTATTTTTAGATGACCTGTAAATGTTCAGAATTTTTGGAGTTTTTGTGCTCGAAATATGGATTTTTCATTATAAAAATCGGATTTTGATGAAAAATAGGTTAATATGAGATAAATTTCGAATCTGGTCATAGAAATTTAGTATGTTGTCACATGCAATTTTACAAGATGTGTGTAAAATAATAGGCTATATTGAAGTCTTTATGCATTATTTATGAATTTTTGATGAAAAATAGCATAAATAGTGACTTAATTAGTGAATAATTGCTAAAACATACTCCTTGACTAAAGAAAAACGTCACATGTTTCATTTTATTATATTTTTCAGATCTAAAATTGAAAAGTTGATGAATATAATTTTTCTCATGTTTTTATGATTATTATTGATAAATCCGATAAATCGCAACATAGTTTTTCCGATAATTTTTTGAAATTTTAACCTAAGTTTCTTGAACATTATGAGTGTCATGGTATTTTTCGAGAATGTTCATGAGTTTAAAATTAAAATTTTGAATTTATTTGAAATTTTTGTGATTTATTTGAAGTTTATAGTTTTTATTGTAATTTTGAGTCCACTAATGAACAATTTTAAGAAATATAAGTTAATTATAGTCAAATAGTTAGTGGAGAATAATTTTGAGTCCTAAGTTGGTTAGGGTAATTAACTTGTGCATAAATATGATTTTATGTAATTTATTGTGATTTTAAAAGGTTGAATCACGCAAATCCGTAAAAACCGATTAAATATACGATATTGGCTCCTTAAAGGCGATTTAGCATAAAATTGGGCATGTTCATACATATTATAATGCTGCATTTTATTTATGATTGTCATAATTTTATTTTATGTAATTTTGAATTATGTAATTTTTACTTAGTATGGCCTTAGTTTTTAATTGGTATTACCCGAAATGTATGGGAATATCGATTCGGTTGTAATTTATTGTGATCTCGTATCATCGTTTTGTAATTTAATAGATTTATTTTATTTTAATTACAAATGTATAATAGGAAATTATGTAATTTGTTATGTAATTTATTTATTTTGGAGTTCCTTGAAGACGGTGTCACTCAAGAAGGCGATACATAAAGACGGTGTTACCTCGAGATCCGTGCCAAAACCGAAGTTCAAGGGACCAATGGAGTTGCTTTCCCAATATGTAATAGTTAATTAGATTTTCTATTTTAGGAAGGCCATACTAGGATTTAATTTATGCTTTGCATTTTATTTATATGTTGCATGCATCGCTAAATCGCCATAACTAAAACATGCATTGTCATTTTAATCGAGTCTATCGACCGTGTCAATTAAAATTATCGTAGTTCACCGCTTTAGTTCACTTAAAATGTGATAGATAATAAATTGACATGATCTCTCGCTAAAATAATCAATTGAGACATAGCCTTACCAAAAAGTAGAAACCATGAAAACCTATTTCGTGAGGGAGTGCACTCGGCCACACCGGGGTACAAACCTTGTTACGTAGGGGAAGTGGGTGATAAATGTCTATCCACCGAATTTATATTAATGATGGGTATTTCGGCACACCGTGCCCTAACTTGATATGAGTTTGGATCAAGGACACATTTATTCGAAATTTGGGTTGAACTCAACGAAAGTATTCACGACGATTTCCGGATGTGTTTCGGGCTAGAGATAAATATTAATGTAATTTTATCGACCAAGAGTTCTAAAAGTAGAATCGATTAAGACGTTAATCCACCAAGTTATGTTAATAAAGGGTATTTCGGCACACCGTGCCCTAAGTTGATATGAATTTGGGTCTTGGAATCATTTATCAAGTTGGGTAGAGGTCACTAGATAAATGCCATAAAACTTGTTTAAATTTAAATTAATTTTACGAGTATTATTATGTTAAAACGACATATGTTTTATTCCTTCTATATTTTGTTTTGTAGACCGCTTTTATTTCTCATAACAAATGGCCAATCCAAACACCAACGCCACGCCTCTCACTAATACTTCATGGCTCCGATCCTTCATGGATCGTTGTAAACTTGAAAAGAATGGGTCAAATTTCTCCGATTGGAATGCCCAACTCAAACTAGCCGCCCAAGGTGACGACAAGCTTCGTTACCTTACCGAGGCCTCTCCACCCGAACCTAATGCTAGGTCGACCGCTGCCACTAGGGAAGCATATGAGGCTTACCATAAGGAGTCCGTCGCAATGAAAAATGTGTTGATCTTTGCGATGGAGACGGATCTCCAAAGAAGAGCCTTTAAAATGGGCACCGCTAATGAAATCTATTCCAAGCTTGTGACAATGTTTTCACAAACTCCGCGGATCGTCCAATATGAGGCGGCCGCGGCATTCTTTGATCTCGACTTTAAAGAGGGCCAAAAGGTTAGCCCTCATGTGCTCAAATTAATGGAGCTAGTCGAGACTTTGAAGACTCAAAAAGTTGAAATCTCCAAAGAACTCATTGTAGATAGGATTCTACACTCCTTATCCAAAGTCAAGGCATATGTTCAATTCCGGGTGAATTTTAACATGCAAGACAAGGACGTGTCTCTTGAAGAGTTGCACAAGTTACTTGTGCAAGCCGAAAGAGACATGGGGTTAAATGTTAACCCACCCAAGGATGTGCTTAACATAAGCACCAAGAGTAAGGGGAAGTTCAAAAAGAATGGGAAGAAGGGTAAGAAGCAAGCTCTCACTTTCACCAAAGCTAAGACTTATGAAGCTAGCACTTCCAAGATCAAGAAGGGTACTCTTGATAAATGCCATTATTGTAATGGTGTTGGACATTGGAAAAGAAATTGTTCCAAATATCTTGGTGACATCAAAGCTGGAAAGATCACTCCAGTAGGTAAATCACTATCCTTTCTTTTGTGTTTCTAATTCAACTATGATATTGTGATACAAAGTTGTGATAATGTATCCCCTTTTTATTGTAAATAGGGCCTCCACCAAGCAAAGACAAGGGAAAAGAAAAGCAAGCTTGAAAAACCATCGAGAAGCTAGGAGTAGCTTCCATGAAGCTTGTCTTTTTATTGTCTTATTTTAATTTATGTTTCGGATTTTAGAACCTTTTGATTTCCGTGTTCGACATGGAAATGTGATGTGACCATAATTGGCGCATATTTAGCCCCCGAATTACCATTGTTTCCATGCTTTTTAGTGCCTATTTGGGTCATTTCTTATCTTTAGTTCTTTGTTTTGCATATTCTTTTAGATTTTGATCCCTTGGTAGGAAAGGAGTAAGAATCTTGCATTTTCGTGGCAAAACGAGGCTAAATTGATCGTATTCAATGACCGAGCATCAAGGAGAGACAAGACTAGAAGGCCTTTGTACATAGCATAGTAGAAGAGCATTGTTGAGAAAAGGATCCTTGAGTCCCCAAGGAAATCCCCAAGGAATTCATGAAGAAAAGGGAAGAAAAGAAGAAGAATTGACGCTGCCAGACAATCCGAACGGATTGTATACAATCCGCCCGTCCGTCCAGCCCAATCCGAGCGTCCCTCAAAGGAATCCGCTCGGATTCCCCCTCGCCAATCCGAGCGTCTTGCCCAAGGATCCGCTCGGATTTTCCAGCCCAGATCCGGCCGTCCCGACTCCCATCCGCACGGATTTCAGTACAACACGTTTTCATTCTTCAAGCTACGATTAGAGAAGCCCTTCTCTCGGAAAAATACCGAGTCTCCTTGCTCAACTTAAAAGTGTAATTACTAGTTTAGCCCTTAGTTAACCCTAATGCATCCTCCCTAATTTTCACTATAAATACCCCATTAGGCTAATTAGAGGAGCATGTTCTTATTATCAATAATTAGTGTAGTTAATATCAATCAAATCTCTCTTCAATATTGTAATCAAGTATTAATCAAGTTTTAATCCAGTTTTAGTTCTTTAATCTCTCTCTTGTTCTTACTTTATTTTGGGTAATTGAAGATTATTTGGGTTATTATTGGGAGATTGACAACCTCTCAATCTAGGATTCAAGTACTTCTATTATTCTTGCTTTATTATTGGAATCATTAGTAGGTATAATCTCTTAATCCCTTTTTAATTATTGCTAATTACTTTCATTTATTCATCATGTTTCATTATGTTAGTATGATTGACAACCTTTCTAGCATGATCAATATGATAATGAGTGAGTAGTCTCTTAGCTAGGGTTTAATGGGTGATTAGGGGAAACCAACATGGGGAATGATTCATGCTTAAATTAATATGCTTTCATATCTTATTTGCTTGCTTGTTTTGATCTTAATACATGCACATGTTATATTTGATGAAATGCTAAGCCTATGAATCCTTGCATTTACTATCATCTTCTATCCCTTCAACTTGACTTGTAAGACATAACCCAACTCGAGTCTTGTTAGACCATGCATGTGTTGAGTAGGAAAGATTAAGTCGACTTGTAGGTGTTGTACAATCTAATCGATTCGGCTCCGGGACCCAAACTTTCCTAGGATTGTAAGATATAACCCAACTCAATCCATCACAACAATAATTGCTTGCTTATAATTTGAGAACATGTTTGTATGATCATATCCCATGAATCCCCTATGAACCCATGACACCCTAGTGCTTTTAATCAATTGTTTACACCCCTTATTTTATTTACCTTGTTAGTTTATTTTCATTGCTATTTTAGTTTAGTAACCTTCTACATCAACCCAATTTGTGACACCCCTTAGACACTACTAGTTACAATAGAATTCTCATTTCAATACCCGTCCCTTGGGATCCGACCTTTACTTGCCTCTTTACTAATTGTAGAGTTGTTTGTGAAGTATAAATTGTGTTTTGTATCGACCATTGACCAACGACCACATATGCTTAATTGTGAACACGAAATGGCCTCGATCAAAAATGGCGCCGTTGCCGGGGACGGTGTTTAATTGATTTAAGATTTCTTTTATTGTTATTAGTTGTGTCTTTTTCACCTTGGGGAAGTAAAACTCCTCAAGGTTTGTTCTAATTGTTTTCGAGTTGTTTGATTTTTTTTGCATGTCTAGAAGGTTACAAAGAGATTTGTTACCTTTTGACCGTGAAATCGAAAGAACCTTGACGAATAATAGGAGACTTGTTAGGAGGAATTTGGGAGGTGTTGGTGAAGTTGTTCAACCCACTAGTGAGTTTGTCAATCCTTTCGCAATAGAAGGAGAAGAGAACCCATTAAACAATACCACACAAAATCCACCTACAATGCCTAAATTCTCGTCACACTCTATACCCACCGAGGAGGATCTACCAAATGGTACTCCTACACCACAACATCTTACCGGAAACTTTATTGCCATAGTCCGCCTTCATTCAACTAGTTGAGAGGAGCCAATTCGGGGGAATGCCTAGTGAGGACCCTCATTCTCATATGGAAACCTTTTGCGATTATTGTGAAGCTATCTCTCAAACGGGCGTGACTCAAGACCAAATAAGATGGGTCTTATTTCCTTTTTCGTTAATCGGCACCGCAAAGCAATGGTTGAAGGGCCTTGATAAGGCCACCCTTGGAATAGATTCTTGGAAGAAGCTAGCTCTAGCTTTCTACAAAAAATTCTACCCACCGGAAAAGACCAATATGCTAAGAGCTCAAATTACGGGTTTTAAGCAAAGGGATGAAGAATCTTTGTATGAAGCTTGGGAGCGGTTCAAAGGTATTTGTCGCTCATGTCCTCACCATGGACTTAGCGAATGGTTTTTAGTGCAACAATTTTGGAATGGTTTATATGAAGATTCAAGGAACATTCTCAATATGGGATTAAATGGCATGTTCACCGAAGTTGATGACAATCAAACATGGAACAAGATTGAGGAAATGGCGGTCCATAATTCACAATATAGTAGACCTCGCAAGGCTACTAGAGGAGGAAAGTATGAAGTGGACTCCGTTACTCAATTGGATGCTCAACTTAGTGCTCACATTGACACAATCAACTTGAAGTTTGAACAAGCTATGGCTAGACTTGAGGAAAACTCAAAATCATCAAAGCATCATGTCAATGCCATGACGGCATCCTCATCAATCCCAAGTGGGATATGTGAGAATTGTGGAACCTTGGGTCATGACTCAAGTGAGTGTAGGGGAACAACCGAACAAGTTAATGCTTTACAAGCTTACAAAAGTGGTACCCCTTATTCAAATTTTTACAATGAAAACACCAAGTTCCATCCAAATCTCTCATACAAAAGCCAAAAAGTTCAAAACCCTCAAACAACATACACTCCACCACCCATGAGAAATCAAAATCAAAGACCCTTTTACAATCAAAACCAAGGCTACCAAAATCAAAATCCATACAATCACCACAATGACCAAGGTTTTGATGTCCAAAAAGCGGTCCTCCAAATGCAAAAGAATCAACAAGAATTTTTCACCCAAATGCAAAAAGATAGCCAAGCAAAAGACACCACCATCAACAACATTCTAGCTCACACCAAGATGTTGGAAACACAATTGACCCAACTAGCATCTTCAAGCTCACAAAGACAAAAGGGGCAATTACCACCTCAAAGTAATCCCCCTAGACATGAAACGGTTAGTGCCATTCACTTGAGAAGTGGTACAAGATATGAGGCACCAAAGAAGCAAGTTGAGAATGAAGTTGTGAAAGCTAGTGAAAAGGAAGAAATTGTGCAAAGTCCCAAAGAAGGGGAATCATCAAAGGAAGAAAGTTCAAAGAAAAATGAAGACAAGGCCAAAGAGAAGGAGCCCATTGTGATTAGACTTCCTTTTCCAAGTCGTCAAGCCAAGCCCAAATTTGATGATCAACTTGGAAAGTTCATGGAAATTGTGAAGAACTTAGAAGTCTCAATTCCTTTCACGGAATTAATCAATCACGTTCCGGCCTATGCAAAGTACATGAAAGATATCCTCACAAAGAAGAAGTCGATCCGGAAACTTGAGACTATCGCCTTCACTAAGGTGAGTAGTGCAATACTTCAAGGGAGTTCACCTCCAAAGTTAAAGGATCCGAGAAGCTTCTCAATACCGTGTACCATTGGCGACACAACGATCAACAAAGCCTTATGTGATCTAGGGGCTAGTGTGAGTGTCATGCCGTACTCGGTGAGTAAAAGGTTGGGAATGGGAGAGCTTAAATGCACCAATATCACTCTTCAAATGGCCGATAGATCGACGAAGACACCATTAGGGATATGGGAAGATGTCCCCGTGCGAATTGGGAAGTTTTTCATCCCGGTGGACTTTGTCATTGTTGATATGGAGGAAGATTCCAACATTCCAATCATCTTAGGAAGACCTTTCCTACACACCGCGGGTGCGGTGATTGATGTGAAACATGGAGAGCTCACTCTAGAAGTGGGAGATGAAAGCATAACTTTTAATCTTGACAAGACCATGAGAGCTCCTCGTTTGCATGAGCCATGTTTCATGATTGACCATTATAGCCGAAAAGATGAAAGAAAGAAATCGGAACTCCAATGGAGGAAGAAAATTGAAGATGCTCCATTCAAAGAGCAGGTGAATTGTGACAAGGAGAGCTTGCAAAGCTCATCAAAATCAACCAAGGAAGAAGATGATGGCCTCATTGGCCAAGAGAAGAAATTGGGAGAGTTGTCTCTATCTAAGCAAGAGATTTGCAATGATCAACTCAATGAAGTTTGTGGTCTTTGGGACGACGAATTTGAAGGGATCTTTAATCCCTACATTGGGCATGCCATCGATCATGATCAACAACAAGGGCCACGGTCTATTGAGGACCTCTACCATAACAATGAACAAGCTTTTGATTACTTCTTCAAGGTGTTGAGCAACATCAACAACACCTTGAACATGCCCCCTTGACATCTCATCAAGAATGAGAGTTTGGTGGAGTCCTCCCTAAACCACCACTTGTAAATATTTCTAACTCCCTAACTTACTTTTCAATTTTTGTATTGCATTTTTGTCATTTTTGGATTTTATTTACTTTGATCAAAATAATTGTCATGAAAAGAGAGAAGTGAGGGAGGGATTAACAATTTTAATTGATGTGTAGTGCTTTACCTTAGTGTGGGGATGGCAATTGCCTAGGCTATTCATGCCTTAGTAGTGCCCCCACAATGAAGAACACAAGATTTGAAAGAAAGAAAGAAAGAATGATAAGGGAATGCGTTTGTGCACGGATGGAACTGAATCCGTGTACACAAGGACCAATCCGAGCGTATTCCTGAGAATCCGCCCGTATGAAGAAGATCCGAGCGTCCTGCTGAGAAGACGCCCGTCTTGGGCTGAGCTGAAATTGCAAATTTTCTTAACTGTCAAAGAATCCGAGCGGATTTCTGGAAAGACGCCCATCTCACAGAATCCGTCCGTCTTATGAACAATCCGCCCGTCTTGCAGCTGAAGAAAAACAAAGAAAAATCTCTGGACTAGAATCCGTCCGTCTTGTGAACAATCCGCCCGTCTTGCAGCTGAAGAAAAACAAAGAAAAATCTCTGGACTAGAATCCGTCCGTCCTGCACAAAATCCGCCCGTCCTATCACAGAAGAATCCGAGCGGATTCCCCGGAATCCGCCCGTCTCTAGGCGGGATTTTGAAAATTTTGAAGCTGCAGAATCCGCACGGATTGCGCCCAAATCCGCACGGATTGTCCCTGCGTCTTGAAAAATCTCGACTCCTTTATAACCCATCCCACCTTCATTCATTCATTCATTCATTCATAAACACTACCCACAACATCAAAACCCTCATCCTCTCCATCTCAAAAACAAAAACCCTCAACAAAATCCACCAAAATCAAATCAAACCATCTTTCACACAACAAATCAATCACTCCATCTTCAACAACAATCAAAACCAAGAACAAAATCTTCACCTTTGAGTCGATTTTTGATTTCATAAAGGCAAAGCCTTTCACCTTCAAAATCGATTTGGGCATTCTACAAATTGAAGATTTTTGACTCTTTTCTTGGTTAGTTCATCAAATGGCAAGAACAAAGGGAGCAACAAAGGCAACAAAGGCACCAAAAGCAAAGGCTCTCTCTCAAAGGCAAAAAGCTCTACAAACAAAGAAAGCTTTGGCAATGGTGGTATCAACACCAATCTTGGAAGTGCAACAACAACAACAAATTTCTATGGAAGCATCACCTTCTACTCCGGTAATCGATCAACTCTTGCATTTTCCGGAGGTAACTTTCATTTCCGATACCCATAGAAATACATTTGTCAAGTTTGCTATGAAACAAATTCAATCCACCAAATTCATATGTAAAGATGCTTTGGAGAAATTGGGTGTTCTTGAACAAACAAAAGCCTTTTTCAATGCCATGGGTTTGAAGAAATTGTTTGAAATGAAGGAAGTAACATACCCCTCCCTTGTCTTGGAATTCTTAAGTTCTTTAAAAGTGACAAAAGTTGAGAATAGGGAAAATATTGAGTTTCGTCTAGCTAACACTAGTAGACGCATTACCTTTCCGGAATTGGGTGAAATTTTGGGTCTTAGCGATGAACATAAATTTTATAAGCAATATGGGAAGTATGACCCCGAGCCTCTTTGGGAGGCAATCTCCGGGAAGAAATTTGAAGATTTTCATGCTTGTCGTGCTCTTTTGGTCCATCATCCGGGCATAAGAGTATGACACAAAGTTGTGGGAAATACCATAATTGCTAGGAAAGACACCAATCATTTCTCAGGACTCGATTTTATTCTCCTTGAATCAACTTTGAATATTGGAAGAATTCACACCAAGCCTTACAATTCTTTGAGGCTATTGGTTGATAGATGGCTCCATGTAGATAGTGGGAAGAAGGGTACAACCGTTATTGTTAATGGCGGCCTAGTCACGGTCCTAGCCAAGCACTTTGATCCTAATTTCAATAAGGATAACAAGTACAAGGCAAAGGAAGGTGGCCATCTTATTGATATGTCCATCATGATTAACAAGTTTAAGTGGGTTGCTCACAATCCCCTTGACACCAAGTATGGGTGGCTTACTAGTGAGGCTCGATCATTCACTTTACCCGCAAAGATTTGCCGTCTTAGTGTCCACCGGACCAACTATTTACTTCCCCTATCCGAAGAAGCCGAGTACATCATTCAACAACAAAAGGGTGATCATGAAACTCCCTCCTCTTCCATTGTTATACCGCCTTACCCCTTTGTGTATGAAGAGTTCAACCCGCAAGGAATTGAAATTGGAAAAGACTATGTAACTCTTCTTATGCAAGCCATGCACAAGCAAGCTTATGAAGATCGGAAGAATGCTTATTTGGCTCAATATCCTCCCCTCTTACATCTAGCTAGGCAAGGACTCCTTGATCCATCTTGTCCTTTGCCTAGTTGGGCGGATAGAGAAGCCTTATTTCCAGGTGCATCAAGGGACGTGGTGGAAGACAATGAGGTTGTTGGAAATGGTGAAGAAATTGATGATAATATTGAGGAAGAAGCAAGTGGAGATGAAGAAAGAGATGGTGAAGATGATGATGAGCAAGATAATGAAGAAAGTGCCAAGGAAAGTGGCAATGTGACCGCTTCTCATGAGGGAAGTGGTGATAATAATAACATGATGGAAGACTAGCCTTGGAGACTCCTACACTCCCATGGTTTGTCTATATCTCTTTGTATTTTATTTCATTTTGATCATTGTTGGTTTAGTCCTAGCAACATCAAAGGACTCACACCTCGGTTCCATTGAGGTGTTCTTTATTGTTCCTATTTTTGAAAATCCAAAATGACAATCTAATTTCATGCATAGCATAGTGTGTGCATGAACTATACCCATGCTTTGACATTAGCAATAGTGTCTTATTTGGTTTGGGGAAGTTAATGCATACACAACGGGAGGTAATCTAAATTATCCTCTCCGTCATAACAAAAACCATGCATCATGTAGTATAGCTTAGTGTAGAATTGCATTTAGTATAGAAATCATGCATCATTTTTGCATAATTTCCATCATTTTGGCCATTGAGGACAATGCCCATATTAGTGTGGGGATGGGAATTCTAACACTTGACTTTTATTCAAAAACCATAAAAATTGAAAAATTTCAAAAAAATCATAAAAATTTGAAAAATTGAAAAACCAAAAACAAGTTCATTTCCTTTGTATATATCGTCTTGTATATATTGTGTTCGTTTATCCTTGTTCACTTTGATTGACTACGCCACATCCGAGATATGAGGATATTGAAGACCGCATGGTATGATCTTTCCAATCTCCTTTTTCCTCTTTATGTTAATGACTATGTGGCTTTATTTTGATTGATGCGGTAAAACAATGTGAACTTAGGACTTGCATTTAGTTTATTTGGCATACTAGTTGGTAGAATCATTTACATTAGGATGTGTATATGTTAGTTGCATCATGGCATGTAGTTGCATGTTAGAAAAATTTTGTGAAACCGTCTATTTGGGAAGCTTGACAAGTGTATATAGGCCCTAGTAGATGCTTTTTATTCTTAAGACTTTGCTTGTTAGAATGCTTGTAAAACACCCTAGGATGTGTCATGCTAGTATCCTTTGACCCATGGTTTAAGGCCTAGTCAAGAGTACCTTGTGGTGTGATAACTCCTTGGCTACCGTTTATTCCAAGGTGACCCTTGAAACCATGCATCCATCCATCCATCATCCATGTTCTACCACATTTTTGTCATCAAAGGGAATGGGCACAAAAAGAAATCAATTTGAGTTCAATGAAATGAAAAGTGAAAGAAAGTTTGCAAAAATGCATCAAATGAAAAGAGGAGCAAAAATAGAACTCCTAAGCTTCAAATACAAGGCACCCTCGTTACTAATTGGGGTGACTTTGAAAATGTTCAAAAAGAAATGCAAAAAAGTTGTCAAGTATTGAAATGCCAAAAATCAAAAGAAATGGCAAAGAAAGTGTTCTCAAATGTCAAATGCCAATGAAATTGGGGGGAAAAAACAAAAATGAAAGCAAACTCCCAAAATGAAACTCAAATATCTATCGATCCCTTTATCCATCGTATCCATTTTTGTGCATGGTAGAGAGGGGACGACCCTTCTTCTTGTCTAGGCAAGAGGGGGAATTCCGCGATCCTCCAGTGTTTCTAACACCATAGGTAGTCTACTCTTGACAAAAGCATTTAACAATTGAGGACAATGGTACCCTAGCTTGACACCTTTTGGAGGTGATTTATTGGTATCCTTCTAGGCTTAGTAGTTTGAACAAATTGCATCTATGAAGGATTGTGTACCCTTGAATTGCTTCCCTTGTAGATAATTTCCGCCACTTAGATGAGGAAAGTGGCTATTCTTTTTGTAGATGCATCCATTATGTGATTTTTGTGTGCTTAATGTTTGGATGTGTCGCAATTTTGGCAAGACCCACCTTGCCTTGCAAGAAGGCATCCTACCTCATGGTTGTCTTGTTGTGAGTTGAAGGGGCGGAGTGAGACCCGCTAATTGTCTCATATCGGCTATTATTATTAGGTTAGGTTAGTATTGGTCCTAGTCTTTGTCACCTCTTTACTCGGGACGAGCAAAGGTTCGGTTTGGGGATATTTGATGTGACCATAATTGGCGCATATTTAGCCCCCGAATTACCATTGTTTCCATGCTTTTTAGTGCCTATTTGGGTCATTTCTTATCTTTAGTTTTTTGTTTTGCATATTCTTTGTGATTTTGATCCCTTGGTAGGAAAGGAGTAAGAATCTTGCATTTTCGTGGCAAAACGAGGCTAAATTGATCGTATTCAATGACCAAGCATCAAGGAGAGACAAGACTAGAAGGCCTTTGTACATAGCATAGTAGAAGAGCATTGTTGAGAAAAGGATCCTTGAGTCCCCAAGGAAATCCCCAAGGAATTCATGAAGAAAAGGGAAGAAAAGAAGAAGAATTGACGCTGCCAGACAATCCGAACGGATTGTATACAATCCGCCCGTCCGTCCAGCCCAATCCGAGCGTCCCTCAAAGGAATCCGCTCGGATTCCCCCTCGCCAATCCGAGCGTCTTGCCCAAGGATCCGCTCGGATTCTCCAGCCCAGATCCGGCCGTCCCGACTCCCATCCGCACGGATTTCAAGATGAAAGACATTTTCATTCTTCAAGCTACGATTAGAGAAGCCCTTCTCTCGAAAAATACCGAGTCTCCTTGCTCAACTTAAAAGTGTAATTACTAGTTTAGCCCTTAGTTAACCCTAATGCATCCTCCCTAATTTTCACTATAAATACCCCATTAGGCTAATTAGAGGATCATGTTCTTATTATCAATAATTAGTGTAGTTAATATCAATCAAATCTCTCTTCAATATTGTAATCAAGTATTAATCAAGTTTTAATCCAAGTTTTAGTTCTTTAATCTCTCTCTTGTTCTTACTTTATTTTGGGTAATTGAAGATTATTTGGGTTATTATTGGGAGATTGACAACCTCTCAATCTAGGATTCAAGTACTTCTATTATTCTTGCTTTATTATTGGAATCATTAGTAGGTATAATCTCTTAATCCCTTTTTAATTATTGCTAATTACTTTCATTTATTCATCATGTTTCATTATGTTAGTATGATTGACAACCTTTCTAGCATGATCAATATGATAATGAGTGAGTAGTCTCTTAGCTAGGGTTTAATGGGTGATTAGGGGAAACCAACATGGGGAATGATTCATGCTTAAATTAATATGCTTTCATATCTTATTTGCTTGCTTGTTTTGATCTTAATACATGCACATGTTATATTTGATGAAATGCTAAGCCTATGAATCCTTGCATTTACTATCATCTTCTATCCCTTCAACTTGACTTGTAAGACATAACCCAACTCGAGTCTTGTTAGACCATGCATGTGTTGAGTAGGAAAGATTAATTCGACTTGTAGGTGTTGTACAATCTAATCGATTCGGCTCCGGGACCCAAACTTTCCTAGGATTGTAAGATATAACCCAACTCAATCCATCACAACAATAATTGCTTGCTTATAATTTGAGAACATGTTTGTATGATCATATCCCATGAATCCCCTATGAACCCATGACACCCTAGTGCTTTTAATCAATTGTTTACACCCCTTATTTTATTTACCTTGTTAGTTTATTTTCATTGCTATTTTAGTTTAGTAACCTTCTACATCAACCCAATTTGTGACACCCCTTAGACACTACTAGTTACAATAGAATTCTCATTTCAATACCCGTCCCTTGGGATCCGACCTTTACTTGCCTCTTTACTAATTGTAGAGTTGTTTGTGAAGTATAAATTGTGTTTTGTATCGACCATTGACCAACGACCACATATGCTTAATTGTGAACACGAAATGGCCTCGATCAAAATGTATTTTGGATATTGGTTGTATTTTGGATAATGGTGGCTTGGTTTGCAACCCAAGTCACCCGTTTTATCGTATTTTATCCTTGTTCTAAAATTCGTCTTTATCCGCTTGCTCATAGAAACATATGATCATTCACATAAAGTGATCTAATAGACAACTACAATGATGGGATTCATTATATGTCCACAAGCTTAAGGCTTGTATATGATCAATTATAAAGTGATATTGAGTTGATGAACTCTCCTAAAGGAATGTCAATCACCAAGTACACTTATCAAATTTAAAACAATTAGTCAACCTATGAGATAGTCCTCCTTATACTTCAAAGTCATTATTTGTGTCTCATAAGCTATCTTTGAATCTCTAGTGTATTCATTCTAAAGATAGAGTGGGAGAAAAATGAAGACACAAAGAACATCAAGAAAAATTTGTGTAAATGAGATCTATGCAAGGAAGAATGATTTGAATAAAGGTATATCTATTTATATAGTATAGACGAATAGATGAGATCTATGGTCTCGAATAGATCTACATGACAAAAGAGACCAAGTGAAGTAATCAAAAGAATATGTTCTCAAGATAACTACACGAGGAGACCAAAAGAAAGTTTTGAAAGAAGAATGACTAATGTAAAGTCTTAACTGACTAGTTTATGATAAATTTTGACCAATAGTTTCAATATTGATATTTACTTAAGTGCCTAAATGAATCAAAGTTACATCCTAGAAAATAAATGAGATTTATGACTAGAAGTTGCAAGGATTGATATACCGATATCCACAATAGCTAAGTTAAGTATTAACCACGCTAATGTCATTACTTAACCTCATTATGAAAATGAAATGGTTAAACCTCCTTCCGAAAAGGGTATTTTGAAGGACGTGTATTAAATATAATTCCCATTTAATCTGATGATATTGCCGCGCATCATTATAAGATGAATGAGTTAGAGATTAAAATCTCTTTCCATAAGGTTGAAGATTGAAACCTTTTCAAAATAGGTATTTTGAAAGGATATGATGGGAACATATATGGTTTTATCTTAATAACTTAGCAAAGCAATATATTTTAATTCTTGAAATGTTTCAATTGAGTAGTCAATTACGAAACATGTGGAATTAAGTGGGAGTTGAAAATTATCATGTAAAGACATGGAATTTAGTGGGAGCAATCATCTTGTAAAAGTTTATAACTCATTACTCATTGGGAATGACGATCTAATACTATTCTTTCACAAAGAAGTATTTGAGTTCTCAATTATGGATGAAAAATGGACTATGATGAATCCAATAACATCATGAGATGTTGGATAAGTATTGAGATATACACATCAAATCAACAAGAAACGTAGGTTATTCATATCGATGAAAATGGAATTAGCATAAGCAGTCATGGTCATTCATTGAACCTAAGAATAGTTGATGACATGATTAAAAGTTACTAATGGTTCCGCCATTAGAATAATCATGCACATGTCCAATAATGAATCATATGCATAAGAGCATGATGAATCATTGACAAGCCATAGAAGAAACGTCATGAATTCTCGAGGAGAATCCGATGAGCGATTTCAGTGTTGGACAGAACACTCTGTTATGTGTCAAGAGGTTGCACATATTAAAGTTCGAACAACACGTAAGGATTTATGAAAATCCTAGCCTTTCAAGCTAAAAAGAGAAATAAAAGGTTTGGAAAAGTACTTAGTTGAAGTAAGAAGTTACTCAAAACTAATATTTCCAAATATGCTAGGACTTGTGAGAAGTGATAGGGTAATCATCTTGACAATTGCTGCAAGACTCTGCAAAACATTTACCTAGTGCATTATGAGTGGGTTGAGTACTTGATCAGTGCAAGTTATATCATTCACCGCAATTTCATTGGTTATGTGATACTCGACAGGGAAGTTCTTTCAAGATAAAGAACCCAAACCAAGGTTGGGAACCTATATGTGTACTTGGTAAGGTTCATACTATGAAAGATAACATGAACGTAAAGGAAAATGCGATTATAAGAAGTTTGAACACATGGACACATGGTATGTTAAACTTCTATTGCAATCAACAAGTGTTTACACACTTATGATATGCATCACAAGGTTGTAATATGGTATTGACTACCTGAATGTGATGTCGACATTTGTCGTTTAAGCTATTATTAACTCACCTTATACTTTGTTACATCCAAACGGGTTGTAGAGACAATTGAACCCCGTTAAAGTGAACACGGATTAGCATTGTATTCGCCCATAGTTACTTATATGAGGTGATGTCTCGAAGTGACTAGAATGTAATGCGATTGATGGCAAGTTCAAGTGCCATGGATTCATATGAGAATGACTAGTCGATCACATAGGCAGACTGTTAGGAACACTTTGTCGGGCCTAATGACCGCTTATAGAGTTCTGGCAAATTTATATAGCCTGGTCGTGGCGAGAGCTACTATAGTATTCTAATGAGTCGATTCTTTTGACTAAAGACTGTTCACCTAAGATGGCACAATTTCAGATTAACTTTGATTTGTGTTACTACGACCTTCGTAAATGGGGTCAAATGGCATATTTTGGGTTATGATGGCTGTGGCTAGTCGAAGGGAATGAGTGCGATAGGAATTGTCCACCCCTAGTCAGGGTTATAACAATATCTCGGGGCCACTCGAGGAGTAGTGAATTGAAAATGCGTGGCCACGCTCGGAAGATATCTATGGTAGATAAATCCGGTCAATCAGTTATTCTCCAGATCGAGGAAACCACTCTCGATATGATCACTTGCAAGTACGACCTGAAAGACACCTTGCATTGAGTGGGAGATAGTAATAGGACAAGAGAATTGGTGACGCACACTTGTCGAGGACAAGTGGGAGATTGTTGGAATATGTGTCCTCCGACAATAATGCGATCACAACTGTTGATCATGATGATCACATGTTTAAGTCTCATTTTAAAGAATACAATTGGGAAGTAATTTTTTACTGTCAACTGGTCCACACATATCGGTAATGATTGGCTGACTAGAGTTTGACATTACTGTCGTGCGACGGTGGTGATCAGTTGATCCCCTTAGGTCATACCTAAAGGGTAACACTCTTAATTGATCATTTAATTGATCGTATGACGATACGGGGTAATTAAATTGCTTAAAATTGATGGACGATTTTGGAAGTGATATTTACGTATCTCATTATAATCTGATTAAATAAGATACGGTCTAAGTGATCGAATTGTTTTATTACTTAGCTGAAATTATTGTTTAAGGAAACAATTGCATTTGAATGAATAAATTATTATAAATACAAGATGTTGAGATTTATAATTGGTAAAACATTTTGGTACAAGTAATTATGAATTACTAAGTCGATTTTGTATATGACGTATTTTTATTAATGCGTTGATTTTTAATATGTTAAAAATACATAACAATTTTATGTGACATGTGACAAATTGACAAATTGACAAAGATAAAATGGAGTCCATTTTATCTATAATGACCGAAATTAGGGGTGATATTAGGAATACATTATGTTGATTATGTTAGTGGTAAACATAATCATTTCTTCCTAATCCTAGCCATGCAACCCTACTTGCTCTTGTGAAGACAACCTTGTGCATGCATTGGCCATCTCCCCTCCCCATTCCACCCGGTTTTAAGAGGAGAAAACCATGGGTTTTTCTCCTTATATTTTTACCTAATATACACTATCAAAACACTAGTGTATTATTATTCATTCAACATCTAAAATAAGAGTTTTAGAGAGATAAAAATCTTCCTCCTTCTCCCTTTCTCTCAACCGAAATTATTGAGAGAACAAAATAATTTTTGGTCAATTTTATACAAAATTAATATTGTTCTAGTAATAATAATATTAATTTTATTAAGTTGTTACTTTCGGTATTAATCCTTGGGAGGGATTCTCTACTTGAATCCTTGTTCATCCATTTAAGGAAGCTCAAGAACAAGTGAGTAGGAGAACTCACTTGTGCCCAAATAATCCGAAATCTTCAATGTAAGAAGATGATTTCTTCCTTATTTTATTATTGTTTGCATGCATAAGATCATTGTTTAATTTTATGACTAAATTAAATCATCACATATAAGAATATGTCAAGTAATGAGATATAGATTTCATAACAATAATATATATATATATATATATATATATATATATATATATATATATATATATATATATATATAATATGTATAAATATATATATGAGTTTGGGTTGTATTGGAAACGGTATAATAAGATAATAAGAATTGGAACTGGTATAATAATAATAAGTTTAGGTTCATCACTGTACTGTGTTAAACATATAATCTAACAACGGTTATCCAAAAAACCGTTTTCCAATGAGTAAAAACACAACGGTTGGCAAAACTCATTTTAAACTAAAGTATCAAACAATATCATCATATTATCAATTTAATTATTTGTGATTTTCCAGTGTTTGTGATTTAACTAATGCATGCCCTGTAATTTTTATTTTTTCTGATTCAAAGTTGAAGTATTGATTGTTTGACCATATATATAACACAAAATGATAATGGTTCTTTGTGAAGGCATTATCATATTACATATATCAACAACGGTTATTTTAAAGTCGTTGTCATATTACAGTAATAAACAACGGTTTTTCTTAAACCCATTGTAAACACAGATCCACTGTAAAAACTGAAAAGTTTGTGATTTTTCCAATGCATGCCCTATTATTATTGGTTGTTTGACCATTATTCATCTCATGCATGCATGCACAATTAATACAATTTTGAATGTAACGTATGGATAAAATTAATCTAATTAATTATAGCTTTATACAATAAATAGCATCACATTTGCAGTAATAATAAGAATCATTTTATTATTACTAACCCATCTACTTCACTTTTTAAATAATATACATATACATACATATCATAATTAAAATGTCGTCGTCTTTGTCATCCGCAGTCGCACCTCCTCAGCAATCAGTAACCCGCTATATCAATGCAATTACGTGCATAATTCTAAATCTCCCAATCAAACACGATGCTGCTGGGAAGCCAGCTTCTAAGAGCCTTACCCCGTTGAGGGACATCCTTATTGAGAATGGGTTTTCAAATGTTAGGGTAATCCACCCGGCTAGGATTTCGAGTCGTGGGTTTCTTAGATATACTCTGATCGAGCTTCGAGGGGATGGTCTTGACGATTTTCGCCGACCAAAATAACTCGCTACAAGGTATGCATCACGTGACCATCAAAGGGGCAAACATGACTTTTATGCCGACCATCCTAAGGATCGTTATTTACACGTTGGGCCTTACTTATGGGTTGCCACTGCTAAGGAAGCTCATCTACTAAGAAGGTTTTTTCGGTACAATATTATTACTATACCGAAATCATGGAAAGATGAAGAACTGCCTCATTTTGATCACCGTCTTGATGCCGATGTAGTAAGCTTAATTCATAATCAAGTTTATCCTGAATACCCACTGTAACACCCCCATTTAATCAGGAGCCTGTAGCTAGACATTCCCAACTAAATAGGGTTGTTACCATCTCGGTTTCCCGAGGTAGTGATTAACAAAGTACAACAATACCAAAGTACTTTAATTAAAACTTATTTTTTTTGGTGGAATGTAAAATTCTCATTAATAATTAAGATCTGAGGTACAAGACACCAACTTCAACATACAAGGTACAACCAGATTCAGCAAGCTATTACTGAATTAACCCAAGCTAAATCTCTACTTCGTAAACTCTCAACTTGTAACACATTCAACCTACCCTTCGCTCTTTCCTTTACTCTATTCACTATACAATCAGGGTGCTGTACTAGGTTCTCAACTCTACACTTGTTACGTGTTTCCCAAATCAAATAGATCAGGCTAGACATGATAGCCATGATGATCTTCTTCTTGAGCAAAGATTTACAACGCCATTTCAGAACCCAGGTGATGATGTCTCCATGCCAATCAACACACGGCCACTGCCTGAGCTGTCCTACACACCTAGCACTGAAACTACAATAAAAAAACAAATGCTTATGTGTTTCAGGTGCACAGCCACATAGATAGCATAAGCCATCATTGATGACACCAAACCTCATCAACCTATCCTTAGTCTGCAGCCTTTGGTGAATAAAAAGCCAACGGATAAATTTGTCCTTAGGTAAACTGAGCCTGTTCCAAACCATAGGAAGCCACACTTTCTTACCCTAAGCATTGAGGAGCCAATTATAAATCATATCTGCACAATACGGTTTAACCAGCCAGTGATTGCTCAGAAATCTATTGAGCAACTTATCCTTAACCTTGCATATCTGTCTCCATGTCCAGCTAGTAGAAATTGAAGGAGTATAGCACCACCAGTCTGCTTGCTTTATATAAATGTGGTGAACCCACTTCACCCAGAGACAATCCTTCTTACTAGCTACCCACCAAACGTATTTTCCAAGCATTGCAATATTCCTCATATGACAATTATCAATGCCCAAACCTCAATTCTAATGAGTTCAACTAGTTTGAACCAGTCAAGAATCTTATCAATATAAGATTTCTGATATAACGCTGATATCCCTTTTGGATTTATCTCTATAGATCCGGATATTTTAGATGTACTAATCTTCTCCAAAGTCTTTCATCATCTCAAATGATTAATATGTCAAGTACATAAAAGACTCATAATACCACCACACTCCCACTAAACTTCATATATAAACAGAATTCCTCGACATTTCGAGAAAAGTTTTATAACATGATCGAAATACACATTCCAACTCCTTGATGCCTTCTTAAGACATCTTCTTAAGTTTGCTACAATCATAGGATTGTAAGGATATATAAAACCCGCAAGACATGTAAATACACTTCCTCTTCTAGAATCTAATTCAAGAAGATTGTTTTGATATCCTACTGTCGAATCATACAATTATGAAATGCAACAATTGCCATGATAATCTGAATTCATCGAAGCATTGCAACTGGTGTAAACCATTTGTCACCAATGTATATCCATGTAGATTATACTAAAGAGGTCGAACTTCTTCAAGTAAATTTACCAGGTCATCTACCTGACAATCACAATTGGAGTCCACTTCGGATCTGATGGCTTCAATTCATTGCATAGAGTTGAAACTAGAAACAACCTCTTTGCAAGTTACAGGTTCGTCACTTTCTAAAAGTAACACTATTTCATCACCTCCGATGAGTGATGAGTTTAACCTGACCTCCTAGGTATCGAAGAAACAACTACACAATCTGACGAGGAAACATTTTCCTATGTCACATGCTCAGTTTGTGGCTCTTCAACATTTTCTCCCACTCTGCCTTTTAGAAATAAACCACTTTTCTAAAAATACAGCATCACAAGCCATAAAAACTTTGTTCTCATGACTATGTAGGATTAATGACCACACGTTTTCTTTCGGACAACTTACAAATTAGGTACTCTACCTCTCCATATCTAATACGAAGTGTATGCGACTATTAAAAAATTGCTTTAATTTTGTGGGAAAAAGAAATAGCAGACAAAAATAGAAATACCCCAATTGTAAAATCAAGTGGCTCAATAAAACTTGACAAAGACCAAACCATATCATATCATATAGGGTTCGATATCTCCTTCCAACCACACCTTATCTAATAATGTGTGTTAGAAAAAGTTAACTTCTGATACTTTATCACCTGTCTTTTGGTGAAAATCAAAAGTCATTACTTAGATTTTTTTTTACCACGATCAGATCGTGAATCTTTGATCTTATAATCTTATTGGTTATCTAATTTACTTTAAACCTCTTTGAACTTTTCAAAGATTTCTCTTTATACCTCATTAAGTAGACACACCAGTATCTACCTAAATCATTGGTAAAAGAAAAGAAGTAATTATAACCTACTCTGGTTGAGATTGTTATTCGACCACACACATCCATATGTTATTAGAGTCAATAACTAACTTGCTCGATCTCCCTTTCAACAAAAGGGCATGAGTTGAGTCATCTTGCTTTGAATACAAGATACGCATATACCATAAGATTCCTCAAATGATTCTAACAGAACTAGATAACACTAGTCTATGAATGGGCTTTCAATCCAGAATTAAGATTTTATCAGGGTCACCAGATTTAAGCCTTTTATTATCTATATGACATACATTTCTAGTTTAGGTCAAGAATATAATAACCTATGATTGGAATGGCATAGCCATAAGTCAAATTATGGCAAATTAGGGCACAACGCTTGTTTATATCATAAAAGTGAAACCCTTTGTATCTTACACAAAACTTAAAATTATATTCTTATTATTTAGAGTTCGTGTACATAATAACTTTTATTAAAGCACAACTCTAAACCCAAAAACTAGATTGAGTACATAATAACATTTATATGTCTCATAATGAAATGATAACTACTCTAGTTCCATTTCGTATGCGTAGGTCAACTTTTAATTAAGGCTAGTCATCACATGATCATCATCCCATGCATCAAATACAATTATGAGAACCACCACCAATATCAAATATTGACGAAGTGGTACTAGCAAAACTAATGTCAATCATATAGATATTTAGAGAAGAAGGCCCTTTTAGGTGTCACACACCCAACTTTCGTATTCTCCAAAATACTAGGGGTGGTTTCTATTCCAGTGTCATACACTTCACAGTAGCAACATTATTGGTCGGGATTGACATCGCACTTAAGTTAGGCGTTGTTATTCACAATAGCTTTGCTTTAACCTTTGCCTTTAAACAATACCATAACCAAATCAATTTTTTCCTTGAACCTCGTCCTAATCTTAACTATTAAGAGTTATACATCTCTCTTAGAGCTCTCACTCACTTCTAAGAACCTCTGCTTAGACAAGCAGAAAAAGAATTTCATGAAGACTACTCTTCACTTTATTCTTAGTTTATCCTCATTAGGGTTAAACTCTCTATGAAGTGATTGTGGTATTCGGTCACTCATGATTTCTAACAAATCATGTTATCTATCCATTCCAACGTTTCCACATACTCAAACAATTTTAAGTATGTGAGAACAATGTAATTTTTGAGCAATAAGATGTAGTGTCGTTGTAAAGAAGATGTCACTGCAACAATCAAAACGTTTTTGACTAAGCATAACACCCGTTTATACTCTTCACAAGAGACCCTTACAACGAAATAAAGAAGGATAAAAAAAATAGAATTGCAATTTTGTCTACAGCTATGGTGGTAACGTAGAAAAGTCGAACAGTCGAAAATAAAAAGCTACCGTATACTCTTTAAACAACTATTTTGATGTAATAACGGAGTTTTTATTTTATATAGTGAAGAGCGTATGAATACTTGTCATTGCGTGATCTATATAAATTAGAAATAACGGAGTAAGTGGGAAATTTAACATTCATCGTAAATAAATAATTTTTATAGGATTTTCCTTCTAATTTTTCAGCAACTTTTCTTTATCTTCTTCCTTAGGAAAAATGAGATTTCCACCATTAAACCTTCAAAAACTCAAAGCTTACGACGGATGCCATTTCTTCGCTTCTCAATGAAATCCTATAATTTTTGTAACAATCTTCTCCTCTCCTTCTCCTCCTTCTTTCTATGTAAGAAAAATCTTACCTTTTGAACTTTTTAGAAGATCCATCTTTTTGTAAAATGAGTTTTCTAACCCCTTTTGTCTTAAACTTGTTTCTAGGTGAAAGCTCTAGTATTCCGGAGTAGTATTTAGTTTGAATCGTGTTATTTGAAGTGCTAAAAGGTAACGGTGATAGGTTACTCGACATTATGTCAATTTTGTGTGTTTATATGTTGTAGTATACTCATATGTGTGTTAAAGTTTGAATCTTTACATGTTTTATATGTTAATTGTTGAATAAGTTTGTATGTGAAACCATCTTATGGTTGTTTGAGAAAATTCTAGTCTTTTTGTTACATGTGTGTTTACATGGATGAATTGGGTTAATTACATGGATGAATTAATGAGTAAACCATCTTATTCATGCTTAATGTTTGTGTTTAATTAGGACATGAAATTGTTAGTTTGTAAACTTTGAGTTGAGAACAATTGGGTAAAGTTGGTTGCTTGGATATGTAAACAATTGATTTCCGTCTCAAGTATACATATGAAATTCCTTGTCAATTACATGTTCTTATTCAATTGGATTGTAATCATAAGATCAGATTGATTTGGAGATAAAGACGTGGTTTGTATGTGTCGTGGAAAGTTACCGCAACCACGGTTTCAGCCTGACCAGTTTGCGTAAAATGGCAATAACTTCCTCGTTTCTTGATCATTTTGGGTTTATGACCTACAGTTAGAACCGTAAGAGGATAAGATATTACTTCCAATTGGTTTTACTGCATTCTCATATCTAGAACTCAAGTTATAGCCGTTTGAAGTTGACCCTTGTTGTAGTCGAGTACTAAACTTGTTATAAATTGAGTTTTATTTTTCTTGTTGGGTATGCATCTTAACCTTGGTTCTAATGCTTGTATATGGTGTGTTGACACCTTTTTATCATTGGAGCCCCTTGCTTATATCTCATTCACATGTTAAACGTCGGTTTTGGTTGCCAAGCTTAAATGCGGTTCGGTTTGGGTTTGTTTATATTTTTCCTAATGTTTCGCATTACTTAATTCATTTGTTATCGTTTGTTTATAATATGTTTAATTAACATGTAAATATGGAGTACAATGTTTACTCATGTTAGAAAAGTATGAAATGATGCTCTATACTTCATATTTGAGTTCATATTCATTTGTTTACATTTTGCCACATGTTTCGTATCACTTAAGTCATTTGTTATCACTTGTTCTATTTTGAGCTCAAGTGATATATAAATATGAAATATAAGGTTTATTCAAGTTATATAAGATTGAAATGGTATTATATACTCCACATATGAGTTCTTACTCGTTCATGACCGAATCTTTATCGAGATTCAAGTATGGAATGCTTATCTTGAACATCTACTTGAAATGAGTCGTACTCTTATGGGAATGTCATTATGCCATGTTACTAGCTTGGCCATCTTTATGCCTTAATTGTGTCGTTCTACCAAGTATTGGTTTACGCCGCTCTCGTGCCGTTCTGCCGGGAGTTGGTTAATTTATGCTCATTCCGCCTCTTTTGTTCCGTTCTGCCGAATGTGGGTACTCGACTTCCGTTATGTTGATCGAGTCTTGGATGCGGACTATTCTCCCGCATGTTGAATCAGGAACCGTTCTGTCACGAGAGTCTGGCCGGATTTAGACTAGGACTAAGTTATTATCATCATTATTGTCGTCCTGCCAAGGGAATTATATCTAATGATTAGTAAAGGTCTTGCTTGGTTATAGTTATTGGCATATGTCATTCAGGGCAAGAGTTACGTCTTTTATTGATTGGATGTAAGAGTCTTGGTCCTATCGCATACTAGAGGTGAGATGCAAGCCTTCTGTTGCGATATGATCGCCGGGATTGATGCTCCCTACCGTTCTTAGCCGTAAGTATGAATGTGACATTAGTAGCCACGTCCCGTACAATGTTTGTTAAAAGGTTTTCAAGAAAATGGCTATGGTTTTCAACTACATGTATTGCGATGATTTATCACTCGTTTCTTTATCTCACATGACTTAAGTATTAGTCTTGTATAATTCGGATAGTTGTATATGTCACATTTCATTGGAATTCGTGCTTGTGATTAACTAACCATATCCATATCCATGTTCTTTCCTTTACTTTACCTATTTAAATATACCTATGACATGCTCATTTGCTATTCTATCTTGCTTTATCTTATTGTTCTAACATGAATGATCTTATGCTTATTTATTCAAGTGAATTGTATCCCGTATTCTTTATGCCTTGCCTTATTTGAGTTCTTTGTTATATTCATTTTGATATAATGTGGCTGGGAGAACCTTGAGTTACTCCCCACTGACTGTGGAGTTCATGTTTACATGAATGACATGTATTAGTTGGTGCATTTATGGGGTGAAGACATGTGTGAGCTAGCGAGTACCTTGACCGTTGGATTTTTGTCTATCGCTATGCTTAGACTCGCCTTTAGACTTGTTATTCGTGGAATATCTTTTCCCCGTATTTTTCTAGACTTGGATTGTAATAACCTAACTTTACTTATCGTTGCACTCGTTTCATTTTGTTACTGACTCCCGAATGTTAGACTTTAACTAATAATAAGAAATTTTTAAAATTTCATAATTTCCGCTTTAATTTATTAGTTATATTTTCCGCATTATCGCGGGGGTTCACATGGGGTGTAATATTTTGATGCATGATTTATTTTTTGTAGTGCACAACTGCTGGAATGTATTTTTCAACAGCTGCTGAAAAAATAGCATTTCAGCTGCTGCTAGAAACGCTGCTGAAAAAATAGCATTTCAGCGGCTACTAGAACAAGCTAAAACAATTTTTTTTAAAAAAAAGTAATAATGAAAAACGATAACGGTTAAAAACAACCCGTTGTAAACAATTATTTGACAACGGTTTTATTTAGATAAAAAACCGTTGACATATTTTCCCTGCCATTCAAACCGCCAAAAATATAATTTAACGAACGATAACCGTTGTCGAATTCAAAACTTTTACAACGGTTTTATTTAAACAGAACCGTTTTCAAAGTTTCATCAGTAAAAATAGAAAACGGTTATATACTGTTTCCAATAGAGAAATATAACAACGGTTTTGCATGCAATAAAGCCGTTATTAAATTTTGACATTCAATTAAATAAGAAAATGAAATGAACCGTTATCATATAAAATATTTAACAAGAGTTTTGGTATAACTAAACCATTGTCAATAATAAACTACGACAACGGATTTGACACCGTTATTAAGATTTAATAACGGTTTCTCAAAATTATACCCGTTGCCATAAACATATTTAACAACAGTTTTATAACCGTTCTTGAGTTATGACAACGGTATTATAGATCCGTTATTGATGTTATGTAACGGTCGCATGTTTGTACAACCGTGGTATATATTTAACAACCGTCGTTGTAGTAACAGTTCTGTGTTTCTATTTAAAAACGGTAATTGCATTATCTGACAGTTATTGATGGACTTATTTGGCGTAGTGTCCCTTGTCCTCTTAGCTTAAGTCGGTCACTACGCGTGGGTAATGGGGCATATTTGGTGCATGTGATTGTTGCATACTCCTTCTTTGATGTTATGAATTTATTGCATGCTTAGTGACATATTATGTGATAACATGGATGATGGTGGTAGAATTAGAGGAGAACATGTTGGAGGTATAGGTGTAAGCATACATGATAATTATCGTCATGTGTGACTTGTATGTTGTATCTATATTTCTATTTTTCTTCGTACTTGCATTTATGAACATGTAAATAAGGTTATATGTGGACTTGTGTGAGTCGGGATGGATAAATAGCTCATAAAAGGTTTACTCGGCTAAGTGGAAAGAGGGACTCGGCCGACTAGAAAGCACTCGACCGAGTGCCCCTACCACTCGACCGAGTGGATCCCTTTCCAGACTCCAAGGACCTTCTGTAAGTTGTGACACTCGACCGAGTGGAGGACCCACTCGACCGAGGGTTTATCACTCGACCGAGTAGACCATGAAGGGATTTCTGGAAACATCATGTAAGATGAGGCACTCGACCGAGTGGGACACCACTCGACTGAATGATATTCCATACTCGATTGAGTTGACCTCTATAGTAGTCAATACCATTTGTCGCCTATTTTGAGGCATGCATTGACGTTTGGTACGCTTATTGAAGAGACATAATGTCGAGAACCCGTGCAAGGACTCCTTTATCTCCACCCTGCGTGTTCGATGAAGAAATGGAGCGGCTCATTGCTCAAAATGAGGCCCTTACCGAGGACCTTAGAAACGTCACTAGGGAGAGAGACGAGGCGATGGATGCCTCGACCGTGAGCACCGCCATCTCGCGCCACCGCTCCACCAAGTACCTTGGGGTGGGGGAGCCTTGTCTCTTTAGTGATTGGATAAGGGAGATGGAAAACGTGTTTGAAGTGGTAAGGTGCCCCGAAGAGCTCAAAGTGGAGAAAGCCGCCTTCTACTTGGGAGTCCTTACGGGAGGATGGTGGTACAAGGAGAGGGATGCCATGAGAGACTTCTATGAGGAGAGAGACGAGGCCTCAATCCCTTGGACCAACATCAAATTAGAAATGAGAGATGAGTTCATCTCCGAACACGTGAGATACAAACTCCGGGCGGAGTTCGACCGATTTGTTATGACCGATGCTATGACGGTACAAGATTACTTAATCCGCTTCAACGAGCTAGCTACTTATGTGGAAGACATCCACCTTAGCCAATCTCACTTGGTCTCAAATTTGAGGGGAGATTGACCGTCAAGATCCCAGAGAAGCTTCCACCCGGATAATTGTCAAGTGTGAAGGAAGTTTATGCTAGGACTGGAAACGCGGAGAGGCTACTCGGCAAGACCAAGGATGTTAAGGAGAGGTCCGTGAGAAAACAAAGATCGAAAGTGAAGGTGGGGGATATAAATCTAAGAAGTCTAACTTTAATCAAGCTAGATCCTACTCGGGTGGAGCACCATTAAGTGGTTATGGAAGATCGGGTGGCTACGGAGGTAGAGCCGCGAGTGAAGGAGGAGGATTAAGGTGCTACAACTGTGGTGGCTTCGCCCATAAGAAAGTGGAGTGTACTAGCACCGAAAAAGGGCCCAACCGGAGGTTTGGGCAAGGAAAATCCTACTTCACTCCTTCTCAAAGCGGGACCAACAACCGGAATTCGGGGGCATGGAGCAACCCAAGGAATGCTAACCCCACTTTCAATGGTGGAAACAACCGCGGAAATTTCAAATGGGAAGCTCCATCTAGAGCAACAAGCTTCGCGAGAGCAAATTCTTCGGGGACTAGGCCAGCCCAATCGGCAAGCACGATACAAGGTGAACCCAAGTCTAGTGGCAAACTCGTTGTCATGGATAAGAAGAGCGCTGAAGAGGATGCCAATGTTGTCTCCGGTACATTTCTTGTTAATTCTTATCCTTGTTTCGTTTTATTTTACTCGGGAGCCACTCATTCTTTTGTGTCTAAGAGTTATGTGTATACCCTAGGTTTGGGGGAGGGATAATTAGGCAATGACCACGTGTCTTTACCTTCGGGAGAGTCTATCACATGTTTAAAAGTGTATAAAGAGGTGTCGGTCATAGTACATGAAACCAACTTTCCGGTAAATCTCTATGAATTTCCTTAAGAAGGGTTAGAAGTAATCCTAAGGATGGATTGGCTAAGTGGACACAAAGCCAATATAGATTGCTATCAAAAGAAAATCGCTTTGAAAGGACCCAAAGGTGCTAGGGTGTCTTAAAAGGGTTACTTGGTCAATTGCAAGGTGAAACTCATTTCGGTGATTACCTTAAAGACATGTTCGAAGAAGGGTTATCCTATGCTCTTGTGTCATGTATAGGACACTAGTAAGAACAGACCGCAAGCTGAAGACTTACCGATGGTGGGGGACTTTCAGGATGTGTTTCGGGAGGAGTTTCCAGATTACCTCCACCAAGAGAAGTTAAATTCGGAGTGAAATTGAAATTGGGCGCGGGACCACTCTCTAAGGCCCCGTAACGGATGGGTCCGAAGGAGTTAGAGGAATTTAAGAAGCAACTTTGGGAATTGGCAGATAAGGGGTACATTAGACCTTGTGTTTCACCATGGCGAGCATCGGTTCTATTTGTAAAGAAGAAGGAGAGTTGAATAACGTCACCATCAAGAATACGTACCATGTACCAAGAATCAATAATTTGTTTGACCAACTTAGTACAGCCGGAGTATTTTCAAAGATTGACCTACGATCGGGCTATCAACAATTGAAAATCAAGGATGAGGACATTCAAAAGACCGCATTTAGATCAAGGTACAGGCATTATGAGTTCGTGCCGAGGCCATTCAGGTTAACGAATGCACCCGCCGGTTTCATGGATCTCATAAATAGGGTGTTTAGTCCGTACTTGGAAAAATTCATGGTGTTATTCATAGATGCCATTTTGATCTACTACAAGAACCAGGAAGAGCACGAGAAGCACCTAAAATCGTTTTGCAAACCTTGAGGGAAAACCAACTTTATGAAAAGCTTAGTAAGTGCGAGTTTTGGTTGGAGAAGGTGGCTTTCTTAGGCCATGTGATATCAATAGAAGGAATTGTCGGGGATCCTACCAAGATTAAGGTCGTGTCTAAGTGGGTAGCTCCCAAGAATTTAGTGGAAATTCGAAGCTTCCTAGGCCTAGCCGGGTATTATCGCCGATTCCTGAAAAACTTCTCCAAGATTTCTAGAACTTTGACATCGTTGATGAGAAAGGAGAACCATTTCAAGTGGGTCAGGAGTTGTGAGACGGCCTTCTTAACCCTAAAGGAGCGCCTAACCACGGCCTCGGTGTTAGCCTTGCCTGAAGGAAGGTAGAATTTTGAAGTATACACCGATGCTTCAAAGAATGGCTTGGGATATGTGCTTATGCAAAACGGTAGAGTCATTGCCTATGCATCATGGCAATTGAAGACCTATGAGGAGAATTACCCAACACACGACCTAGAATTGGGAGTCGTTGTCTTTGCCTTGAAAATTTGCAGGAATTACTTGTATGGAGAAACCTTTAAGGTATTTTCCGATCACAAAAGTTTGAAGTACATCTACACCCAAAACGATTTGAACATGAGGCAAAGGAGATGGATTGAACTCATTGGGGATTATGATATGGAGATAATCTATCATGAAGGAAAAACTAATGTGGTGGCCGATGCCTTTAGTATGAAGTCGATGAACTTCTTGTGTACCGTCCTTTCCATGTTAAGGTTGAAGGAAGAAGTACGGGGAATGGGTAATCATGTGATACGGAAGGGAGAAACAATGAGAGACTTGACCTTGGAACCCATGTTGTACGACGAAATTCGGGATAAGCAAGCAAGTGATTTGAAGATCCAAGAGTGGAAAAGAGTGCTAAAAAGGGGGGAGCCCTCCAGATTTGAGTTGCATGAGGATGAAAGACTTAGATTCAAGGGACGATGGTGTATACAAAATGATGATGAGCTTAAGAAAAAGATAATGAATGATGATGAGCTTAAGAAAAAGATAATGAATGAAGCTCATAACACACCTTAAAAAGACCTTTTGGTGGTCAAATTTGAAGAGATACGTGGCGGCATTTATGGCAAGGTGATTGACTTACGAAAGAGTGAAGGGAGAACACAAAATACACAAGGGAAAGTGCAACCTTTATATGTACCGGAATGGAAGTGGGTGTCTATATCTATGGATTTCATAGTGGGACTACCAAGAACTGAAAAGGGGAACAACATGATTTGGGTCATTGTTGACAGGTTAACCAAATTGGCTCATTTTATTACAATGAAGGACACTTGGAGCAAGGTGGAGCTAGCTAATGCCTATTGCAAATATGTGATCAAACTTCATGGATTCCCAAAGGACATTGTGTCGGACCGAGATCCGCGATTCAATTTCAAGGTTTTGGCAAGAACTTCAAACCTCCTTAGATACCCAATTGAAGATGAGTATGACCTATAATACCACGGTTTTATGAGTCCTGTTACTCGGCCGAATTGGGCTAACTCGGCTGAGTAATGTGTCGTGTGTTTTCTGGGCAGGTTACTGTCCTGGAACACTCGACTGAGTATGGTAATACTCAGCCGACTAAGGGGTACTCGGCCAAGTACTCTCAGTACTCGACCGAGTATCCGGTCTGACGAGAATTATTTCCGCGGTTTGGTTAAGGATGATTAAAGTTATAAATCGTGTTTAACAGTTTTAATTTTCACTTTTACCAAAACCTAAATCACTTCTACGTTCTCTAATCATCCCTAATCACTCCCAAGACCTTTGATCGTTCGTAAGTCTTTGTTCATCTCTCTCTCGCGTCAGTTGCGTCGATAAGTCACTAGTCTTATATATTTTGTTAGATTTGTCTTTTAGCGTTTTACCCTAGTATTGGAATTTGGGGAAAAAGGGGTGTAACACCCCGTAATTTCGGACCGTTAATATATTGCGGAAGTAATTTATTAATCAAGTAAAATTTGATATTAATGTATTTGAAGTAATAATAATTCAAAGAAATATAATTTTATTATATTTTGAAGAAAAGTATTTATTTTGATAGTTTCGAAATGTTTAAAAATAGTTTAAACCGTGTAAAAACTTTTTATTTCGAAATAAGGGCATATCGGGGAAAAATGACAACTCTTTTGAAAATTGGGCAAACGATTATGGAAATGGGTCATATGAATACTCAATTTTCTTGTAATCTCGTGTTTAAGAACTTTGGACTTGTCGGAATTTGCATTTGACAAACGGTTCTAATTTTTGTCGAAACGAGCCAAAACCGACTCATAAAATTTCCGTCTCATTCCGCTCCTCCTCTCCCTTTTCCGCGGCACACCCCCTTCCCCCTTCCCCCTTTCCTTTTTCATTTTTTTTCTTTTTCCAACTTCATCTTCCTAATGTTCTAAAGCTTTCCAAATCAAAAACCACCATTTGTATACAAAATCCAAGCTAATTTCACCATAACTCACTCGTTTCTAGTCCAATTTTCACAAAATTTATATTTTCGGAATCCTCTCTTCAAGATCTACATCCTAGTATGTTTTAATTTCAGTTTTCTTGATGTTGATTTAAGACGAATTTGGGCATATTTCGATTTTTGTGCTTATTGTTGTGTTTTTATTGTTTATTTAGGTGAAGATTTGGAAGACGAGTTTGGGGACTCGTATATTGTTGAAGATAGTGGTTAGTTGGCAGATTAGGGTTTGGGTTCAAGGTGCTAATTGCTCATTTTGTTGCTAAAGGTAACATATTTCGAGTTACTCGACGAATAATCGTCACATTCTTTGCTTTTTGTTTGATTTTGTGGTTATTAATTGAATGGTTTATTTCACATGTTAATATGGGTTAATTTCTTGTCTAATTCTTGTCTTTTGTTAGTTTAAGTTAACATATTAGTATAGGAATGATTAATTGATGCTTCAGACGATGTTAAACTGAACAAAAATGGAGAAATGGAGGATTGGGGGTGGCGGCCAGCAGGCCCAGCAGGCCCGGCAGGCCCGTGCAGGCCCACGGAAGGCCCACTGCTGGCCCGGGTCAGCCCGTTGCTTGTTTCGCGGTTTTTTTCATGCATTATTTGTCATTTCGGGCTTATTAATGTTATAATTAGTATAAGTAACAAATGGGTAATCTTTTGAAATGAATCATATTAGTAGTAAAAATTATGTTGATAGTAAAAATTATGTTTATTTTGGTAGTTGAGACATGTTAGAATAGGTTATAATATGAAATTGTAATGAATAGGCTTAAAATGAATTTTATAGCGATAATTGCAATGTTTTGGTGATTAAGCCGAAAACTGAGCCTTGGTCCCTTTGACTGAATCGATGTCAGTCAATTGTGTGATTGGTCAGCCGCAATTTAACCCGTACCTGTCGCAGGACTGGGGTTGCAGGTAAAAATTCGGTTGGATGAAAATTAATATGAAAAATGGATAATTGGCCTTATTCTTGTTTTAGGCCATTTATTAAGTTTTTAGTTCACATGTGTTGTTGGTTGAATTTAATAGTTTCTTATATTGTAGAAACGGCCCTAGATTCCCTGAAACCTTTAATATTGTTAATATTGCTAGAAATGGTATTGGTATTAAATACTTTTTGCAGGTTGTTGTGTTTGTCATAGATAGGTCTTTATAGTCTTTGACGAGTATATGTTCACTGCTTAATAGCCTTTGTGTTCCAGACTTGGTGGGATTATATCCAAGTTAGGGCATGGCCTCGTTACTTATTTTGATAGTAAGTGGTCAGCTTAAGTACTAGCCAACCCTTTGGTAGACTCCTTAGGGTACTCACTTTGTTTTAGAAAAATTGTGGGTCTTGGGTGCGGTGGTGTGTATCCGCATGTCTAGGTCTCCGCTTGTGATTTTAGGCTAGGGTTGTGTTGTGTCTTGGCCATGTTTTGATAGAACCTCCGAGCCAAGATACCGGTTCGATTACCTTCCCTACCTCGTGGTATAGACTCGATTCTGAGTGACTATTGACCGTACTAAGAACTTATGCCTGTCTTTGATATATTGCCCTTTCTTGTATGGTGATTTTATGAATTGTAATAGGTGAGATGTAAGCCGGTTACAATTGATAAAGTTTGGATTACTGTTTGTTATATGTTTCACATGATAGCTTAAATTGGTCAGTTTAGTGTTCATATGTTAGAATACTTGATAATTGAATTATTTATCATGTTGTTTACATGTTACATTACATGTTACATTAAATATGACATTTCGTGGTCGGGAGGACTCAAGGTACTCCCCACCAATTGTGGCTTTCGTGTTTGTTTAAAATGCGATTGACAGGTTGAAGATGATTAAATGGGGTACACAGACGAGCTAGTGAGCAAAAGAACCTTGGACTTAGTTTGACTATTTTTGTAGTAAACCTTTAGACTTTTGGTTATGTTTATATTTTGAAGGGACATATGTCTCCCTCTTTTACTTTGGTTTGTATCTCTATATTTTCTTGCCTTTAGCATAGTTATGTAAATTAGTTTGTTAGTATTTGCAGGTTTTGGCACCCTCCTCTTGGAAATGTTTGTGAATGGTTTAGAAAAGATTTAAAAATTACAGGTTTTGCCTAATTGAACCAATTACAAACATATCCTGTCAGTTTTTCTGTAGAATTTACGTGTTTATTTAACGCTATATATATGGGTGTCACAGTTGGTATCAGAGCTTGTTGCTCCCGACGCACGTTTGTGCACCCCACTTAAAATCACTTGACCTTTAAATAATAAACTTGAGAGATGGGTAGGATTGGTAGATTTAGGATTTTATGTGGTAGTCTGTTTGTGATTGCTAATTGATAGGTACTAATTAAATTTTCTCTTTTGTAAGATGGCTCCGCCAAGAAGAATTGATGATGCTCTTTTACTAGTTCTTACTCAAATTCTCCAAAACCAACAAAATCAGCAGAATCAACAAGCTCCTCCTCCCCCGCCTCCTGAGGGTACTCCAGGCACCTCTACTTAGGTGGCTAATCAATTAACCCGAATCAACACTCCCACTTATGGTGGAGAGATTGATCCAGTTGCTCTTACAGGGTGGTTTCGGGAGTTAGAGAAAAGCTTTACGTTGTATGATGTTAAGAAGGAACATAAGGTGAAGCTGGCATCTCACTTCCTAGTACGAGAAGCAGATCGATGGTGGTCCATGATCGGGCCTACCGTTTCATCCGAACCGGATTTGACTGGGAACGTTTCAAGGAATTAGTGGAGGCCCGATTCTATCCGCAAGAACTTAAACAGCAGAAGTTGAAGGGATTCATGGAATTAAAGCAAGGAAGCCTTCCTGTTCAGACCTTCACTGATAAATTCAACGAGTTGGCTCATTATGCAACTAGATTGGTGAAGGATGACAACGAAAAAGCCTTCTTTTATCTTGAAAAGCTCTCTCCTAAAATCAAAAGCATGGTCCGTCGGGATTCCACCAGCTTTGTTTCAATTTACAATGATGCTTTATGGGCTGAGAATTCCCTGAAAGACATTGAAAATGAAGCTCGTGCAACCAGTTCTAATCTTGGCAAGAGGCCTTTATATCCATCTTCTAGGCCTTATACTCCTTCACCCAGGTTTACCTCTTCTCCTTCTGACCCAAACAATAGGAGATTTGTTTCTACTGTGCAAGCTAACCGGGGTGGTCAATCTTCAGCTTTTAACGACAATAAAGGTACAAAAGACCGAGTGTGCTATAACTGCAAGAAACCAGCACATCCTGGTAAATGCTTCGTTGATCCTATCATATGCTTTTCATGCAACAAACCGGGCCACAAGGCCAATGTTTGCCCGGAGAAGAAGGTGACGGCTCCTACTACTCCTGCCGCCCCAGTGAGGCTAGTGAGGCCGAAGGGTCGGATTTTTGTTATGAGCCGAGCAGAAGCTGAGGCACACCCTGATATCATTACTGGTACATTTTCTATTTTTGATGCTCCTTGTTTGGTACTATTTGATACGGGTGCCTCTTTATCTTTTATTTCAATGAAACTCTCCGATAAATTATCACTTGAATCATCACATGGAGAAAGCAGATCTATATCCTTACCCTCTGGGGATGTCTTTTCCTGTTCTAAAATCTATCCGGAAGTCCCTATTTCTATTGCGGGATCTATATTTCCAGCAAATCTTTTCCAATTTCCGCTTGAAGAATTTGATGTCATTTTGGGCATGGATTGGATACATACTTATCATGCTCGATTTGAATGTCGGGACCAGAAAATAATTCTTACAAGCCCTTCAGGTCACCGTGTGTCTTATCAAATGGTTAAAAGACAAACCGGTACTAAATTAATTTCTGCTATGAAGTTTGTCAATGCGATGAAAAAGGGTCATCAAGCCTTCTTGTGTATGGTGACTCCTTCAGATTCTTCCTCTCTGCCTCCTAAAGAGAACATTCCTGTAGTATGTGAATTTCCCGATGTTTTTCCTGATGAGCTACCGGGAATTCCTCCTGAAAGGGAAGTTGAATTTACTATTGATCTTATTCCTGGTACCGGCCCTATTGCTAAAGCTCCTTATAGGCTGGCACCGTCTGAAATGAAAGAGCTCAAGGCTCACCGGATGATTTGATTGCCAAAGGTTTTATCCGACCTAGCTCTTCACCTTGGGGTGCTCCTGTTCTCTTTGTAAGGAAGAAGGATGGATCTATGCGATTATGCATAGATTATCGTGAACTTAACCGGGTTACTATCAAGAATAAATATCCTCTTCCTATAATTGATGATCTTTTCGACCAACTCCGAGGTGCTTCCACTTTTTCTAAAATTGATCTTCGTTCGGGCTTTCATCAAATTCCAGTCCCAGAAGCTGACATTCCTAAAACCGCCTTCAGTACGAGATATGGTCATTTCGAGTTTACGGTGATGCCATTCGGTTTGACCAATGCTCCAGCAGTATTCATGGATCAGATGAACCGTACTTTCAGAGAACACCTTGACAAATGCGTTGTAGTGTTCATTGATGACATCCTGATCTATTCTAAATCTGAAGAAGAACATGTCCAACACCTTCGTGCTATTTTGGAGATTCTGCGCCGTGAAAAATGGTATGCTAAATTCTCTAAATGTGAATTCTGGTTACCTAAAGTGACCTTCCTTGGGCACGTCATTTCAAAAGAGGGCGTTATGGTAGATCCTGCCAAAATTGAAGCCGTTGTTGATTGGAAAAGTCCGACCAATGTTTCTGAAATCCGTAGTTTCCTTGGCTTGGCGGGTTACTATCGGCAATTTGTGAAGGATTTTTCAAAGATTGTTAGGCCGATGACTCAGTTGCTGAAGAAAGAGTCTAAGTTTGTGTGGTCTGAGGAGTGTGAAAATGCCTTCCAAGAATTGAAAAAGAAGTTGACTACCGCTCCGGTGTTGACCTTACCTGAAGAAGGAGTGGACTTTGATGTTTACTGTGATGCTTCTAAGCATGGTATAGGTTGTGTCTTGATGCAAAAAGGGAAAGTCATTGCGTATGCCTCTCGACAGCTTAGAGTTCATGAAGTTAACTACCCGACTCATGATCTTGAAATAGATGCGGTGGTGCATGCTTTAAAGATTTGGAGACACTACCTCATTGGAGTCCATTGCAACATCTACACCGACCACAAAAGCCTGAAATATCTCTTTACCCAAAAAGAGCTGAACATGAGACAAAGAAGATGGTTAGAATTGGTGAATTACTATGATGCCGATCTAATTTATCACGAAGGAAAAGCTAATGTGGTGGCTGATGCTCTTAGCAGAAAATCCTGTCATTCTTTGAATTATTTTCAGGAATTACCTCCTGAACTTGCTTTAGAACTTCAAAAATTAGGAGTAAGCCTTGTAAAAAGGGGCTCTCATCATCTTGATGCTATGTCAGCCGAACCTGACTTCTACCGTGAGATCCGTGCTTGCCTTCCCGATGATCCTACTTTCAAATCCATTCGAGCTAAAATTCAACTTGGGCAAGCTATGGATTGTAAGATTGATGATGATGGGTATCTTCGTTATCATGGTAGAATCTATGTTCCGAGTGCAGCCGATTTGAGAAAAAGAATTCTTGATGAAGCACACCTTTCTCCTTACTCCGTTCATCCGGGAGGTACCAAAATGTACAAAGATTTGAGATTGCAATTCTGGTGGCCTAGGATGAAGATTGAAGTTATGGAGTATGTCAGAAAATGCCTCACCCGCCAGAAAGTAAAGGTAGAGCATCAAAAGCCCGGGGGTTTGCTTCAACCCTTGGATGTTCCTCTTTGGAAATGGGAGTCTATTTCCATGGATTTTGTGATGGCTTTACCCAGAACTTCCACTGGGAAGAATGCTGTTTGGGTGGTTGTGGACCGATTGACTAAGTGTGCTCGGTTTATTCTTATCAAAGAGACCTGGAGATTAGAAGTTCTAGCTGGTGCCTATGTGAATGAAGTAGTGCGCTATCATGGGGTTCCTAAAGATATAGTTTCAGATCGAGACCCTCGATTTTGTTCTCGTTTCTGGACTGCATTATAGGAGGCCTTGGGTAGTAAACTATTGATGAGCACTGCTTTTCACACCGCCACTGATGGTCAAACTGAGAGAACAATTCAAACTTTAGAGGATCTTCTTCGTGCCTGTGCTTTAGATTTCCAAATTTCTTGGGAGAAATGTTTACCTCTGGTTGAGTTCTCTTACAACAACAGCTATCAAGCCTCCATTAAAATGGCACCATATGAAGCTCTGTACGGTAGAAAATGCCGTACTCCAGTCTGTTGGGATCAAACCCAAAATGTTCCAATGTTAGGACCTGATTTGGTGACCGAGTCCATTGAACAAGTTAAGATCATTCGGGAGCGGATGAAAGCCGCTCAGGACCGTCAAAAATCATATGCTGATGTCCGTCGTCGACCACTTTCTTTTGAGGTTGATGATCAAGTATTCCTTAAAGTGTCACCTATGAAAGGGGTGAAACGGTTTGGCGTAAAAGGGAAGCTGAGCCCTAAATATATTGGACCTTTCCGGGTGATTGAAAAGATTGGTCCTGCTGCTTACCGTTTAGAATTGCCCCAAATGAAAGAGCAAGGTTCACAATGTCTTCCATGTTTCTCAGTTGAGGAAGTACATTAGTGACCCTAGCCATATCATCCAAGAAGAGATTCTTGAATTGGAGCCTAACTTGGCGGTTGAAGAAAGGCCAATTCAGATTCTTGAAAAAGCCAACAAGCAACTTAGGAGCAAAGTTGTACCTCTAGTCCGTGTTCTTTGGCGTTGTGGAAATATCGAAGAAAAGACTTGGGAGACTGAAGCTTCTATGTTAGCTAAATATCCTGAATTATTCTCGTAAGGTATTCCTTTTCTTACTCTTTTTCCGAGTTACTAAGCCGTGTTTAATCATAATTAGTAAAGATATTATTCTTATTATAGAACTTTAAACTAAAATTTTGAAAATGCTTTTATGATTTTTAATGGTTTTAACATTAGTGAATGTTAAATCTCGTTGTTGGAGACGTCCCAATAATGGGTTTTCTCATTTATTGGTGTAGAAATATTTTTTTTATATATATATCTTGATATGAATGTGGATGTTCTTGTCTGATCAACAAGAGTATCACCGTTTCATTGAAAAGATACCTATATTTTTCTTATGATTATATTATTAAGATGTTGTATACTATAATTTCTCCTTCTAAGTTTCGAGGACGAAACTTTTTAAAAGGAGGGGTGATTGTAACACCCCGTAATTTTAACCGTTAATATATTGCGGAAGTAATTTATTAATCAAGTAAAATTTGATATTAATGTATTTGAAGTAATAATAATTCAAAGAAATATAATTTTATTATATTTTGAAGAAAAGTATTTATTTTGATAGTTTCGAAATGTTTAAAAATAGTTTAAACCGTGTAAAAACTTTTTATTTCGAAATAAGGGCATATTGGGGAAAAATGACAACTCTTTTGAAAATTGGGCAAACGATTATGGAAATGGGTCATATGAATACTCAATTTTCTTGTAATCTCATGTTTAAGAACTTTGGACTTGTCGGAATTTGCATTTGACAAACGGTTCTAATTTTTGTCGAAACGAGCCAAAACCGACTCATAAAATTTCCGTCTCATTCCGCTCCTCCTCTCCCTTTTCCGCGGCACACCCCCTTCCCCCTTTCCTTTTCATTTTTTTTCTTTTTCCAACTTCATCTTCCTTAATGTTCTAAAGCTTTCCAAATCAAAAACCACCATTTTTATACAAAATCCAAGCTAATTTCACCATAACTCACTCGTTTCTAGTCCGATTTTCACAAAATTTATATTTTCGGAATCCTCTCTTCAAGATCTACATCCTAGTATGTTTTAATTTCAGTTTTCTTGATGTTGATTTAAGACGAATTTGGGCATATTTCGATTTTTGTGCTTATTGTTGTGTTTTTATTGTTTATTTAGGTGAAGATTTGGAAGACGAGTTTAGGGACTCGTATATTGTTGAAGATAGTGGTTAGTTGGCAGATTAGGGTTTGGGTTCAAGGTGCTAATTGCTCATTTTGTTGCTAAAGGTAACATATTTCGAGTTACTCGACGAATAATCGTCACATTCTTTGCTTTTTGTTTGATTTTGTGGTTATTAATTGAATGGTTTATTTCACATGTTAATATGGGTTAATTTCTTGTCTAATTCTTGTCTTTTGTTAGTTTAAGTTAACATATTAGTATAGGAATGATTAATTGATGCTTCAGACGATGTTAAACTGAACAAAAATGAAGAAATGGAGGATTGGGGGTGGCGGCCAGCAGGTCCAGCAGGCCCGGCAGGCCCACGACAGGCCCACGGCTGGCCCGGGTCAGCCCGTTGCTTGTTTCGCGGTTTTTTTCATGCATTATTTGTCATTTCGGGCTTATTAATGTTATAATTAGTATAAGTAACAAATGGGTAATCTTTTGAAATGAATCATATTAGTAGTAAAAATTATGTTGATAGTAAAAATTATGTTTATTTTGGTAGTTGAGACATGTTAGAATAGGTTATAATATGAAATTGTAATGAATAGGCTTAAAATGAATTTTATAGCGATAATTGCAATGTTTTGGTGATTAAGCCGAAAACTGAGCCTTGGTCCCTTTGACTGAATCGATGTCAAGCAATTGTGTGATTGGTCAGCCGCAATTTAACCCGTACCTGTCGCAGGACTGGGGTTGCGGGTAAAAATTCGGTAGGATGAAAATTAATATGAAAAATGGATAATTGGCCTTATTCTTGTTTTAGGCCATTTATTAAGTTTTTAGTTCACATGTGTTGTTGGTTGAATTTAATAGTTTCTTATATTGTAGAAACGGCCCTAGATTCCCTGAAACCTTTAATATTGTTAATATTGCTAGAAATGGTATTGGTATTAAATACTTTTTGCAGGTTGTTGTGTTTGTCATAGATAGGTCTTTATAGTCTTTGACGAGTATATGTTCACTGCTTAATAGCCTTTGTGTTCCTGACTTGGTGGGATTATATCCAAGTTGGGGCATGACCTCGTTACTTATTTTGATAGTAAGTGGTCAGCTTAAGTACTAGCCAACCCTTTGGTGGACTCCTTAGGGTACTCACTTTGTTTTAGAAAAATTGTGGGTCTTGGGTGCGGTGGTGTGTATCCGCATGTCTAGGTCTGTGCAGATTTTAAGCTAGGGTTGTGTTGTGTCTTGGCCATGTTTTGATAGAACCTCTGAGCCAAGATACCGGTTCGATTACCTTCCCTACCTCGTGGTATAGACTCGAGTTACAGAGTGACTATTGACCGTACTAAGAACTTATGCCTGTCTTTGATATATTGCCCTTTCTTGTATGGTGATTTTATGAATTGTAATAGGTGAGATGTAAGCCGGTTACAATTGATAAAGTTTGGATTACTGTTTGTTATATGTTTCACATGATAGCTTAAATTGGTCAGTTTAGTGTTCATATGTTAGAATACTTGATAATTGAATTATTTATCATGTTGTTTACATGTTACATTACATGTTACATTAAATATGACATTTCGTGGTGGGAGGACTCGAAGGTACTCCCCCACCAATTGTGGCTTTCGTGTTTGTTTAAAATGCGATTGACAGGTTGAAGATGATTAAATGGGGTACACAGACGAGCTAGTGAGCAAAAGAACCTTGGACTTAGTTTGACTATTTTTGTAGTAAACCTTTAGACTTTTGGTTATGTTTATATTTTGAAGGGACATATGTCTCCCTCTTTTACTTTGGTTTGTATCTCTATATTTTCTTGCCTTTAGCATAGTTATGTAAATTAGTTTGTTAGTATTTGCAGGTTTTGGCACCCTCCTCTTGGAAATGTTTGTGAATGGTTTAGAAAAGTTTTAAAAATTACAGGTTTTGTCTAGTTGAACCAATTACAAACATATCCTGTCAGTTTTTCTGTAGAATTTACGTGTTTATTTAACGCTATATATATGGGTGTCACAAGGGGTGATTGCATGTTGTGATTAGATTGTTGTGATTGTTGTTAAGTGAAGGATTTGTAGAAGAGTGTTTCTAGCTTCCGCTGTAAACTCGTATTCGGATCTGTGTTAAGGTAGGGTTTCCCTACTTTGTTATTTGTGTAATTGATTTAAGATGATTATGATTGTATTGGCATGCATAATATCGTTGTTGGCTTGTCTTTCTTCCTTGATTGTTGGACATATGGTGAATTGACTATATTGGTGAGGTGCGTCCTCAGCTGAGTGGAGTCACGTGCGAGAGTGGTTTCACGCTCTTGATTTGCCCCTTGTGGAACCCATCATAAGGGGGATGTGCACATTAATGAACAAGGGTTGTTGCTCTTTGTGATGAGCGGGGCTTAGGTGGGCAAGGATGCGGTCCCCCACTAGCAGTGTAGATTATCTTTTGCGGCAGTAATTGGCAGGACTACACACTTAAGTGTGTAGTCAGTTATGAGGCATGATTGGCAATAGAGAATGGTTGTTGTTGTGGTTGTTTCGTGTATATTGCTTAGCTTAATTATGGAGTGAACTGACCCCGTTGTTGTTTTGTAAAACTTTGGTGATCTATTCGGGGATGGTGAGCAGATTGTTACAGGTCATGGTTGTCTTTAGCTGTAGGGACGAGGATAGGCTGTCATCACTTTGAGTCTCACTACTACAATTCCCTTGTGTTTTAGACACTTTGTTTTTGACGCTACCAAAAAGCGTCGAATAGATTAGTGGGCCGCGCTCACTTATTACTGGCCCATGACAATATTATGCGTCAAAACATAAAAACTCAAGGCAAATATAAAGAGGCGCTTATAATCAGTTCATAAGAAACCCTAGCAGTTTCCTCATACTGCGCCAATAGCTTCCTTTTACCTTCTTAATTCGATTATTTCAGATTATTTCAGATCTACGCACCATATAGATCTATTCATCCACCATATCAACAATGATCTAATTCACTAATCTTCTATCTGTGCATTTTGACTTCTTAACTTGGTATATTATGTTCCTTTTCTTCAAATTTTCGATTTATTATTTTCGTAATTTTTTCGTCTCACAGATTATCAATTCTTTATTATCAAACTGGTATTGTTACTACATAAATGTATCAGTTTTGGGGCTCTCCTTTTTTATGAGTATATATGTGTTCAATGCTTAGAGAATGTCAATCTATGTTTATTAAGGAGAAATTATTTATCTAGGTTCACAGAATTGTTCTCTAATTATGAGAAAGTAATAGTTATTTTGTTAATCATATGCCCTTGTGATGCGTGTATTCTATATATGGGTTTTACCTTATATTTACACGTATTTCTGTGTTATTTATGTGGCATCTAGCTATAAATGTCCCCCGAATAACCTACTTTGGTCTGTCTTGTATTAATTGCAGGAATGAGCCGGAGGGAGCTTAATCAAGCCTAAACTTGTCCCGTTTGCGTATATTTTGAGGAAAGAGGGATAAGAGCTTAGAATCTGTCACCTAAATATGCATGAAGTGGTTTTGGAAGGTGTTCAAGAGTTCACCGGTGCTAATATAGCTCGATCGACTAAGTTGGCTGCTGAAACTGGTCGATCGAATGCTTTATGCTGCTGAAATTCCTCGATCGAGTTCTCCCTTTACTCGATCGAGATAGGTGGTTATTGAAGTTTACGATCGAGTACTCTTGTTGCTCGATCGAGAGGTTTGTTGAGTTTTGTCCTCGGTCGAGTAGTTTTATTCTGCTCGATCGAGAGGATTAGTCTTATACGCGGATTTTAGTTTTATTTCGGATATTCTTTTGTAACTAGAAATAAATAGGAGTATGACGGCAGTCAGGGGATCTCTTCTCTTCTCTTCTCTTCCCTTTCATTCTTTCTCTTAGAATTTTACTTTCTAGACCTAATTACTCCATTGCTATTTTCTTGTATTCGGTATTCCTAATCTTCGCTTTAATTAATCTTTATTGCAATTTCATTCTTCTCTTTATTTCATCTTTTGACTTCTTTTATCTTCTTATTAATTAGTATGTTCAACTTACTTGTTATGCTTTTTATTATTTCTTCAATATCTATCATGCATAGCTAATTCATCTATGCTAGGACATAAGGGAGCCATGGTAATTAGGGAGTGATGAATAGGTAATTAGGGTTTGGTATACTTTTAGTCTGTGTTGTTAATCATTGCACTTAATTCAAATTAGTTGCTTGAGTCGACGCATTTAGCTAGTTAATATCATTATGCCCTGACCTAGATCGAGAGATAAGAGAGGGTAAGACCTGCAATGAACATTAGGGCATGCTAGTGAGGGTGAAAGCTAAGCTAGTAGTGTTTTAGGGCGTATAGCGGACCGAGAAGACCTTTTCATTACCCTGCAGACCGAGTTTATGCTGACCAATGACCCTAGACTAGACTCCTAGAGAACCATGGTGAACCGACTATCCTAACTATTTCTCTCTATCTGTTAATTTCTCTTTTTCTCTTTCTCTTTTAATCTTCGTAGTTTAGAACAAACCATCAAAACCCCCGAGAATCGGTCACTTAGGCGGACTTAGTTTAGCATACATTTTCCCATCTCCCTGTGTATATGATACCCGACTTACCTTTACTATATTTATTAGTTGCAACTTAGCATTAATGGTCATGGCTTCTAACAATTATAATTTTTTTTCATGAACAAATGATTCTCAAGAGCTGTAATGATTTTTGCTCTAATTGGTTTACAACATTTTGTTGGTTAGATTTCCATTTTCATTATGAAGAAGTTGGAGTAATGGGAAAACTTAAGGTACGGTAATGTTCCTGATTGAAGGAATAAGTTGTTTGTTTGATATCAGTTTAGAACATTTTCTAGTCTATATTGCTAGCCAAAAATATTATATACGACGGTGTACTTTTAATTTCAAGGTGAAATATTTCACTTTTGTTCATTATCATTAATTTTGTTGAGTTAATACAACTATATACTAATAGGCCCGTCGTATGTTGGACTTGTGTCGGAATTGGGCCTAGGTTATTTACCCTAGTTTGTTATGTTTAATACTATAAATACGTTCGTATGATCAATAATAAAGTTCGAGTTGTTCCGTTCTATAATTTGTCATGGTATCAGCCTACACACAAAAATTAAGATCCTAAACCCTAATTCGTTCTCCGTAATGCCAGACGGCGTCGAGAAGCCTGAGAAGACTGATCCATCTTCTCCTTTCTTTGTCAGTCAGACTGATAAACATGGGGACTTCATCATAACCGCCACATTGACTCTTGCCAATTTTGACGAGTGGTCCTACTCTGTTCGCATCGCCCTCAAAGCACGTCGTAAGTACGATTTCCTTAATGGTACGTATACTGAACCCATTCCTCCGTGTACTAAGGATGATTGGGAGACTCTTATTTCATGGCTTATGAGTGTTATCACCCCTGAAGTACAGTCCTTGCTACCCAATTATAAAGACGCAAAATTGTTATGAGATGACCTCCATAATCGGTTTCGTGTAATTGATGGGTCTCGTATACAACAATTGCAGTCGTCTCTTCGTGACTGTCGTCAATTGGAGTCTATGTCCATTACCGTGTATTACAGAAAATTGTGTCAATTATGGGATGAACTTGATAAGTACGTTCCTATTATTTCATGTCGCTCCAATAAGTGTGAATGTAATGTTGGTAAACAACATGTTGAACAGCGTGAGTCGGAATGCTTGCATCAGTTTTTGATGGGATTATTACCCGCCTTGTATGGTACGTTGCGCTCTGTTTTGTTGTCTCAAACACCATTGCCTACCCTATAAAGGGCGTTTAATTTAATTTCACAGGAGGAACGGGTGCGTATTGGTGATGCAGTTTCTGAACCCGCACTCGCTGTTTCAAATTTTGCAATTCGAACTGAGGCTCTTCCTGCTCAGTCGCGTCCCTTTGTGCTTCTTCCTCGTACTGAGCGGCAGAAATTGGTTTGCACTCTGTGCAATCGCCAAGGCCATGATCAGAGTATGTGTTTTGATTTAATGGAGGAATTGCCCGACTGGTGGTACGACTTGAAGGGCATTAAAAAGCCGCCCAAGGGAGGCTCGAACCGAGGTGGAGGTGGAGGTGGTGGGTCTGCTAGAGGCGGTAGTTCTGGTCGTGGGGGTGGCAGGACTGGTGCAGGTCGTGTGGATGGCTCTAGGGGCGAAGCCATACCCGAGGCTAGTGACAAAGTACATGCTACCCATGAGGATGAAAAAGGATCAGACGAGGTCATCGTTTATGGTACACCGACTCATAATTTTTCTGGTAAGTGGATTATTGATACTGGATGTTCATATCATGTTACAGGTACTTTTCTCAAGCCTTCTTAATCCGCAAATCATGCCCATTCGCAGGGTGGGGCTTCCTGATGGCACAAAAATAACGGCCTCCTAAGTGGAGCGTGTTATTCTTTCTCCATCTATTTTTCTTGACTCTATTTTATATGTCCCGAATTTGCAACGTAATTTGATATCTGGGTCACAATTAAGTGATGCGTTTCAGTGTGAACTTATTACTAATTCTGACTTGTGTACCATATAGGAATGTCGTACGAGAGCAGTGATTCGGCCGAGCAGGACGGGTACTCGACCGAGTAGGGGATACTCGGCCGAGTAACCAAGTACTCGACCGAGTGTGACTTTGTGTGTACCAGGAAGTAGCTACTGGTTGTGATTACTCGATCGAGTCAGAGGGGCACTTGATCGAGTGAGGCATACTCGACCGAGTATCAAATATACTCGACTGAGTATTTTATGTGATTTGGAGGTCAGCAACTAGAGTAGGATACTCAGCCGAGTAGTCTCATTACTCGAACGAGTAGTCCTTACTCGACCGAGTATTTCATAATACTCGGATGAGTACTTCTTTGGCGGATGGTTTGTTAATTTTGAGCCGTAGGATATGTGCTTACGATTTCTTAGTTATATCAGCTTAAAATGCCGCCAAAGAGGTCAGCAGCGTACGTCCAAGCTACTGAGATGATTTTGGATGAGATTGCCAGAATGATTGATCAACAAGATGCGCTCACATGGAGGCACTCAAGAATGTAGGTAAGGGAGGTGAGAAACCGGTGGACGCATCCCAGCTAAGCACCACTATTTCTCGCTTCCACCCCTATTCTTACGAGGGCATCGGTGAGCCATAACTGCTCGATAATTGGCACCGTGAGATGGAGAGTTTGCTAGAGGTTGTGACATGTCCGGCAGATGTGATGGTAGAGCAGGCTGCATTCTACCTGAGGGTTGAGGCTGGAGTATGGTGGCAGAATGTGAGAGAGGATGCTAGGGCACACTACAGGGACTTGGGGCAGGATGTTATTCCTTGGGCAGGCTTCAAAAGTGCAATGAGGGAACATTTTGTGCCGTAGCACATATATTACAAGCTGAGAGCTCAGTTCGATTCCTTCACCATGGCTGATGATATGACCGTCATGGAGTACTATCACCGGTTTATAGAGGTGTCACGATACGCAAGAGATATGCAAATGGGTTGATGGGGTTGAGCTCTTCGCTTTGAAAAGGGGTTGGCACCGAAGATCATGGATAGACTACCAGCTGGGGTACTCACAGATTTGAAAGAGGTATATGCACGCGCTGGACACGCTGAGAGGTTAGTGGACATAGCCAAGGAGGCTAAGGAAAGGAATGCTGAGAAAAGGAAGGTAGAGAGTGAGAGTGGAAACCAGTCAGGCCACAAGAGGGGCAATCACAATCAAGCTTGAACCTTTTCTGGAGGATTTGGGTATGTAGGGGGACGTCGAGCTTGGGGGAGAGGAGGGGGTCGGAGTACTAGTGATAAGAGGCATGGGTGCACCAGTGATAGAGGAGAAGGAGGCCTTCCAGGGACTTATCAGGGGAACTTTCCTCAGGCTCCAAGCCAAAGCTTTGCTAGCATCAGGTCATCTGGGTCGTGGGGTAATCGCGGAGGGCAGAACAACAACAATGGCGACTACAACCGCAACAATAGAGGGTCTTATAAGTGTCCGAACAATAGTGTGATACAGAACTCGAAAGCTAAGCCAACTACCTCGACTACCACGGTCCAGGGTCGACATCAGAAAAGCAGTGGGAAGCTCTTTATAATGGGCAAGCAGGAGGCAGAGAATGATGCTCACGTTGTTACCGGTACCTTTCTTGTTCATAATACGCTATCTTTTGTCCTGTTTGATTTGGGGGCAACCCACTCTTTTGTGTCTAGGAGTCATGCCTTAGCTATGGGTTTGGGAGAATATAAACTGGTGGAAGATAATGTGTTTATACCTTTGGAGAGTCGGTGTCATGTTCTGTATAGAGATGTGTCCATGTTGGTAGGGGAGGTAGACTTACCGATCAACTTGTTAGAGTTTCCTATGGATGATTTTAAGGTCATCGTCGGGATGGACTGGTTGGGCAAGTATGATGCTAAGATAGATTGCCGACAAAAGAGGGTGTCTTTAAAGGAACCTAAGGGAGTCAAAGTATCATGTAAGGGGTTCGTGGTGAGACCAAAGCTTAAGTTTATCGCGGTGATGACTCTAAAATCGTGTTTGAGGAAGAGGGGTCCTTTAATCCTTTGTCATGTGAGGGACATGCATGTGGAGGAGCCGTCGGCGTCTGACATACCTATGGTTGGGGAGTTTGGTGACGTTTTTCCAGATGAGATACCGGGGTTACCACCTAAGAGAGATATCGACTTCAATGTAGAGCTCAAACCGGGGACGAGACCTATATCTAAAGCACCGTACCATATGGAGCCTAAAGAGTTGGAAGAGTTGAATAAGCAACTGAATGACTTATTGGACAAAGGGTATATTCGGCCTAGTGTATCACCGTGGGGAGCACCAGTGTTCTTTGTGAATAATAAAGACGGGAGTACGAGGCTATGCATCGATTATAGGGAGCTGAATCATGTCATGGTGAGGAACAGGTATCCTTTACCAAGGATTGATGATCTTTTTTACCAGCTGAGTGGCACGGGGGTGTTTTCTAAGATCGATTTGAGGTCGGGTTATCACCAGTTGAGGATAGCAGATGAGGATATTCCTTTTGGGTTGACGAATGCACCTGCAGTTTTCATGGATTTTATGAACCAGATTTTCAACCCGTTCTTGGATAAGTTTGTGGTCGTCTTTATTGATGGCATCTTGGTCTACTCTAAGACTAAGGAGGAGCATGAGGAGCATCTGAGGTTAGTACTGCAGACTTTGCGAGATAATCAGTTATGTGCCAAGTAATCTAAGTGCGAGTTTTGGTTGGAGAAATTTGCCTTTCTGGGTCATGTTATATTAAAGGAGGGTATGTCCGTGGATCCTAGTAAGATTGAGGCAGTGACTAACTGGGAATCACCGAAGAATGTTGCCGAGATTCGGAGTTTCTTGGGTTTAGCTGCTTACTACAGGAGGTTCGTGAAGGACTTTTCTAAGGTCATAAGACCTATGACAGCTTTGATGCGGAAAGAGACCAGATTTCATTGGGATGAGAGTTGTGAAACGGCGTTCCAAACCTTAAAGGAGCGTTTGACCACAACTCCTATTCTAGCTCTACCTGAGGGAAGTGAGAACTTTGAAGTATACACTGATGCTTCAAAGAATGGTTTGTGTGGTGTGTTAATGCAGAATGGGAAAGTTATCGCTTATCCGTCGAGGCAGCTAATACAGTATGAGGAGAACTATCCTACCCACGATTTGGAGCTGGGTGCAGTTGTTTTTGCTCTAAAGATTTGGAGGCACTATCTTTTTGGGGTAAACTTTAAGGTGTTTTCAGATCATAAGAGTCTAAAGTATATCTACACACTGAAAGAGCTGAACATGCGACATAGATGGTGGATGGAGTTGATTGGGGCTATGACATAGAGATCATTTATCACGAGGGTAAGGCTAATGTGGTGGCAGATGCTTTGAGTAGGAAGAGTGTACATTCGTTGTGTACAGCTATGTCTTTGATGAAACTGAGGGATGAGATATCTAAGATGGGGATCCACATGATTCGAAAGGGGGATGCCATTGGGGACTTGACTATCGAACCTGATTTATATGATGACATAAAGAGGAAACAAGAAATCGATCCCAAGATTCAAGAGTGGTCTATAATCGTGGCAGGGATCTCTAAGATGTTCCTATGAGTCGATTCTTTTGACTAGAGACTATTATCCAAGTCAATGCAGTTTCTGAGTGACTTTGGTTTTTGTCCTAGGTCGTGCCGTGAAAGGAGGCCAAAAGGACATCTTCTGAGTCATGATGAGTTGTATTGGACAAAGATAGATAGGGCATACAAGAATTGTCCACCCACGTTGGGTAACTATATCTCAAGGCCACTCGAGGAGTTAATGACTACAAATGCGTGGCCACACTGGGAAGCAAATCTGTGGGAGATTTTTCCGGTCAGGTAGTCACATTCCCGATCGAGAAAGCCACTCGCGATATGTTCATGTGCAAGTGCGACCTGAAAGGCAACTTGCATTGAGTGGGACATTAAAACGGACAAGAGAATTGGTAGCGCACACCTTATGTCGGATAAGTGGGAGATTGTTGGAGCTATTGTCCTCTACAATAGTGCGTTTACATAATAAATCTCATTAAAGAAATATCATCAGGATATTTAATTATTTGATCCTCGTCAGTTGATTAATGTAAATCGATAACGGTTGGCTAACTAGAGTTTGACGTTATTGTCGTGAGACGGCGGTGATCAACTGACCCCTTTCGGTCACACCTATAGGAACGAACCCCAATTGATAACTAATTAATTGTATGAGATACAATTTATTTAGTCCCTTGATTTATAGACTAAAAGGTTAGTCGATTATTTTAGAGATATTTCGAGTTGCGAACTCGAGGAGCGGTAGTTATTATTTAATTACACGATAATTAAAATAATAAATTTTATGAGACAGTTTTAGTCAATTAATTGTTAATTCACTAAAATTGTACTAATTGATTAATGTGATTAATATTAGTAGGTAAAATAATATGTGTAGCGGTACACGTTTATTTACGGAGTGATTTGGACGAAATTAATTGGAAGCATTTAACCATGAAACGATGTTTAAATAAAATTTACACGTATTTGTGAGACAAATATAAGACCAAAATGGACCCGTAAATGGGACATTGGACCGTGTAAATGGAGTATAGTGGATGATTATAAACACAATAATTTCACTTTACTTGTGATACTTCCACAAGTTATCTTATAATTATATTTTACATGTGATGTAAGATTGACAAATATAAGACAATTTCAACACTCCACTACTCCTTACTCAACCCGCCACTTCCTCCTTTATACTCCAATTTGTTGTTCATTTTTGTATACTACTTCACTACTTCATTTTGCATGTGAACAAAAATTGCTTATCTCTCTAAAATTATTTTACATCATTTACTAAGAAGTTAGTAATCAAAATATTATTACTAAGAGTGTTTTATTACAAATATTATCAAGGGTTAATTTTACAAGTATCTTGTTAATACTTATAAGATTATTTTGGGTGTTGTTCTTGGGTGCAACTTGAAGGAGACTTTCCTTTTGAAGGTTTTTCAAGGAGCATCATCCATTTCTTTTTAGCTCAAGAACAAACTAGATAGGTGATCTAGTTTGTGCCAATATTACCATAAAAATCTATGTAAGGAAATTGTTTTTCCTTAACTTTCATTTTTATGCTTTCATATTTGCATGCATGTTACATAGATCACTAAAATAATAAATTATGAGATAATTTAATTTTTATTAGAGAGTCTAATATGGATCTATGATCTTTCAAATCCTTCCTGAAATGACAATACCTCTGACATTCGAAGAACTTGATCCTGCCTTCAGCTGGGTTTGGGTTAGGTTTTGGGGTCAGGACTCCCTTTCCTTGTCAGAAGTGGGTTGGGTTGCTGGTTTAGGTGTCTCACCAATCCTGACACCACTATAAGTTTTTTACATAGGTCTAGCAGCAGGCTTGGTTATATAACTCCTATTTACGCACATTTAGTCCCCTAACTAGCCTAGTTCCTATACTTTTTAGTATGTATTAGGGCCGTTTCTTGTCTTTAGCCTCCTTCTATGCATATTCTATGAGGTTTGGTGTCCTTTGTAGGAGAAGAGCACTAACTTGAGTAGATGGAGTGAAGCGGAGCTAAATTGATAGCATATAACGACCAAGCATCAAAGAGGAGACCAATACTAAAGGCCTAAGTCAATAAAACAAGTGATTGGGCAATGACTAAGGATCCCCACGACCCATGAAGAATCCCCAAGGATTGGAACAGAGCCATTACAAGAGAAAATTGCTTGGAACCAAATAGACAGTTGCTTGTTTGGGTCTGAAACTATGATAGATGAAACAGCGTCAAAAAATAAAGTGGTTTGGGCTTTTGAATCACTCCAATAGGAGTCTGGATGAGGAAATGACGTTCATTTTACAATCCGAGCTCAAATAGACAAGCTACCCGTCGGGACGCCCGACCCCACTCCAGGTCGCCCGGATTCTCATGCACGGAGATTGACACGGCTGTCGCAACCCTATCAAAAATAAACCAACCGGCTCAACTAATATAGTAGAGGTAAGTCGGGTATCGTACTCCACAAGGAGGCTATTATATCTACTTTTTATCTAAGTCCGTCACGGTAACAAATTGGGGTGTTTGAATTTTTTTTCTAAACTACTAAATGAGATTAAGGCAGAGAGAAAGAGAGCAATACAAATAGAAAAATGGAATAAGATTGTAATCAAGTGAAGAGAGATATGCTAGGAAGTCGGTTCACCATGGTGATTAGCCAATTCTGTCATAATGAGATCAGTCGGTCTGATGTGAGAAGGGTAAAGGAAAGGTCCTCTCGGTCCGCTATCCGCCCTAAAATACTATTAACTTAGCTTTCACCCTCATTAGTGTAGTCTACTGTTTATAACAGGTCTTTTCATTGCAATATCTCGATCTAGGTCTGAATTTAACCGGATTAACTAGTTTAGAAGCGTGCACTCAACTAAACAATTACAATTAAATTGCTATGAAACAGTTCTCACAACCAAAGCCGTCTAATCTAATTATAACATCATTATTTCACTACCATGGCTCCCCTAATCCTAGCACCAGAGAAATTAGCTACTCATGGCGATGAATAACACAATAACAATAATTAATGAATTAAAGGAAGGCCTGATATAAGGTAGATGATTAATAAGAAATAACATAAATTAATAATAATGCTAATTAAGATAGAAATTAAGAACAAGAATTAAAGGGATGCAAATAATAATTAATGCTTGAATAAAAGAGAAAGAAAGATTACAAAGTATTGAGATCCGGCAAGTAAAGAGCAAAAGCAACGTAGCAAAGGGAAAAAATTGTCTCCTGAGTAATTAGTAGCAAAGTATCAGATTAAGAAGTGTGTTTAAACCTAATTACATCTCCCTTTATATAGGCGAGATATTTTATTAACCTAAAACAAAACTTAAGATATTAAATCATATGACTAATGACAACAGTACTCGATCGAGTATAATAGAACCTCTCGATCGAGTAACTTCCCAGAAAAATCCCTCGATCGAACAGTTAACATCTTCGATCGAGTAACCTCAAAATACCACCTTTCGATCGATTACAGCAGAGACTCGATCGAGCATTGTTGACCACCCATATCTACTCAATCGAACAGAAGGGCTAACAAAAGCCTTCGATCGAGTACTTAGCCACTGAACCAGCTTCCTTTCTTCGTTGGTTAGCTTCCGATACCACCTCACGCTTCCTGAGGCTAGGCAATTCCGCTTCAATTCTTCCATCTCCATAGATGCATGCTAAGGGGACTGAAAAAGGCATGATTCCGCTACTTTCGGGTCCAATCCTGCCAATAAGACAAAGGAAACCAAAGTATACGATTCGGGGGACATCTGTAGCATAACACTACGTAAATTACATAGAAATACGTGCAATAAAGGCTCTAAAAGAGTATATGAAATGCACATATCAAACCTCCCCAAACCAAAACTTTGCTTGTCCCCAAGAAAACTATATGCAAAAGTAACTAATGGAACGAAAAAGAAAACTTAGATCTAGCTACAAGTTGTCCATTTAAACCGGTTTAATGCAAACAAGACTGACACTTATAACCAAACTAGTCAAGTGCAAACGATTTGTATGATATTTATAATAAAGCTGAACTGTTGACCTTGCAAGACCTTTAAAAATGGACTCTCACGGGTCACTCTTCTCTCATGAAGCAAAGGGTAAGCATATGAATGTAAGAGAAGAAGAAAAAATAGTCGCTCACCTAAACTACGACCCACATAAACATGCATACAACTAATATGATAGACAATTCAGACTACCATACACATACATTCCAACCAAATAAAGTCCGTCACAGCCGAGGGCTTACAAAAGTTATGGAAAATTGAGGCGATGGGAAAATAAAAGGTAAAACATTTTGGATATGTGAGGTAATAGTCAAGCTAGCTACCTAACAAAACCAAGTGAACCAAATCTGATTCTTAATCCAATAAAATTAAGCACAAGTGCCCCTAATTCGGCACACAAACCCACTAAACCAAAAACACATTCCTCATAAGATAATGATAAAGTATAGGAGCAAAACCGTCATTCAAACTCTTTATTTTATTTCATTTTCCACGGTTTTTCTGTTTTTTTTTTCTTTCTTTTCTTCACGTTTTTTTTTCATTTTTTTTCTTTTTTCAACTTTTTTTTTCTCAACTCATCCTCCTTCTTTCTCATAAATTACCAACTCCCAAAACAGTACAATAAAAACCAAACTCGGATCAATAGACAAAATACCGTAAAATAATCACTAAACTAGCTTGACATGGCAGACTAAATTTGGATGTAGTTAAGGGTCAAAAGGTAAATTTGGCTAGCAGTGGAGTTAAATGGGTAAAAATGAAAGTAAGCACCTCCCTGCATATGACACCAACCACAAACCCGAATGTATGTAGGTAAAAAGCAATTGAATTTCATATACGTGCAAAATAATGAAACATGCTATGCAAGAAGCAACTACTCACAATCCTACATGAACTGGTCATAAATGACACCAGTTTTAAGGCTCTAATATCTTAGAAATTATAAGTAGTTTGCCAAAATTATCAGGTCAAGTCTATTTGTTCAACTATATTTAACATTAACTCATAGACTATGCAAATGACAAAGCTAATAAGATATCAATTTGTTGCAAGGCTTAAGTGAAATGACCAAATATAGTGCAATTTCATCATTGAAATCCACCGTTCTGACTCAACCTATATGAAAAAGTAAACGTGAATAATTTCGAATTTTTTGATTTTTTTTTTTTTTGAAATTAAAAGATAATGCAAACAGAAATGCAATAAACGTGAATGAAAAAACAGATGCAAATGCAGACTCAAAGGATGCAATACCTTCCCCAAACCAAAACGGACAACGCCCTAGTTGTCCTCCAACATACACCAGCGGAATAAATGGAGAACGGGAAAAATACAACCAATATATAAACAAATGAAATAAATGAAATGAATATGAAAAAGAATAAAAAGCAAGAAATACTCACAATATATAAGAACTTCCCCAAACCAGTTAACAAACTAGGGAAGTGAGTCGACCAGTAGCTACTCGTCAGCCTCTTCCTCGTCAACCACCTCGTAGGTAGGGTCCGTCACCTCGTCTCCTCTCCTCCTCTGACGACCTCCTGCAGCAAGATCAGCTCTGTACCGCTCCTCCCTCTCAGCTGTGTCCTCCTCGCTCGCTGGCTGCGGGTACCCCTCCGCCGGGAACCGGTAAAAAGAAGGGCGTGGCCAATCAGCTGGGACAGGGCGTCCACTCATCATGTGGTACTCATATAGATGGAATAAGGCAAGTTCCTGATCCCGCTCTATACGAGCCACTCTCCTGCATATCTCCAATAAAAGCGCATCACGACGCTCTTGGTCCATGACCTCAGGCGCCTCAAAAATAGGAGGAGCAACAAAATTAGCCTTTAACGCCGGCTGAGGGACAGAGGGTGTAGGTGTAGAGGCCGGGATAGGCGTGGGCGTGGCCGTGGGTGTCTGCCTAGCCTGTGTCTGTGTGGACCCTTATCGGCCTCCCTAACGGCAGTGGGAAGCCTCTTCCGCTTCTTAGAAGCGGGGGTAAGGTCTTGGAGGTAAGAAGGTGGAGGTGGTAGTAACCTACCCGACACAGTAGTCAAGGGTAAAAGACGGGGTAGGTCAGGTGAAGGTAAAGTCACGGACGTGGAACCGCCTATCTTCCACGTCCGTTGGTCCTTTGCTAACGAAAACATAGCAAGCATGGTAGGAATATCAATGACAATGTCCCTATCTAGAAATTTGAGACCACGGGGGAAGTCAAAAAAGAGGCTACGGGCAATGCGAGTCACTAACCCGCCATAAGCTATCGTGCCCGTCGCCTTCTGCCCGACAGTGTTAAAATGCTCTAAAATGTTGAGTAGTCAAGTAAGAAATATTAAGAACAAAAGAGTCACCGCTATCAATGTTCAGGTAACCCGCTAAAATAGACAGCTCGACATTGTTAACATTGTTGGGCTGGTGACAACCAAAAATGGTCTCTCCCTGCAGACGGAGAAAGTAATGGGCAGGGGGAAGGTGGACGTGAGCAACATGTCGCTGACTAAAGGGAGTCTTTGCAAGTGTGGGCCAAAGCAGAGCCGGGAGCTTCCTAGGAGGCTCCTGAGGACCGTCACTAACTAAACCCAACCGCCCTCCAAACTCAGCTAAGGTCAAGGTGCAGGTCATGTTAAACAGTCGAAATGAAATGCACTTACTCCCAGGGTAAGTCGCATAGGCCGCAGGTGAAAAGGTGAAAGAGCTAAAGAATTCTAAGGTCAACTGTCTATATGTAAACTCTTTCATGGTGGCCAAACCTGACATCCCCGTCCCGTTGAGGAGCTCAACAACAGGCTCAAAAATCCCCAACTTTTCCAAGGATGGTCGACACAAGAAACGGGTCGATGTCACGTCGTAATCCATCAAATTTAAGAAACAAGTACGATGGAGCGGGTTTATAAAGCGTACCTGCGGAAACTCAGGCAGAGTCTCCAGGGAAGTGTCAGCGATGTACCTAGTAGCGGTACGTAAAGCGGCAGCTCTAAAACCCGTAGCCTTCCCCGCACGAGAACCCGAATTAGCTGCAGTAGTAAGAGCAGCAGCAGCCAAACCAACAGCAGTAGTAGTGACTGATGTGGGTACAAAGGCGGTGGAAGTGGTAATAGCTGGTGTCGACACAGCAGGGGTTGACACCGTAGTAGGGATAGTAACGGCAGCAGTAGGGACCACCTCAGCAGTGGTGGTAACAGTAGCGACAGCAGTAGTAGTAGTGGTGACGGTGGTGGCAGCAGGGACCACCGTCTCTGTAACGGACGGGATAGTAACACAAGAAGAGGCGGAAACCAACACATGACTATTCATCCTAATAATCAAAGCAAGTTCTTAAATCAAAATACAATCAATCTCACTCAATTTTTCCCCAATTCCCAAACCCTAATTTCGAAATACAAGCATAAAAACGCAATTAAACATTAAAGAGTAGGGGAAGGAACTTACTTAAGTTGATTACCCAATACAAAACTCAATTAAAATCAACAAAAAGCACAAATTAATCGAATGAAATTCGATTTTCCGAAAACCCTAATCCCGCGGAAACAAGCTATTTAAACGAAATTTGATGGGGCAAATAAGGGGGATTGATTAAATTGATGATAAGGAAATGATTTGGGTAAATTATTTGGTGATTTAGGGGAAGTAAATGAAGGTTTTAATAAGGAGAATGAGGGTGTCGAAGGTATTTGGGGAAGATGAAGTAAAAATTATGAAAATAGAGTAAGGAAGAAAATAATCCCCTGTGCTCACATCAGCGCAATGTGCTCGATCGAGTGATTTGAAACCACTCAATCGAGAGCTTTCCTCCTCATGTTGCTCGATCGAGAGCTTTGAAAGAGGTCGATCGAAATCTCCCCTTTGTGCATTGAATTCTACTCGATCGAGAGCTTTAGGTTGCTCGATCGAGGACTTTTTCTCTGCACTTTTGCTCGATCGAGTGCAGGACAACTCGATCAAGAACCCCTTAATTTTGACTTTCGATCGAGAACTGTAGATCACTCGATCGAAGAGTCCCTTTTGGCATTTTGCTCGATCGATCTCAATATTTGTTCGAACGAGGATATTCTCCTGGGCACGCTTTCCAATGGCCAAGAATCTCTCAAACCTACATAAAACACAGAAATACTTCCCTCAAAAATACCAAATTCATAGCAACAGTCTATATTCGGTCTTACGCTAATTAACCTAATCTAAAACTATCGTCTAATATCAATTAAAATGTCTAACAAATTCAAATTACAAATTGTTTTTACAAATGGGATGGCGTCCCGTTTTATCTTCCGAAACACTTGAATGGCCCAAAAGAGGGCTTCTGACTGGACGAGATCCCTTCAGCATCGCGGACCGTCCTTTTCAGCTTCCATGAACTCGAATTGATTGAAGGAGAATAATCCACATCTTTTTTCGTAGAAAAATCCACTGAAAGTGCCGAGGTTGGCCTCAAAAAGAGCCTTGTCCACATACGCTTTCACCTTCTTCTTTTCTTTGTTCCGGCCTTTGTCCTTGGCATCTTCTTTATCAGTGAGCTCAAATTCCATTGTACTTTTATCATCAGGATCTCCAATGTCCAATCCACCTAGACTTGTAACAACAGAAATGACAGAATGGTCCTCCATATTGCTCCCAATCTGGGGCGGAGGTGTTAATATCGCAGCACACGACTCAACATTATCAATTGGAGGTTCCGTGTCAGGGTCTGTAGAGGGTAGTGCACTGCAGGTCTGGACTTGCATATGAGTCCTGCGAAATCTAGACTGATAAAAAGTCAACTCCTCATCGCCTACCTGAAAAGTCAAAGTCTTCCCCCCGACATCTATTGTTGCACGAGCGGTAAATAGAAATGGTCGTCCTAAAATGATAAGAGTATAAGAGTCTTCGGGGATGTCCAACACTACGAAATCAAGAACTTCCCTATCTTAATAGGTATGTCCTCTAAGACACCTAAGGGTCGTGATAAAGTACGGTCGGCCATCTGTATGGTCATGTTAGTACAATGCAATTTGGTCAAACCAAGCCTCTTAGCAAGAGACAATGGTAAGACACTCACACTAGCTCCCACGTCGCATAATGCATTATCAATTAAATGGGTCCCAATATAACATGGTATAGAGAAACTACCTGGGTCAGACAATTTAGGTGGGGTCTTATTTTGAATTAGGGCAGTGCCCGCTTCAGTCAAAGCCACCGTCTCATGGTCGTTAATGTGCCTCCTACGAGCTAAAATATCTTTCATGAATTTCATATAGGAGGGTACCTGGGTTAGTAACTCAGCGAAAGTTACATTAACATGAAGACTCTTCAAACTTTCAACAAATTTACCGAATTCTTGTTCAATCTTCTTGTTCTGCAATCACCTCGGAAATGGGACAGTAATTGGGATAACTAGTCCTTTATTCTTCCTTGCCAAAGAATTAATGCAATCAGCATCAGATTTACTCGATTGAGCATTAATACCTTTCGATCAAGTAACTTTCTCAGTGAAATCGAGAACTGCCTTTTCCCTTGTGCTCGATCGAACACTTTCGACCTCTTGATCGAGAACTTCCTCGGCAATATTCCTCGATCGACACCAGAAATCAATCGATCGAGGACCTTTCATGGTGCCAGCACTATTTGTCAAAAGACGACTGTTCATGAGCAGTAACTTCAGCTTCCGGGTCAGAAAGTTCAGCATCTTTACTTGGCATTTTGGGTCCCTCATAAGAAAGACCACTCCTCAGATTTATCGGATTTACCGTCTCATGTGGTTTCTTATCAGGTTAAGACGGTAAGTGACCCGGTTGCCTTGAAGCTTGATTGGCAGCCAGTTGAGCCATTTGAGATTCAAGTGACTTAATAGAAGCATCTTTCGCTTGGTCACTCTTTTGCAATTGAATTTTCAATGATTGCACCATCGACTTGAACTCGGCTATATCACTTATGCCACTAGAAGAGGCACCTTGTTGCGGCGGTGGAAAAGAAGATGGCTTTTGAAAACCTTGTTATTGAGCTTTGTGAGGCGGTACATAAGCTTGTTGTTATGGTGGAGGTGTAGGATTCAAAATATTTTAACTAGTCCATCTCAAGTTAGGATGGACTCCAGATTGGTTATTGTAATAGGAGCCTCCTTGCCTAAATTGTTGGAAGGCATAAACTTGCTCCTTTTCAGCTAAACAATCCATAGAAGTATGGCCATCATTACCACCACATCTCTCACATGAGACGGTCTCTTGTCTAGACAACAAGTGAACCGTCTGCTGATTCCCTGCGGCCTGCAACTCGAACTTATCAAATCTGGCACTCATGGCTTCCAGCTGAGCCACAAGTGCACTATCAACAGTAGAAACCGTTCTAATACCACCTCTAGGATTCCCATATTTAGCAGAATGGGTGGCCATTTCTTCAATAATTCCCCAGCCCTTATCATCATCAATATTATTTTGGAATCGACCATTGGCTGCAGCATCTAAAATAGCGCGGTGGTCATCATACAACCTATTGTAGAACTGGTTGCACAAAAACCACTGGTTAAACCCGTGATGTGGGACGGACCGGACCAGTTTCTTAAACCAACCCCACGCTTCATACAAATTTTTGTCTGGAGTTTGTTTAAAACTCGTAATATTTCCTCTCAAGGCATTGGTTCTTTGTGGAGGAAAGTATCTTTTGTAGAAAGCGAGAGCCAAGGTCTCCCAATTGGTAATTCCAGCCGCAACTCTATCCAAATCAGTTAGCCACTCTCGGGCTCCATCAGTCAGAGAAAAAGGAAAAAGGACTTCCTTTATTTTACCTTGAGTCACTCCCTTAGTAGCGGGAATGGTAGAACAGTAATCAGTAAAGACCTCCATATGCTTTCTCGGATCGTCGCCAGCTATTCCCCTGTATAGATTCCTCTCAACCAGATTAATGTAAGAGGGCCGTATGTCGAAGGTATTCCCATCTTCTGTTGCAAGATACCTTTGGGAATAGAAGGAGCTGTTGGCTCAGAATGACTCGCAATATTAAGCATCTTCACAGATTCAATAACTGTTGCAGAAATAGAAGTGTCTTCCTTTAAAGACTGATCTTCTACAAATGTAAAGTGTTCAAGATCAGGGTCAAAAGTACTCAAGGCTTCCTCTTGACGATTCTTTTTCAACAAATTTTGTCTACGGCGAAAAGTCCGCTCCAGTTCAGGATCAGCTGGTACTAATTCTGACCTGTTGGACCTGGGCATACACAAAACTAAGAAATAAAAATAATAAGAACCGTCTCAAGGAATTAGAAATCCCTTGAGACTAAGACAAACAAAAATAAACAAGTAAATAGGCTAATTGCCTCCCCGGCAACGGCGCCAAAATTTGACACGGCTGTCGCAACCCTATCAAAAATAAACCAACCAGCTCAACTTATATAGTAGAGGTAAGTCGGGTATCGTACTCCACAGAGAGGCTATTATATCTACTTTTTATCTAAGTCCGTCACGGTAATAAATTGGGGTGTTTGAATTTGTTTTCTAAACTACTAAATGAGATTAAGGCACATAGCAAGAGAGTAATAGAAACAACAAAATGGAATAAGATTGTAATCAAGTGAAGAGAGGAATGCTAGGAAGTCGGTTCACCATAGCGATTAACCATTTCTGTCATAATGAGATCAGTCGGTCTGATGTGAGAAGGGTAAAGGAAAGGTCCTCTCGGCCCGCTATCCGCCCTAAAATACTACTAACTTAGCTTTCACCCTCATTAGTGTAGTCTACTGTTCATAACAGGTCTGTTCATTCCAATCTCTCGATCTAGGTCTGAATTAAACCGGATTAACTAGTTTAAAAGCGTGCACTCAACTGAACGATTACAATTAAATTGCTATGAAATAGTTCTCACAACCAAAGCCGTCTAATCTAATTATAACATCATTATTTCACTACCATGGCTCCCGTAATCTTAGCAACAGAGAAATTAGCTACTCATGGCGATGAATAACACAATAACAATAATTAATGAATTAAAGGAAGACATGATATAAGATAGATGATTAATAAGAAATAACATAAATTAAAGGGATGCAAAGAAGAATTAAAGCTTGAATAAAAGAGAAAGAAAGATTACAAAGTATTGAGATCCGGCAAGTAAAGAGCAAAAGCAACGTAGGAAAGGGAAAGAAATTGTCTACTGAGTAATTAGGAGCAAAGTTTCAGATTAAGAAGTTTGTTTAAACCTAATTACGTCTCCCTTTATATAGGTGAGATATTTGATTAACCTAAAACAAAACTTAAGATATAAAATCCTACGAGTAATGACAACAGTACTCGATTGAGTATAATAGAACCTCTCGATCAAGTAACTTCCCATTAAAATCCCTCGATCGAACTGTTGACATCTTCGATCGAGTAACCTCAAATACCACCTTTCGATTGAGTACAACAGGGAATCGATCGAGCATTGTTAACCACCCATATCTACTCGATCGAACAGAAGGCTAACAAAAGATTTTGATCGAGTACTTAGCCACTGAACCAGCTTCCTTTCTTTGTTAGTTAGCTTCCGAGACCACCTCACGCTTCCCGAGGCATGCCAATTCCTCTTCAATTATTCCATCTTCATAGATGCATGCTAAGGGGACTGAAAATGGCATGATTCAGCTACTTTCGGGTCCAATCCTGCCAATAAGACAAAGAAAACCAAAGTATACGATTCGGGGGACATCTGTAGCATAACACTACGTAAATTACATAGAAATACGTGCAATAAAGACTCTAAAAGACTATATGAAATGCACGTATCAGAGATTTTCTCAATCATGGAGTCTTGGGGTTACTCTTGGGACCTGCAAGACTCTAATCCTCTTTCAAGGGGCTTTATCGTCATTTAAGCCTTTAGTTAACCTAATCCTTGTACTACTATATTTACCCCTTTTGTATTTAGAGGAGAGGAGGTTTCCTTAGTTTAGATTAAGCTTTCATTAGGAGTAGATTAGAATAGATTAGCATTTAATCTTTCCACAAATTACACATTAATCTTTTCTTAATTATTGTTCAAGATTTATTATTGGGTAATTGAAGATTATTGGGTTATTATTGGAGAATTGACAACTCTTTATCAATCAATCAAATTATCTTCTATTATTCTCTGCTATCCATTTGTTCATCTTAATATTGGTACAATCTCTTTACTCTTTATTGCTTATTTCTTCACTCATTCATCATGTTTATGCTTGTTAAGATGATTGACACCATTGATAACATTTCTTCCATGATAATGAGTGAGTAGTCTCCTAGCTAGGGATTAGTGGGGGATTAGGGGAGTTAATCATGGGAAAGATTTATTCTTAATAAGATCATATGAATGCTTGCTTATTGTTTTCCAACTTATGCACTTGTCATGTTTGATGAAATGCTTGATTAACAGCCTAGCATGTTTCTCTTATCCTTTCAATAAGACTTGTAAAGCATAAACCAACTCAAGGCTTGTTAGACCATGCATATAGTTGATTAGGAAGAATTAAGTCGATTGTAGGTGTTGTACAGTCTTGACCGACTCGGCTCTGGGACCCAAACCTTCCTAGGACTCATTTATGTTATATCACCATGAATACGGAAAACCAAGTCGACTTATAGATGTTGTAATGTCTTGACCGACTCTGCTCCGAGACCTAAGTTTCCCCTAGAAATCCTAAGATATACACCAAATCGATTCCAACAATAATAATTGCCTGCATCTATGAAACTTGTTTGTTTGATCTCACCATGATCCCCTATTATCCCATGATTCCCTAGTATTGTTTATCATTTGTTCACACCCTTGTTTTATTGCTTGTTTATCATTTGTTCAATCCCTTGTTTTATTGCTTGTTTACCCTTTATTGCTTTTATTAGTTTAGAATCTTAAACTTAAACCAATCGTGACACCCTAGTGCAACTACAATTAGATTGAACAATTTGAGTACCTCCGTCCGTTGGGTTCGACCCCGACTTGCTTGCTATGCTAGTAGTTGGGTATAAATGTGTTTGAGAGCGTACAACGACACACTCATCAAAATGGCGCCGTTGCCGGGGATGCTGTTGTGTATTTAAATCGTTCTTTTGTCAAGTTTTAGTTATTCTTCTTCTTGAGGGATCTTGGTTCCTTGAGAATTTTAATTCTTGTAATTGCTTTATTTCATTTGTTCGGCATGTCTACTTTTTGGCAATTTGAAAATGAGTCATTTCATAAGTATATTGCAAGATTCGAAGATTATATGACCTGTCCTTGGCATCGTGGTTTTACTCTTTCAAATTATGAAGCTTGTTGTGTTGTTTATAATGGCATGAACCTTGACCACTGTGTTTATATGTGTATATATATGTATATATTGATCCGTGTCCTAAATATGATGTTTTACACCCTATTTCACACGCATTTCAGAGCTCAATTATGTAGTTTATGCTACTATTTTCCCTATTTCCGTCTACTTTCGTGTTTTTGTATAATATTGCAGAAATGTGAAGAATCCAGCGGAAATCGAGCCGAATCCGTCCCTAAGTACTTAGCATTGCATTTGACATGGAGTAAAGACTCGGGAAATGAACTTGGTGCGCGTATCGAGGCCCGAAAGACGGATTTACGAAGCTTTTGGAGCCAAGTACCTGTTGAAGTGGTCGATAGACCGATGCTCTTGGTCGATAGACCAGAGTACGATTGTCAGAAGCTCCTGTACAGTGCACCTTGGTCGATCGACTGACACACATGGTCGATCGACCACCCCACGAGCTGACGGAAATTAAAAGACGAGAAAGCCCAATGTAATTAGGTTTTTGGAATAAAAGTTACGTAAGACTATCTATATAACATAACTTTAGGTTTCAGAAGAGAATCATCGAATTTTAGGGAAATAATTAGGGTTCACAACACAGAAGTTGAACTTTTGATTATTTCATTAGTTTAAATTATTCTTTCGTCACTAAAGTTTTCTTTTGCATTCGGTTTTATCTTTTCTCTTAAATCCTTTACGGTATTTCTCTGTTCCATTATTCAGTTTCGTTGCTTTCATTCATTCATAGATTAGAATTGCTAGTTTAGGTTTCCCAAAAGCCGAATTATCGTTTCATGTTAGTTAAATATTTAGTTATTTCGATTATGAATTCTATTGTTTTATTTATTAATTTTATTGCTGTTACTATTTTCATCATGAGTAGCTAAACCCATCGTGCTAAGATGTAGGGGAACTGTAGTGTAGGCGGCGTAAATTTTGTAGACCTGAGTCGCGTCATGGTCGATCGACTGCCTTACCTGGTCGATCGACCGGCTCCCGTGAGATCAACTCCGTTTTAACTAATTTAATTGCTATATTTGACGAATCAAGTGCACGCGACTAGTTGAATGCTTAGGAATTACCGACCCGATAAGATCGAAAGATAGGGGAGGGAAATAGACGACTTAATTAGGACGAATAAATTAATAAGATCGAGAGATAAGTTAATTTAGGCTTTTAAATCACTTTTCAGGGCGAGAGTCAGTAGTAGTGATATTAGGGACCCGTAGCTAGATCGAAAGATGTTACCTGTTAAGAATGGACCGAGAGGACTTCTTATTTTCCCGTCTTACGTGATTTTCTTAGACCTACCTAGGATACTGCCGTCGAAACTACAGTGAACCGACCATCTTAGCATCCTTTTATTATTTGATTTCATCTTATTTCTTTATTTACTCATTTACTTACTCATTTAGTTTCAATTTTGTTACCTTTAGTTATAGTACTATTTAAATCAAATCCCCTTACAATTGTTACTTTAGACTAAAATTAGACAACTATTAATTGCATCGCTTCTCTGTGGTTCGTCCCTGACTGCCGCTATCTATAGTAGTAGTTTGGATTATAAATTTATCTTTGGTACTCTACGACGGTATCAAGTTTTGGCGCCGTTGCCAGGGAGGCAATTGTTTAATTTTTAGTTGTTTTTATTTTAGTCTTTATCTTAGTTTAAGGGACATCTGTTCCTTAAACTTTTCTCATATTCTACTTGTAGTTTCTTCTTATGCGCAGGTCACAGGGTGGTGAATTATGACCGTTAGATCCTTAGATCGAAAGGACTTTGCGTAAGTTGAGACGATCATCTAGAGTACTGCCGACAGAGTAAGAGCTGAGTACTCTGTCCAGTTACTACGAGAACGAGCTATTTGAGGAGGATCCACCTTCATCTCCTATTTTTACTTCTTCAGCTGAGACCGTTACATCTCCAGATATGGCTGAAGAAGCAAGTATAGCCAGTCACTCCGAGCCAAAAGCCGAAAATCTCTATAAGGGATTCGCATTGCCAGCCGGGACGGAAAGGAAATTCGAACCAAAACCGTCGTACATTAACTTGGTTGAGAGAAACCAATTTGGGGGAGCTGCAAATGAAGATGCGGCTAAACACATAGAGACATTCATTGACTACTGTTGTTCCATACCCCCCGCCAGCAGGTGTGACCCAGGACCAGGTAAAGAAGACGATGTTCATATTCTCGCTTCGTGATGCCGCAAGGGAATGGTACCGAGAACTGGATCGAGCTGCTAATGGGATTACTGATTGGAATTCGTTGGCCCTAGCATTCTATAAGAAATATTTCTCTGCATCGAAGACCAATGCGATTAGAGCTCAGATCACGAGCTTTAAACAGGGTCCTGATGAAGATTCTCATGAGGCATGGGTCCGTTTCAAAAGACTAGTGCGAACTATTCCGCACCATGGGTTTGAGAAATGGTTTCTGTGCAACCAATTCTATAATGGTCTGTATGATGATCATAGGGCTAGCCTAGATGTTGTAGCTAATGGGAGATTTCAAGAAAATAGCGGTGAGACAAAGGGGTGGAAAATTATCGATGACCTGGCCACCCATAAAGCTGAGCATGCGAATTCTAGAGGAAATCAGAGAAGATCAGCTGAATATCCTGCTGTAGCTGCAATAGAAGCCCTTACAGCGAGATTCGATAAGATACATTTTGGGGGATCTCAAAAAAGGAGGTATATATAAAGTTAATGCAGTTTTAGACGGTCCATTTACATGCAAAAGATGTGGAGGAGAGGGACATGTTTCAGAGTTTTTTACTAGTTCGAATGAAACATGTGCTGCCTTTCAACATTATAGGCAGACTGGTACTTATCCCGATCCCTCTAATGTTCACCCCAATTTGAGGTGGACTAACCAAAATGTCCTTAATCCGGGTCCACTGATGTGAATTTTGGCGGAAGCGGAAGACATTTTTGTAGGGTTGTTTTTGTGTTTTTAAATAAAGGGGATATTTGTTTCAAGATCAATGAAGACCTCGAAAACAATGGGATATTTGTCGTAGCTAGACCTATAGCTACGCCAATGGGTGAATTGTTTGATACTCGTCAAACAATCCGACTTAAACTTAGGATCACGTCCCTCGTTCAAGCAAGGTGCGAAATCGCGTTTCGACCTCTTAAGCCAAACTACTCGTGTAACAACACAAGAAGACAAGACAAGTTTTAGAGAATACTCTCAAGTTTTTACTTCAAAATTGGATGATGAACAAAAGAGGACTACAAGCCTTTATATAGGCCAAAATTCCTTGGTGCCCAAGGCTAGCCTTTAATGCTTTGTGGTGAGTTCTAGGCTATGTAGAAGAACTAGGTAAGACTAAGCCAAAAACTAGGTAAGACTTTTGTAAAAAACTAGGCTATGACAAAAACTAGGTGAGCTTTATTCAATGCCCTTGGACTAGCCCATTTTCGAGGTTGGACTTTGCTCCACACGGTTCTCCACACGGTTCTACCCGTCCCATTGGCGGGTGATCATGCACTTTTCTCGACTATTATTCGAACCGATCCATGCTTGGTGAACCGGGTTGCCTTGGTCGCTTGTTTCGAGAATTATTTCATTATGGTGATTCGTATTCACATCAATTCCTCCCCCTTTGAAAGGAATTGTCCTCAATTCTTGCCTCAGTATGCCGGGATCAAAGATGAATATTATAAACCCGAACAAGCCCGAACACGTAGTCGAATCATCTTTGGTGCCACCGGAATCAAAACAAACCTGGAAGTTAGATTCAAGCTTGATTAAGAACATGAAGCAGTTTACGCACCCTGTTGATCTCTTCTTCAGCTCATCATCTTCAATGTAGTCTTCATGTTTATCCCTCTCCGGTGATTTGAATTTGTAATGAGTATTGTCAATCACAACCATTTTGTGCCATCTTTGCTTGTGTTTTACTTTCTTGTGATTTCCTTCCCACCACCTTCCATGCACAATTCTTCGTATCACATCTTGCACGTCTCTTTGCAGTTGGGGCCAATGAAAATGCTCCTTGAGAATATCTACAGTTTTGTTTACCCCGAAATGTCCTCCAAGTCCACCTCCATGAGCTTCTCGAATAAGGAGTTCCCGAGTTGGAAGTTTTGGAACACAAAGTCTATTACCTTTGAAGAGGAAACCGTCTTGAATAATAAACTCATCATGAGTTCTGGGCTTGCAAATCTCGAAGGTTTCTCCAAAGTCGGGATCATGCTCGTAGTAATCCTTCAATGCCTCAAATCCAAGTAATCGGACATCGAGCACGTTCAATAATGAGTACCGTTGTGAGAGAGCACCGGCCACCACATTACTCTTGCCATGTTTATACTTTGATGAAAAGTGAAAGGATTGTAGAACTCCACCCACTTGGCATGCCGTGGGTTTAACTTTTGTTGTCCATTGATGTGCTTCAGTGATTCGTGGTCCGAGTGCAGGATGAAATGACTCGGCCAAAGGTAGTGATTCCAATGTTGAAGAGCTCTCACGATAGCATAAAATTCTTTGTCGTACGTCGAGTAATTGAGTCTGGCTCCATTCAACTTCTCGGAGAAATAAGCGATGGGTCGCTTTCCTTGTATTTGTACGGCTGCAATTCCAACAGCACTTGCGTCATATTCCACCTCAAATGGTTGAGTGAAATCCGGGAGTGCCCATAACGGTACCTCGCAAAGTTTTTGAATAATGGTTTCGAACTCCTTTTGAGCGCCTGTGGTCCATACGAAGGTTCCCTTCTTCGTATCTTCGGTGATAGGACTAGTAGTGGTACTAAAGTCCCGAATGAACCTCCGATAGAATGAGGCGAGTCCATGAAATGATTGGACCTCCGTGATGGTCTTAGGAGTAAGCCACGACTTGATTGCTTCAATTTTAGATTGATCGACCGAAACTCCGTCTTTTGAAACCCTGTAGCCAAGAAGGATAACGCTCTTGACCAAGACTGAACACTTCTCCTTTCTACCAAGGAGTTGTTGCTCTTGGGGCGTATTGAACACCTCGTGAAAGTGTTTGAAATGATCATCCTTGCTCCGGCTGTAGATCAAAATGTCATCCAAGTAGACGGCAACATATCTGCTCAAGAAAGGTTTGAGTATCACGTTCATGAGTCGCATAAAAGTACTCGGAGCATTGGTTAATCCGAATGGCATGATGGTCCACTCGTATAACCCATGTCTAGTCTTGAACGCGGTTTTCCACTTATCCCTTTCTCTCATTCGCATTTGGTGATAGCCACTCCTCAAGTCAATTTTAGAAAAGGTTTTGGATCCATGTAACCCATCAAGCATGTCGTCAAGCCTTGGGGTAGGAAAACGATACTTGATAGTTATATTGTTCATGGCTCGACTATCAACGCACATTCGCCATGTCCCATCCTTCTTTGGAGAAAATAGAGTAGGGACAGCACATGGACTTATGCTCTCGCGCACATAACCTCGTTCCATCAATTCCTCGATTTGCAATTCCTTTGCCTCCATTGGATTGCATCTATAGGCGGCTTTGTTTGGTAAGGGAGCTCTGGGTAGGAGATGGATTTGGTGTTCAATCCCTCGAATAGGTGGTAAACCAGCGGGTAGTTCCTCGGAGAAAACATCCTTGAATTCCTCATCCGAGATTGGCACAAGATTAGGATTATCTTGAGTTGCATCGACATAACTTGTAGGATCACCTTCTTCCATGTGAGTTTCATCATAAACTTCTTCCAATTCTTCATCAAAAACAATTGGTAGATTTGGATCAAATAAAGAAGTACCACTTGTATGAGGTTCATACAAGTTGGAAAATATGTTATCTTCGATCACATCTTTAATTTGGTCATCATCACTCAATGGCTCCATAATCTCGTCCTTTCCTCTTTCTTCGAGATTGAACACATCACCCAATCGTTCCTCCTCATCAAACAACTCATCCCGACAAGCAACAACATCTCTCGAGGTAATCAATCGTTTATTTGGACACGTGCTTTGATAATGCCCAAACCCCGGATACTTTAAACATCGTGCTTTGGAGAGACTTGTTTCCTGAGAATCGGGCGTTCTTGCCGTGGAACTAGGGGTGGCAGCCGACTTGGGTTCACCAACACTACTCGTCGGACTCCCTTGTTTGAGATTGGCGATCTTACGATAAGTCGTAAGCGTATAAGTTGCTGGAACATATTTCTTACGCAACTTGCGTTTAAGAGAATCCCAAGATGATAATTTCTTTTTTCCAGCGCGAGCACGCATTGCTTTCAAACTCTCGTACCATAGTGAAGCCCCTCCACTAAGTCTTCGAATAGCGTACTTGCAGCGTTTCGCGTCATCCAGAACTTTGAAATCAAACATTCGTTCGATTTTCCGTTCCCATTCGAGGTAGTCCTCGGGGTCCGTACCTCCTGTGAACTCGGGTAGTTCACTTACCTTGAACTTGTCAATGACTCGTTCACGCCTAGGCTGCCATTTGGAATCGGATTCTTGCAAATTCTTCAAAGCCTTTCGGAGGATCTAAGAAAATTGGGATCTTCAAAGTTCATGTTGATAATTAATTTTTTTTTTTTTTTTTTTCGTGATGAACAGTACCGTGAACAGTACTGGACGTGAATAGTAACTTTTTTTTTTTTGTGTGAAGAAATCAAGACCCTTGGATCGTCTTGATTAGTGGAAATCAAGAGCCGAAGCTCTAATACCACAATTGATGTGAATTTTGGCGGAAGCGGAAGACATTTTTGTAGGGTTGCTTTTGTGTTTTGAAATAAAGGGGATATTTGTTTCAAGATCAATGAAGACCTCGAAAACAATGGGATATTTGTCGTAGCTAGACCTATAGCTACGCCAATGGGTGAATTGTTTGATACTCGTCAAACAATCCGACTTAAACTTAGGATCACGTCCCTCGTTCAAGCAAGGTGCGAAATCGCGTTTCGACCTCTTAAGCCAAACTACTCGTGTAACAACACAAGAAGACAAGACAAGTTTTAGAGAATACTCTCAAGTTTTTACTTCAAAATTGGATGATGAACAAATGAGGACTACAAGCCTTTATATAGGCCGAAATTCCTTGGTGCCCAAGGCTAGCCTTTAATGCTTTGTGGTGAGTTCTAGGCTATGTAGAAGAACTAGGTAAGACTAAGCCATAAACTAGGTAAGACTTTTGTAAAAAACTAGGCTATGACAAAAACTAGGTGAGCTTTATTCAATGCCCTTGGACTAGCCCATTTTCGAGGTTGGACCTTACTCCACACGGTTCTCCACATGGTTCTACCCGTCCCATTGGCGTGTGATCATGCACTTTTCTCGACTATTATTCGAACCGATCCATGCTTGGTGAACCGGGTTGCCTTGGTCGCTTGTTTCGAGAATTATTTCATTATGGTGATTCGTATTCACATCATCCACAGCAGCAGCAGCAGCAGCAGCAGAGTTATATGCCCCCTCATAAGCAGCAGCAATATCAAAAGCCTCCCTATGTGCCGCAGCAGCAGCAATTTCAATGTTCTGATATTTCTTAATTGAAAAACATGGTTCAAAATCTGTCGGGTTTGCTGAAAAAGGAGTTTCTAGCTAGAGAGACTTCGACAAAAATGTTGGAGAGTCAAATTGCCCAATTGGCAAGCAAAAGTGCAACTAGAGCTCTGGGGCATCTACCGTCGCAGCCGGATCAAAAAGAGACTCTAAATGCGATCACTTTGAGGAGTGGGTCTACCCTTGATGGGCCCGCTATGGTCGAAGATGTTACTGAAAAAGATGAGGCGGAACCGAGCAAGAAAAAGGCCGTAGTGAACAGTAGCAAGAAAAAGACGATCAGCAGGTATGTCGGTCGATCGACTGACACCCATGGTCGATCGACCAGCCCGCGTAACAGTACAGCTTCTGGTCCTGAGGAAGCCAGTCGATCGACTGACCTACATGGTCGATCGACTGACAGTGCTGCTGATCGTGAACCTTTTTGTCCTCCAATGCCAAATAACTTGAGAGACCACTTATTTCGGGGTACGACGACTCCGAAATTATTGAGGCAAGATCCAAATGCTGATGGGTCAGTTCCGGTTCCAAAGTATGACCCCCTGACGGTTAATGGTTCATTCCTGAGACGATCTGAAGAAGGTTCGAGCTACAACAAGGACAAGGTAGTGGATTTTCAGCATAAGTCCACTGATGCCGGTATTGTTGGAGTTAGTGTCCTCCACAATAGTGCGTTAACATAATAAATCTCATTAATGGAATATCATCAGATATTTAATTATTTGATCCTCGTCAGTTGATTAACGTAAATCGATAACGGTTGGCTGACAAGAGTTTGACGTTATTGTCGTGAGACGGCGGTGATCAACTGACCCCTTTCGGTCACACCTAAAGGAACGAATCCTAAATGATTACTAATTAATTGTATGAGATACAATTTGTTTAGTCCCTTGATTTATAGACTAAGAGGTTAGTCGATTATTTTTAGAGAGATTTCGAGTTGCGAACTCGAGGAGGATCAGTTATTATTTAATTATGCGATAATTGAATAATAAGTTTTAGGAGACGGGTTTTAGTTAATTAACTGTTAATTTACTAAAATTGCACTAATTGATTAATGTGATTAATATTAGTACGTAAATAATATGTGTAGTGGTACACGTATATTTACGGAGTGAATTGGACGAATTAATTATGGAAGTATTTAAACATGATACGATGTTTAAAATAATAATTACACGGATTTGTGCGACAAATATAAGAACCAACATAGACCCGTAAATGGTCAAGTGGACCGTGTAAAATAAGTGTAGTGGATGATTACTCACATAATCATTTACATTATTTTGTATACTACCATAATTAATCTTATACAACATTTTGCATGTGATGTAAGATAAAAATATAAGACAAAATTCTCCACTTCCACACTCCACTCACCCGCCACTTTTCCCCCCATATACTCCATCAATTGTTCACATTTTTACACTACCTCACTTCTTCACTCTACCATTTGCATGTGAACAAAAATTCATCTACCTTCTCTCTAAAATAATAATCCTCTCTACTAAGTTGTTAGTATACATAAATAATATTACTAAGATTAGTTAGTAATATTTCTAATAATAATCAAGGGTACAATATTAATAAGTTCTAGTTCATACTTGTTAATATTTTTGGTTTAGTTCTTGGGTGCAACAAGAAGGAGATATTCTATTTTGAATATTTTCAAGGAGGATCTTCCATTGGTATAAGCTCAAGAACAAGCTAGTTAGGTGAACTAGTTTGTGCCCTTTTTACCACAAATTCAATGTAAGGAATTTGTTCTTTCTTTTTATGCTTTCATATTAGCATGCATGTTACATAGATCACCTAAATGATAATTTATGAGATAAATTAATTTTATTAGAGAGTCTAATATGGATCTATGAACTTTCAAGTGGTATCAGAGCTTAGGCTTGTAATTTGCATGTTGATTTTAAGCATTTTAATGAATTATGAGATAATTTGTAAAAACTCAAAAATTGTGTTAGAAGAGGTTTTAGCACGAAAGTTTTAGGACATGCATTCCTACTGACCTCAAAAGGTTTTTGGAATTTTTTGGTGATTTTTAAAGTTATTTTGCTAATTTTAATGTTTTTTTGGTAGAAAACCGAGTCAAAATGTCGCATTTTAGTGAAAAATTGACTAAAACTAGTTAAAAATTGATTCGGTGCATGGATTTTTTATGGTAGTTCATGCATGTTTTCTACTGATTGTATGAAAAAAGTTGAAGGTTGGTTCGAATGTTTTGCATGTTTATTGATTTTTGAGTTAAAAGTCGATAAAGGTCCAATTAATTAATCATAATTTCGAAACTTTTGATTATGCCCATGATAAATTTATGTACATTTAAGAATATTATTTAAATATCAAAAGTGATTTTGCATGTGTGTTTTCACTTTGTTTTGATGTTTATTGGTTTTAGTGGTTAAAAACCGATAAATATCGATCTTTTTCTTCACAAAATTTATCCGGAATTTTTGGGCAATTTTTCTGACATTTTGGTGTTCTTGGGAGTGTTCCAGAATACTAAAAATTTTTGTCAATTTTTTGGGTAATGTTTCAATTATTTTGGATTTTTACTTAAATATTATGATTTTATCGATTAAATTAGCAAATTATCACCAAATTAAACTAATAATTTATCATAAAATTAGTGAGGACTAATTTTGAGGTTCAAAACAGTTTGGACAATTAGTTTGGACTTAAATGAGATTTAAGAGTTAATTATTCATTTTTACATGTTAAAAATCGATTAAATCAACAAAAACCGAGATGGATACCAATGATTGATAGATAGGGCGATTTTGGCATCATTTTTACAGCATTTTAAGCATATTTATTTAAGTTGAATGAATGATTGTCATTTATTTAAAGTATTTATCTTGTTGTACCAAGTATGGCCTAGTTAATTTTAATCGTTATTACCCGAAATGAATGGGAATATCGATTTGTTTATAACTAAATACGATCTCGTATCGTCGGTTTGTAATGAATTAATAGTTTTATTTATTTTATTAATTAATGTATAATAGGAATAGCTATGTAATTCATTTGTAATAGTTATTTTTACCGGCGTTTCCAAAAGACGGATTACAACGAGACGGAGTCTATTTTTGGAAGGTGTTCCAAATCCCACAAACAAGAGCCACTTTTGGAATGAAGAGGCAAGGGACCAAGGAGTTGGTTTCCGAAATGTAATAGACTAGTTTTTATTAACTAGGTGGCCATACTAGGATTTATTCATATGCTTACATGTTTGCTTGTTTTATTTTCGTGCATGCCAAAATCGCCATTCACATGCATTTTATTTTCGCGGTTGTCAATTAACGTCATTTACATTCACCGAATTAATTCACTTATAAGGAATTTATGACTAAATTGACAAGATCTCTCACATAACTAAAATTGAGATTAGCCTTACCAATTAGTAGCACCTTTGAATCTCTTGTTCATTAGAGCCACGCTCGCCCAAGCGGGGTGTTCTCTTTTTACCTTGGGTAAGTAGGGTGGTAAACGGTTATCACACGCCAAAATTGGTTGGACTCAACGGGATATAAGACGGTCTTGTGTTCCGGGGCTAGTAGATGAATTTGAGGAAATTCGTCGACCAAGAGTTCTAGAGATAGAATTAGTCAACGTGACTTACCGAATTTACGCAATTATGGGATGTTTCGCCCAAGCGATGCTCATTTTTGTTTAATATTTGGGTCTTGGAATCATTTATATAATTTAGTGGGAGATCATTATATAAATGCTAAAACTTGCTAAACATGTTTTTACAAGTAATTTTTACAAGTAATTTTTAAAACAATGAATGTTAATTTTTCCTTTTTGTTGTAGTATTTTAATTCGCAATGGCAACTTCATCAACTCCATCGACTACTTCACTAGGCAAAGATTCATGGCTAAGGTCCGTAATGGACAAATGTATTTTAAAATATGACGGTAGTAACTTTCTTGAATGGGAATCCAACATCAAAAGTGCCGCGTTGTCCGACAATGTGCTCACTTACTTGACCGATGCTCCTCCTATTGAGCCCGGTGCAAGAGCTTCATCGGCGGTGCGGACCGCCCATGATGACTATATGAGAATGTTGAATGATATCAAGAATGTGTTGATATGGTCAATATCCCCAAAGCTCAAGCTATCATGCATTTCTTTAAATGCTTACGAGATATTCACTCGTATGATCACTATATTTTCACAAACACCTAAATTCCGTCAATACGAAGCGGCGGCAGGCTTCTTTGAAGCTAAGCTTGAGAGGGGCCAAAAGGTTGGTCCCCATGTACTCAAAATGGTCGAATATGTTGACATCCTAGAGCATCTAGGGTGTAATATTCCTAAGACTCTTGTGGTGGATCGTATCCTCAACTCACTCCCCACCAAGTTTGCCCACTTTAGGGTAAACTACAACATGAATGACATGGATAAGAGTTACCATGAAATTCATGCACTCCTCTCCCAAGCAGAGAGGGATATGGAGGCTAGTGGGAGTGAAAAGGGAGATGTTTTAACCATGAAGTTAAAGAACATGTCTCTTGGAGTTAAGAAAGGAAAAAGGAAAGAAAAATCCCAATTCAAGAAATCGTCAAAGAAACATGACAAGGGAAAGGGGAAGGCCGTTGAGAATGGCAATCCCAAGGCAAAAAGTGTCAAGCTCTCCGAGGCCGAATGTTTCCATTAGAATGGGAAGGGGCATTATAGGAGGAGTTGTCCCAAATACTTGGAGGATCTCAAAGAAGGGCGTGTGACGCCTATTGGTATGATTTCCTCTCTCTATGTGATAGACGTTAATTATGCTTGTACTTCCACTTGGGTACTTGATACCGGATGTGGCTCTCACCTTTGTAACCATTTGCAGGGTATATGGGACGTGCAAGCACTAGCAAAAGGTGATGTGGATCTCCGTATGGGCAATGGAGCTAGAGTAGCCTCCGTTGCCGTAGGGACCTATGTGCTCACTTTAGCTAGTGGTTTAGAGTTGTATTTAAATAAGTGTTATTTTGTACCAACTTTAACTAAGAACATCATCTCCATTTCCGCGTCAGACGCGGAAGGCTTTTGTTTTATGATTAAGGATAAGTGTTGTACTTTTTCTTTTAATGATGTGGTTTATGGCAAGGCCATTTCAATTGGAGGCATTTATGTTTTAAATGATGTTAATGACGTTTATCATATGGAAACTAAAAAGCTCAAAAAGGGTGATCCAAACGAATCCTACCTTTGGCATTGTCGTTTAGGCCACATAAACGAAAGACGCATTAAGAGACTTGCTTCATCAAAAGTGCTCAAACCATTTGGTTTCGAATCTTATGGTACATGCGAGTCTTGCCTTTTAGGCAAGATGACTCGTGCACCTTTTGCGGGAAAAGGGACTCGAGCTAGTGAGGTTTTGGCTCTCATACACACGGATGTGTGTGGACCATTAACCAACACCGCTAGAGGACGTTTTCACTACTTCATTACTTTTACTGATGACTTAAGTAGATATGGGTATGTCTACTTAATAAAGGACAAGAGTGAAGCCTTTGACAAGTTCAAAGAGTTTCAAAAAGAAGTAGAGAACCAATTGGATAAAAAGATAAAGACCCTACGGTCCGACCGTGGTGGTGAGTATATAAATATTGAATTTGATTCACACCTAAAATATTGTGGTATAGTATCACAATGGAGTCCTCCTGGCACACCGCAATTAAATGGTGTGGCCGAAAGGAGAAACCGAACTTTACTTGATATGGTTCGGTCAATGATGAGTCTAACTGAGCTTCCTAGTTCATTTGGGGGTTTTGCCCTCTTGTCTGTAGTATTTTCACTAAATCGAAGCCCGACTAAAGCGGCCGATAAGACTCCATATGAGATATGGACAGGGAAAGTCCCTCATTTGTCATTCATGCGTATTTGGGGTTGCGAAGTGTACGTTAAGATCAAGTCTGACAATAAGCTTGCACCCAGGTCTGACAAATGTCTTCTTGTAGGATATCCAAGGGAAACATGTGGCTATTACTTCTACAATAAACACGAGAACAAAGTGTTTGTGGCTCGTGATGTTGTCTTCCTAGAAAAGGAATTTATTTCTAGGAGACAGAGTGGGAGAAAATTTAAACTTGAAGAAGTTCGAGAGTCACAAACCGAGAATGAGGTAGAGGAGAACGTGGAGGATAGCATTCCCTCTTCCTCTGAAACGGTAATTGTTCCTAGAAAGTCAAGTAGGATTTCTAATCCACCTGACCGTTACCTTGGTAACATCAAAGAGGATGATGTTTTGTTACTTTTTGAAAGTGATGAACCCACTACCTACAAATCGGCTATGTCTAGTCCCGACTCCTCGCTTTGTCTAGAAGCCATGCGGTCCGAAATGGATTCCATGTACGAGAACCAAGTATGGGACTTGGTGGATTTACCTGAGGGAGTGCGACCCCTTCAGTGTAAATGGATATATAAAATTAAGCTCGACATGGATAAACATGTGGATGTTTAAAAGCTAGATTGGTGGCAAAAGGTTTCACCCAAGTTCATGGTTTACACTATGACGAAACCTTCGCTCCAGTCGCTATGATTAGGTCCATCAGGATAATCTTAGAGGTTGCCGCATTTCATGATTATGAGATTTGGCAAATGGATGTCAAAACCGCCTTCTTGAATGGGATTCTAGAAGAAGAGGTGTACATGAAACAACCTGAAGGTTTTGTTGATACATCTAACCCTAAGAAGGTGTGTAAGCTTCAGAAGTCCATTTATGGTCTTAAGCAAGCATCTAGGAGTTAGAATCATCGTTTTGATCATGTTATTAAACAATACGGTTTCACTAGAAGTGTGGAAAAACCGTGTTTATACATGAAGTTTAGTGGGAGTAAGGTTGCATTCCTTGTCCTATATGTGGATGACATATTTCTCATTGGGAATGATGTTCCATCACTCACTTCTATTAAGGAGTGGCTAGGGAAACACTTTTAAATGAAGGACTTGGGAGAGTCACAACGAATCTTAGGTATCTGGATCTATAGGGATAGGTCCAAGAGGATACTAGCATTGAGTCAAGAAGCTTATATTGACAAAGTTCTTGACCGGTTCAATATGAAAGACTCCAAGAGAGGATTTATACCTATGGGCCAAGGGATTACTTTGAGCAAGTCACAGTCTCCCTCCACCCCTAAGGAAATTGAACACATGAAGACCGTCCCTTATGCTTCCGCTGTTGGGTCTATCATGTATGCTATGATTTGCACTCGTCCCGATGTTGCGTATGCCTTGAGCATGACAAGTCGGTATCAAGCCAAGCCTGGTGAGAGTCACTGGATAGCCGTAAAGAACATCTTTAAGTACTTGAGAAGGACTAAGGATTCGTTCTTAGTGTTTGGAGGAGAAACTGAGTTGCGTGTAAGAGGTTACACGGACGCAAGTTACCAAACCGATCGGGATGACATGAAATCCCAATCCGCTACGTGTTTATGCTAAATGGAGGAGCTGTTTGCTGTAAGAGCTTCAAGCAAAGCGTTACTGCGGATTCTACAACAGAGGCTGAGTACCTTGCAGCATCTGAGGCTGCGAAGGAAGCTGTTTGGATTAGGCAATTCATGGAGGGGCTAGAAGTAGTCCATTCCGCCAAAAATCCTATCACTCTATACTGTGATAACAGTGGAGCTATTTTTCAAGCCAAAGAGCCTAAGTCTAGTAACAAATCTAGACACATTGAAAGGAAATACCATGTAATTAGAGATTATGTGGAAAGGAAGGAAATTGACATTTGTAAGGTTGGGACAGATGATAATATTGCTGATCCTTTAACCAAGCCTTTATCAAAGGCTAAGCATGATGGTCATGTCGTCTCTATGGGATTGAGACGAGTACCAGATTTTCTTTAGATTATGGATATGTAATAATTGGATAGTGTATCTTTTATTATATGATAATCACAATCATTGTGTTCGTATTCATGCTTTTATGAATCTTTTATTTAGTGTGACTAAATTTTAATACCTTGTTTATCTGAATAAGTTGTGGAGACAATGTTGAACACTATTCAAGTGAATAAGATGAACATTGTATTTTGTCCGTAGTCACTTAATGAGGCGACGTCTCGGAGTGACTAGATTGTAAGTCGATTGATGGTTGTTCAACACCATAAGGTCATATGTGATGACTGGTCGATTACATAGGCAGAGTGTGTGACACTTTGCCAGACAGTGACCATTTAGAGAGTCCCTAAGTTCTATTATAGACGCCTGGTCGTGGCGGGGATCTCTAAGATGTTCTAATGAGTCGATTCTTTTAACTGGAGACTATTAGCTAAGAAGGTGCAGTTTCCGAGTGACTTTGGTTTTTGTCCTAGGTCGGGCCGTGAAAGGAGGCCAAAAGGGCATTTACTAGGTCATGGTGAGCTGTATTGTGCAATAGGATAGATAGGGCATACAGGAATTGTCCACCCACGTTGGGTAACTATATCTTAAGGCCACTCGAGGAGTTAATGACTACAAATGCGTGGCCACGCTCGGAAGTAATCTGTGAGAGATTTTTCCGGTTAGGTTGTCACACTCCCGATCGAGAAAACCACTCGCGATGTGTTCATGTGCAAGTGCGACCTGAAAGACACCTTGCATTGAGTGGGAGATTAAAACGGACAAGAGAATTGGTAGCGCACACCTTGTGTCGGACAAGTGGGAGATTGTTGGAGTTAGTGTCCTTCACAATAGTGCGTTAACATAATAAATCTCATTAATGGAATATAATCAGATATTTAATTATTTGATCCTCGTCAGTTGATTAACGTAAATCGATAACAGTTGGCTGACTAGAATTTGACGTTATTGTCGTGAGACGGCGGTGATCAACTGACCCCTTCCGGTCACACCTAAAGGAACGAACCCCAATTGATTACTAATTAATTGTATGAGATACAATTTGTTTAGTCCCTTGATTTATAGACTAAGAGGTTAGTCGATTATTTTTAGAGAGATTTCGAGTTGCGAACTCGAGGAGCAACAGTTATTATTTAATTATGCGATAATGTGCTCACGTACTTGACCGATGCTCCTCCTATTGAGCCCGGTGCAAGAGCTTCATCGGCGGTGCGGACCGCCCATGATGACTATATGAGAATGTTGAATGATATCAAGAATGTGTTGATATGGTCAATATCCCCAAAGCTCAAGCTATCATGCATTTCTTTAAATGCTTACGAGATATTCACTCGTATGATCACTATATTTTCACAAACACCTAAATTCCGTCAATACGAAGCGGCGGCAGGCTTCTTTGAAGCTAAGCTTGAGAGGGGCCAAAAGGTTGGTCCCCATGTACTCAAAATGGTCGAATATGTTGACATCCTAGAGCGTCTAGGGTGTAATATTCCTAAGACTCTTGTGGTGGATCGTATCCTCAACTCACTCCCCACCAAGTTCGTCCACTTTAGGGTAAACTACAACATGAATGACATGGATAAGAGTTACCATGAAATTCATGCACTCCTCTCCCAAGCAGAGAGGGATATGGAGACTAGTGGGAGTGAAAAGGGAGATGTTTTAACCATGAAGTTAAAGAACATGTCTCTTGGAGTTAAGAAAGGAAAAAGGAAAGAAAAATCCCAATTCAAGAAATCGTCAAAGAAACATGACAAGGGAAAGGGGAAGGCCGTTGAGAATGGCAATCCCAAGGCAAAAAGTGTCAAGCTCTCTGAGGCCGAATGTTTCCATTGTAATGGGAAGGGGCATTATAGGAGGAGTTGTCCCAAATACTTGGAGGATCTCAAAGAAGGGCGTGTGACGCCTATTGGTATGATTTCCTCTCTCTATGTGATAGACGTTAATTATGCTTGTACTTCCACTTGGGTACTTGATACCGGATGTGGCTCTCACCTTTGTAACCATTTGCAGGGTATAAGGGACGTGCAAGCACTAGCAAAAGGTGATGTGGATCTCCGTATGGGCAATGGAGCTAGAGTATCCGCCGTTGCCGTAGGGACCTATGTGCTCACTTTAGCTAGTGGTTTAGAGTTGTATTTAAATAAGTGTTATTTTGTACCAACTTTAACTAAGAACATCATCTCCATTTCTGCGTCAGACGCGGAAGGCTTTTGTTTTATGATTAAGGACAAGTGTTGTACTTTTTCTTTTAATGATGTGGTTTATGGCAAGGCCATTTCAATTGGAGGCATTTATGTTTTAAATGATGTTAATGACGTTTATCATATGGAAACTAAAAAGCTCAAAAAGGGTTATCCAAACGAATCCTACCTTTGGCATTGTCGTTTAGGCCACATAAACGAAAGACGCATTAAGAGACTTGCTTCATCAAAAGTGCTCAAACCATTTGGTTTCGAATCTTATGGTACATGCGAGTCTTGCCTTTTAGGCAAGATGACTCGTGCACCTTTTGCTGGAAAAGGGACTCGAGCTAGTGAGGTTTTGGCTCTCATACACACGGATGTGTGTGGACCATTAACCAACACCGCTAGAGGACGTTTTCACTACTTCATTACTTTTACTGATGACTTAAGTAGATATGGGTATGTCTACTTAATGAAGGACAAGAGTGAAGCCTTTGACAAGTTCAAAGAGTTTCAAAAAGAAGTAGAGAACCAATTGGATAAAAAGATAAAGACCCTACGGTCCGACCGTGGTGGTGAGTATATAAATATTGAATTTGATTCACACCTAAAATATTGTGGTATAGTATCACAATGGAGTCCTTCTGGCACACCGCAATTAAATGGTGTGGCCGAAAGGAGAAACCGAACTTTACTTGATATGGTTCGGTCAATGATGAGTCTAACTGAGCTTCCTAGTTCATTTTGGGGTTTTGCCCTCTTGTCTGCAGTATTTTCACTAAATCGAAGCCCGACTAAAGCGGCCGATAAGACTCCATATGAGATATGGACAGGGAAAGTCCCTCATTTGTCATTCATGCGTATTTGGGGTTGCGAAGCGTACGTTAAGATCAAGTCTGACAATAAGCTTTCACCCAGGTCTGACAAATGTCTTCTTGTAGGATAGCCAAGGGAAACATGTGGCTATTACTTCTACAATAAACACGAGAACAAAGTGTTTGTGGCTCGTGATGTTGTCTTCCTAGAAAAGGAATTTATTTCTAGGAGACAGAGTGGGAGAAAATTTAAACTTGAAGAAGTTCGAGAGTCACAAACCGAGAATGAGGTAGAGGAGAACGTGGAGGATAGCATTCCCTCTTCCTCTGAAACGGTAATTGTTCCTAGAAAGTCAAGTAGGATTTCTAATCCACCTGACCGTTACTTTGGTAACATCAAAGAGGATGGTGTTTTGTTACTTTTTGAAAGTGATGAACCCACTACCTACAAATCGGCTATGTCTAGTCCCGACTCCTCGCTTTGGCTAGAAGCCATGCGGTCCGAAATGGATTCCATGTACGAGAACCAAGTATAGGACTTGGTGGATTTACCTGAGGGAGTGCGACCCCTTCAGTGTAAATGGATATATAAAATTAAGCTCGGCATGGATAAACATGTGGATGTTTACAAAGCTAGATTGGTGGCAAAAGGTTTCACCCAAGTTCATGGTTTACACTATGACGAAACCTTCGCTCCAGTCGCTATGATTAGGTCCATCAGGATAATCTTAGAGGTTGCCGCATTTCATGATTATGAGATTTGGCAAATGGATGTCAAAACCGCCTTCTTGAATGGGATTCTAGAAGAAGAGGTGTACATGATACAACCTGAAGGTTTTGTTGATACATCTAACCCTAAGAAGGTGTGTAAGCTTAAGAAGTCCATTTATGGTCTTAATCAAGCATCTAGGAGTTGGAATCATCGTTTTGATCATGTTATTAAACAATACGGTTTCACTATATGTGTGGAAGAACCGTGTTTATACATGAAGTTTAGTGGGAGTAAGGTTGCATTCCTTGTCCTATATATGGATGACATATTTCTCATTAGGAATGATGTTCCATCACTCACTTCCGTTAAGGAGTGGCTAGGGAAACACTTTTAAATGAAGGACTTGGGAGAGGCACAACGAATCTTAGGTATCCGGATCTATAGGGATAGGTCCAAGAGGATACTAGCATTGAGTCAAGAAGCTTATATTGACAAAGTTCTTGACCGGTTCAATATGAAAGACTCCAAGAGAGGATTTATACCTATGGGCCAAGGGATTACTTTGAGCAAGTCACAGTCTCCCTCCACCCCTAAGGAAATTGAACACATGAAGACCGTCCCTTATGCTTCCGCTGTTGGGTCTATCATGTATGCTATGATTTGCACTCGTCCCGATGTTGCGTATGCCTTGAGCATGACAAGTCGGTATCAAGCCAAGCCTAGTGAGAGTCACTGGATAGCCGTAAAGAACATCTTTAAGTACTTGAGAAGGACTAAGGATTCGTTCTTAGTGTTTGGAGGAGAAACTGAGTTGCGTGTAAGAGGTTACACGGACGCAAGTTACCAAACCGATCGGGATGACATGAAATCCCAATCCGGCTACGTGTTTATGCTAAATGGAGGAGCTGTTTGCTGTAAGAGCTTCAAGCAAAGCGTTACTGCGGATTCTACAATAGAGGCTGAGTACCTTGCAGCATCTGAGGCTGCGAAGGAAGCTGTTTGGATTAGGCAATTCATGGAGGGGCTAGGAGTAGTCCATTCCGCCAAAAATCCTATCACTCTATACTGTGATAACAGTGGAGCTATTTTTCAAGCCAACGAGCCTAAGTCTAGTAACAAATCTAGACACATTGAAAGGAAATACCATGTAATTAGAGATTATGTGGAAAGGAAGGAAATTGACATTTGTAAGGTTGGGACAGATGATAATATTGCTGATCCTTTAACCAAGCCTTTATCAAAGGCTAAGCATGATGGTCATGTCGTCTCTATGGGATTGAGACGAGTACCAGATTTTCTTTAGATTATGGATATGTAATAATTGGATAGTGTATCTTTTATTATATGATAATCACATTCATTGTTTTCGTATTCATGCTTTTATGAATCTTTTATTTAGTGTGACTAAATTTTAATACCTTGTTTATCTGAATAACTTGTGGAGACAATGTTGAACACTATTCAAGTGAATAAAATGAACATTGTATTTTGTCCCTAGTCACTTAATGAGGCGACGTCTCGGAGTGACTAGATTGTAAGTCGATTGATGGTTGTTCAACACCATAAGGTCATATGTGATGACTGGTCGATTACATAGGCAGAGTGTGTGACACTTTGCCAGACAGTGACCATTTAGAGAGTCGCTAAGTTCTATTATAGACGCCTGGTCGTGGCGGGGATCTCTAAGATGTTCTAATGAGTTGATTCTTTTGACTGGAGACTATTAGCTAAGAAGGTGCAGTTTCCGAGTGACTTTGGTTTTTGTCCTAGGTCGTGTCGTGAAAGGAGGCCAAAAGGGCATTTACTAGGTCATGGTGAGCTGTATTGTGCAATAGGATAGATAGGGCATACAGGAATTGTCCACCCACGTTGGGTAACTATATCTTAAGGCCACTCGAGGAGTTAATGACTACAAATGCGTGGCCACGCTCGGAAGTAATCTGTGAGAGATTTTTCCGGTTAGGTTGTCACACTCCCGATCGAGAAAACCACTCGCGATGTGTTCATGTGCAAGTGCGACCTGAAAGACACCTTGCATTGAGTGGGAGATTAAAACGGACAAGAGAATTGGTAGCGCACACCTTGTGTCGGACAAGTGGGAGATTGTTGGAGTTAGTGTCCTTCACAATAGTGCGTTAACATAATAAATCTCATTAATGGAATATCATCAGATATTTAATTATTTGATCCTCGTCAGTTGATTAACGTAAATCGATAACGGTTGGCTGACTAGAATTTGACGTTATTGTCGTGAGACGGCGGTGATCAACTGACCCCTTCCGGTCACACCTAAAGGAACGAACCCCAATTGATTACTAATTAATTGTATGAGATACAATTTGTTTAGTCCCTTGATTTATAGACTAAGAGGTTAGTCGATTATTTTTAGAGAGATTTCGAGTTGCGAACTCGAGGAGCAGCAGTTATTATTTAATTATGCGATAATTGAATAATAAGTTTTGGAAGACGGGTTTTAGTTAATTAACTGTTAATTTACTAAAATTGTACTAATTGATTAATGTGATTAATATTAGTACGTAAATAATATGTGTAGTGGTACACGTATATTTACGGAGTGAATTGGACGAATTAATTATGGAAGTATTTAAACATGATACGATGTTTAAAATAATAATTACACGGATTTGTGCGACAAATATAAGAACCAACATGGACCCGTAAATGGTCAAGTGGACCGTGTAAAATAAGTGTAGTGGATGATTACTCACATAATCATTTACCTTATTTTGTATACTACCATAATTAATCTTATACAACATTTTGCATGTGATGTAAGATAAAAATATAAGACAAAATTCTCCACTTCCACACTCCACTCACCCGCCACTTTTCCCCCCATATACTCCATCAATTGTTCACATTTTTACACTACCTCACTTCTTCACTCTACCATTTGCATGTGAACAAAAATTCATCTACCTTCTCTCTAAAATAATAATCCTCTCTACTAAGTTGTTAGTATACATAAAACTATTGTCTCCTTGGCCCGGGTTTGAGAGCTCCCATATTGGGGAGCTCTCAAACCCGGGCCAAGGAGACAGTAGTTTTACAAAACTCAAAGGTTAATATAGTTACAAGCTCAATGATCACTCCAAGAACCCAAAACGCCAAACCCAGGCAAACACGGGCAAACAGGACGATCCCATGAACTTATAACAATAATAACCCAAGTTTAAACTATCTCCTAAAACCTGACCAAAGTTTAAAAGCACCAGCACCGCACCCAGTATAAGAAGCATGGAGCCTAAACAGTTATTAGTTCAGATAGTCATAGTGTAATACAGAGGATTAGCCTATAAGGCTCATCCTTAAACTAAAAACTAAATAAAAACTGAAAAACAAAAAATAAAAAGAAAATACTTACAAACTTAAGTCGTGATCAGAAGTAGAACGCTTGATTTATTTATTGATATTTTACAAGATATTTTTACAGAGAGAGAGAGAGAGAGAGAGAGAGAGAGAGAGAGAGAGAGAGAGAGAGAGAGAAGGCGCCAGAAAGCTTGATCCCCTCAGAAAAGATACAAGCCCTCTTTATATAGGCAGAGGGATAAGGAAAGACAAATAAAAAGACGTAAGCACTTACGTCATTACAGATAACATAATTAAGCATTATAAATGCTTTTACAAAAGTAACTTTAATAAATAACAAAAGACAGGCAGCTGTCCTGGACACCTAAACACTTATGTCAATTCCAAATTAAAGTTAGAATAGACCTTTGTCCTTTCCCTTCTTTTTTTCTCCCATTATCCGGAATGATTTCTTTCGGATTTAAAATAAAATCATCATAAGAAGACTGACTATGCAGTGACGTCATTGATACATCAGATTTAGATTCCTTTATTGAGATATCGGATGTAGATGCCTTATCAGTATTTTTCTTCTTTTGTAGGGTTTCCCATAAGGCTTTTTGATAAGCCTCTGTAATTTCTACATCAGTAAGACCTTGAAGATCTGAGGAATCATTAGCCCATAAACTCAAAGTAGCATTAATTTCTTTATGCCTCTGCTTCCTTGCAGCTTGTTCCTCAGCTTGCTCTTTTTGATCCAGAAAATATGTAATTTTCTCCTTAAGTAATTTAATTGTAGGAGCAGAAAGGAATTCACCCTCCTCATCTTTTTCAAGCATTTTGTCCCAAAACTTTGAATAGGATCGATATTTGAGACACAACATTCCTCGGGTGTAACCCGTTACTGGAGCAACTCTCCAAATCCATGGTATGGAAAAGTCCATGAAAAAATGAAAATTTTCAGGTATATGATCCTGAGTAGCAGGCTTAAGCTCTTGCCATTGAAGAAATAAGTCTTTAAATAATTCTGGTAAAATTTTTGGGTTAGCCCCATAAAAATCCCACCAGTCAATAAACCGATTTGGTAAATCATGGTTATTAACCATTAGTTTAATGAACCATGTATGGCTCAAATAATCATTTTCATATAAAAACATTTTATTAAACGCTTGGATATAATCCCAATAATTATATTTCATCTGAACATTCCTCACTATAAGTGATCTTTCAGCAAATGGAGATATTCCCCAGTCAGCTATGGAAAATATATTCCCAATAATTATTTTAGAGAACTTATAAGTCTCTTTGTTTGAATTGTTCAGAAAATGTTGAATTGTGCAGCCATTGGCCTTGAGAATCACTTCATAGAAGAGTCTATGTTTATAAGTTTCTTGGGTATAACCCAATCCTCCCAGATACCTCTTATGAAGATACCAGGGATCATTTTCCCATTTTTCATCACCTTTATTGAGCAAGAGTATAACTCTTTCTTTGCTACTATTAGGCAGCATTTCATCTTCTTTTTTAGTATTAGTTTGTATTACTGATAAATATGAAGATTCAGGTTTATCTGGGTTCTGTTGGATTGCAGAACTAGTATTACCAGTCTCCATTATAGTAAGAACTTTATTTCCATGCTAAACAAGGATATTTCCTCGTCCTCTTCCTCTAGAGGAATTGCCTCTTCCTCTTCCCCTATAAGAGGAAGGTCCTTGATAACCAGGAACCATCTGCATAAAATTAGCCATATTACAAATATTTTCTGGTTAAAAAATCAGGAAGGTGATTATCTTCACCTTTTTTATAAACAATTTGAAACTCAAACTGGGCTAAATGAGATTGCCACCTAGCAAACATTTGCTTAGAAACATCATGTTTAAAATCTTTGGTAAACATATATTTAGCAGCCTTACAATCAGTTTTAACAATAAAAGGCTTATTATATAAATCGTCTTGAAATTTTAAAACACATTTAACAATAGCTAAAACTTCTTTAGCTATAGTAGCATAATTAGACTGAGCGTTATTCCATTTCCCAGAATAAAATCTAACAAGTAGTTCCTGTTTATTAGTAGGATCAATCTGTTTTAAAATCCCACCATATCCTTTATCAGATGCATCTGTTTCAACATTTTTTTCCCAATAGGGATTTGCAAGAGACAAACAAGGTAAAGATGTAATCTTAGCCTTAATTTTTCTAACAGCATTAATTAGTATGCACATCTGTCCAAGGGACTGCATTTTTTTCAATCTGTCATATAAGACAGCTGTGTCTTCTGCAATATTCTTGTAATAAGGGGAAATATAATTAAGACTTCCCAAAAATCTTTGCAACTGGGTTTTATCAGTAATTTCATTAGGAAATTTAGAACCAAATTCAATACTTCTATTAATAGGAATAATACTGCCCTTTTCAATGTTATGACCAAGAAATCTTACCTTGGTTTGGAAAAGCATCATTTTAGGCTTAGAGATTACTAAACCATTTCTAATAATAATTTTTTGGAAAATATCTAAATGCTTAAAATGCATTTCAATAGTTTTTGAAAATACTAAAATATCATCAATATACACAATGATAAAATCAGTATAATCATTGAAATTTCATTCATAATCTTTTGAAATTCAGAAGGGGCATTCTTTAATCCAAATGGCATAACATTCCATTCGTATTGCCCAAAAGGAACATTAAAAGCGGTCTTATACCTGTCATCAGGATGAATCTGAATTTGCCAATATCCAGATTTTAAATCAAATTTAGAAAATATAACAGAGTCATATAACCTATCTAAAAGGTCCTTTTTATTGGGAATAGGGTATCTAATCCATTTTAAAATTTTATTTAAAGGTTTATAATTAATAACAAGTCTAGGGAATCCCCTTTCCTGTTCAGTATGTTTAATAACATAGAACGCAGTACATGACCATGGAGATTTAGAAGCTGTAATTAACTTCTTTTCTAATAAAGATGCTATTTCTTTTTGACACAGGGTCAAATACTCAGAGTTCATTTGACAAGGTCTTGCCTTGGTCGGAATATTCCTTTCATTGAAGTTATCCTCATAAGGAAGAGTAACAACATGTTTCTTTCTATTCCAAAACGCAGAGGGATGATCACCACATATAGAAATAGCCAAATTATTACTCAAAAGAGTAATCTTACCTTGTAACCTCGGATTCTACAATTTTTCATCTAGAGTTAGTATAGAAACTTCTTGTTTTAAAAAATTTAATTGTTTTTCCTTATTAAGAAGGTGATCATACACATGATGTAAAATTTTTGTAATAGGTTTGGTGACAAACCTTAGAGTAATAGGTTCATGTTTATACGTAGCAATAATCTTTTCTTTGTCAATATAAGTGAGAGGATAAATTTGATTAATAAACGGGGTTCCCAATATAATTGGAGTAGTCAATCTATCCTTGACTAAAAGAACCGATGAGGAAATACATTTACCATTTACGCAAATATAAGCTTTTGGAATTTTGAACTCAATATTGAGTTTTTCTCCTCCTGCATGAGAAAGAGTATGAGAGGTTTTCTGAAAATAAGTAGTAGGTATCATACCTTCTTGAATCACGTTCAAGTCAGCTCCACTATCAACAAGAGGAATGAGATCATTCTTGAAATAATAATTACCAATCTTTAAGCTGACTTTAATATACCATTTCTGGCTTATTACAGACTCTATATTCTGTAAAAATTCATTCCCATTATCCAAAGCAATAATTTGCTTTTCTGGTTCCTCTTTTTGAACCACTCCTTCATATTGTATAAGGTGTTTATTCATACTACCATCCATATTCTCTGGAACAAAATTATCATCTGCTTCCTTAGTATCATTACCAAGGATTTGTAACACCTCTAAATTAGATATCCTAATATCTTGCTGCTTAGTTTGTTCTTTCATAAACTTAATTTCTTCCTTAAGGTTTTCCATTTCTATAAGAACATCTTTTAAAGAAGTAGGTTGAGCAGTAGTCTTTCTTTGCTTTAAAATTCTGAAAACCTCACTCATAGTGTAGGGCTCATTCTTTTCTTTGTTTCCTAGCCAAGAAGTTTGAGTACCAGCACTACTAGGTTCCTTACCCATTATATCAATCAATTTTGATCTTGCCTCAGGGTCCTTAATAATTTGAAGGATTTTAACCCAATCCTGAGCTTCAATAACATTTATTCTATTATCCTCAAATTGAGATACTAAATTATAAAAATTATTTTCTTCCTTTATACAAGTTTTATTATTAGAACAGGGTTCACATTCTGAACTAGAAGATTCAGATGATTCAGATAAATCATTATCCATAGCTTTAATTCCTTCATCGGTACTGGAATCAGAAGTTTCCAATTCATTATCTGAAACCAATAAGATCTTATACAGCTTATCCTTAAGGCTGTCATCAATGTCCAGACTAGAAATCTTATTCTTAGTCCAACAATTTCTTGCAATATGACCAACTTTATTGCATTTATAACAAACTGTGGGTTTTTCATACTTCTGGGCCTTCTTACTAGACCTTCTTAAAGCTTTCCTTTCAGCCTTCTTCTCGTATTTTTCCTTTGAAAACCTTTTCTTTCTCCTTTTATAATAAGGTTTTTCCTCAAAGTTTCTACTAGAACTCTGCTTATACCTTTTCTTTTTAGGATGAATAGGGACATCCATTCCAAACTGGTTACAGAATTCACCTAATTGATTCTTTTCCAGTAAATTCTGTCTCTTTAATTGCTGATTCAACTTAAGCTCATTGCAAAGGTTTAAACCTTCTTGAATACAAGTCCCTATGATACTACCATACGTATAGCTATCATAAGGAATAGATGTATACCCATTTCTAAGGTTATTCCTAACCCTCTCAGCAAAAAGATAAGGTAAACCATCCACAAACTTAGACTTCCAGTGTTCACTGGAGGCTTCTGGTAATTCCATAACTCTACTAAGGAAAGTATCCTTATACCACCTAAAATCTGTAAGAGTTTTACATCTTAAATTCTGTAATAGGGTTCTAATATTCTCATTATTATCAGAATATCTCCCTGTAAAGTGTTCAACTATGTTGACTACAAGGGTATACACAGCATTTTCCTTCCTTGTACCATCAGACATATCAGTCTTAGTATCTATAATCATAGTCCGAGCTTCTTGAGACAAACAATTATCCCACCAACCTTTCAATTGGCCGGTAAATCCTGCAGTAATCATCTTGGCAACAACAACATCACTATTACCAGCAATTTTGCACATAGTGTTATACATCATAATCCTATGGATCTGATTATAAATTTGTTTATCTGTAAAGCCATCTGTGTTCCATTCATAGATGAATTTTCCACAATAACTATTATTCAAATGGTATTCCTGTTCCCATGAAGAACATCTATAGGCGAAGGCCTATTGTAATAGAATAACCTTTGAGTAGGCTTATCTGCCCACCTTTTATCCATTTTATTTAACTCATCCTTTATAACTTGTATACGGTCATTTTCATTATCTGAAAGACTTTGTACAAACCCATTAAGAGTCTTTATGGATAATTTTTCAAATTTTTCTTTGATTTTCAACTCAACTTGCTTACTTAAATCTTCCTGCTCTTTGAGAGCTTTCTCCCAATTCAAAGGAGCCTTAGTTATAAAGTCCTGTATATCATAAGGATTTTTTATATTTACCTTTGAAGGTCCTAGTCTAGAGGTACTTGGAATATTCTGGGGAATTACTCCCAAATTTCCAGTACTCACTGTACCCTTTAAAGAAGTCACAATTTTTTCAATATTATTAACTTTCTCCTGTAAAGAACTTAAATGTTCTCCAATAATATGTAATATAAGATTAGCATAATTCTGCTGTTCAATCAACACATTCAACTGCATAGATTTTAAAGGTAGAGCATTATCAGATGACTGATAAATACTGGATATAGCAGTAAACTGACAAGTTCCTAAATGAAATCCTTCTAAGGGAGGATAAACACTTTTAACAGTTCTGTTTTCTGCCAATTTATACTGTCTTTCCATGACAGACAAATTTGGTCCTACATAGGTAGAGAAAAACCATGGGGCAAAATTCATGATCTCATTTCTTTGTGTACATTCCTCATAAAACTTATTCTGAAGCTTAACTTTTTGCTCATTAATAAAGCTTTTTAGGAACCAAGTTCTAAACTTTTCCCATTTATACAACTTAATTCTTCATTAATAACATATCGAGCTTTGCTTCCAAAGCTAAAATCTATTTTTCCCTTCCTATCCATTAAGACAGTTAAAACTGGCTTGAGACAAAGTCTCATATTGAGGTTCATCAATTTGTCCTCTGAGAATGTTCTCTTTACACCTCTCTAACTTCTTTATTCTTATATCTTGCAAATTATCACTTTCTTCCTCTATTTGAGAAGTAGAGGCCCTAAAAGGAGCAGGTCTGTCTAACTCATAATCTATAGGGGAAATAAAAGATCTAACTGAACAAGATCTGGATAGTCTAGAAGACTTATCCTTTAAAAGATTTACTTGGTTTTTAAAAATCAAATCTACAGACCCTTCACCTGTCTGTAACACATCTAAAAGGTTTGTGTCCACTTTAAGCTGTGGTTTCATAGCTCTTTCTATTTTCCAACTATCCGGAAAGTCTATTTCTTCCCACTTAATTTTTCTTCTAATCGTAATATCTGATTTATGGAAATTGGTTTCTATAACTATAGTCTCATTTAGAGGCTTATCAGCTATTCTACAATGAGGGTTCATCGTGTATAAAGGTTTATAAAAAATCCTGTAACATATAAAGATAACTTCTGACCCTGGAGCATAATTATAACCATGAGTTTTAATATTCAAAGTCAAAGCATCCAGAATATTACTATCAGATAATGAAAGAGTCAAATTAGAATAAACATCAAAATAAACTGGTCCATGTGCCAGACTAGATTTTATAATTCCCATAATAGATTTTTTCCAGTCTAAATTTCTTCCATCCCTTAAGGCTGCAACAAAACTTTCAGGCAGTCCTTCTAAGGTCAATGGTTTAAAAGCAATTTGTACTTAACCTACATGAATAAACTTGTAGTCCTTTGTTCTGTAAGGATCAAGGTCTTTATTGGTTAAAAGTTGTAAAAACATCTCTTCATTATGCAGAGATACAGATTCTTCAGTAGTATTAACTATTTGCTTCAATCCTAATGATTCAAAAAAACCCCAATTTATAGATGGTTTTTATTTCCACTTCTGGAATAGTCCACATATTAAGCAGATCTAAGTCTCTAGGTAAGTCAACCTCATAACTAATTTCATTCTTGATAGTAATTTTACTACCAAAAACATACTTCATAAGACTCATAATTTAAAGATGTATTACACTATAACTAACCAAACCAAGTAATCATCCTTAACTACCATGGCTCTGATACCAATATGGGCCCATAACCCACAGGTCCCAGGATCGAAACCTGGCTCTGATACCAATATGGGGAGCTCTCTAAATCCATGGTATGGAAAAGTCCATGAAAAAATGTAAATTTTCAGGTATATTATCCTGAGTAGCAGGCTTAAGCTCTTGCCATTGAAAAAATAAGTCTTTAAATAATTCTGGTAAAATTTTTGGGTTAGCCCCATAAAAATCCACCAGTCAATAAACCAATTTGGTAAATCATGGTTATTAACCATTAGTTTAATGAACCATGTATGGCTCAAATAATCATTTTCATATAAAAACATTTTATTAAACGCTTAGATATAATCCCAATAATTATATTTCATCTGAACATTCCTCACTATAAGTGATCTTTCAGCAAATGGAGATATTCCCCAGTCAGTTATGGAAAATATATTCCCAATAATTATTTTAGAGAACTTATAAGCCTCTTTGTTTGAATTATTCAAAAAATGTTGAATTGTGCAGCCATTGGCCTTGAGAATCTCTTCATAGAAGAGTCTATGTTTATAAGTTTCTTGGGTATAACCCAATCCTCCCAGATACCTCTTATGAAGATACCAGGGATCATTTTCCCATTTTTCATCACCTTTATTGAGCAAGAGTATAACTCTTTCTTTGCTACTATTAGGCAGCATTTCATCTTCTTTTTTAGTATTAGTTTGTATTACTGATAAATATGAAGATTCAGGTTTATCTGGGTTCTGTTGGATTGCAGAACTAGTATTACCAGTCTCCATTATAGTAAGAACTTTATTGCCATGCTGAATAAGGATATTTCTTCGTCCTCTTCCTCTAGAGGAATTGCCTCTTCCTCTTCCCCTATAAGAGGAAGGTCCTTGATAACCAGGAACCATCTGCATAAAATTAGCCATATTACAAATATTCTCTGGTTAAAAAATCAGGAAGGTGATTATCTTCACCTTTTTTATAAACAATTTGAAAGTCAAACGGGGCTAAATGAGATTGCCACCTAGCAAACATTTGCTTAGAAACATCATGTTTAAAATCTTTGGTAAACATACATTTAGCAGCCTTACAATCAGTTTTAACAATAAAAGGCTTATTATATAAATCGTCTTGAAATTTTAAACACATTTAACAATAGCTAAAACTTCTTTAGCTATAGTAGCATAATTAGACTGAGCGTTATTCCATTTCCCGGAATAAAATCTAACAAGTAGTTCCTGTTTATTAGTAGGATCAATCTGTTTTAAAATCCCACCATATTCTTTATCAGATGCATCTGTTTCAACAATTTTTCCCAATAGGGATTTGCAAGAGACAAATAAGGTAAAGATGTAATCTTAGCCTTAATTTTTCTAACAGCATTAGTATGCACATCTGTCCAAGGGACTGCATTTTTCTTCCATCTGTCATATAAGACAGCTGTGTCTTCTGCAATATTCTTGTAATAAGGGGAAATATAATTAAGACTTCCCAGAAATCTTTGCAACTGGGTTTTATTAGTAATTTCATTAGGAAATTTAGAACCAAACTCAATACTTCTATTAATAGAATAATACTGCCCTTTTCAATGTTATGACCAAGAAATCTTACCTTGGTTTGGAAAAGCATCTTTTAGGCTTAGAGATTACTAAACCATTTCTAATAATAATTTTTTGGAAAATATCTAAATGCTTAAAATGCATTTCAATAGTTTTTGAAAATACTAAAATATCATCAATATACACAATGATAAAATCAGTATAATCATTGAAAATTTCATTCATAATCTTTTGAAATTCAGAAGGGGCATTCTTTAATCCAAATGGCATAACATTCCATTCGTATTGCCCAAAAGGAACATTAAAAGCGGTCTTATACCTGTCATCAGGATGAATCTGAATTTGCCAATATCGATATTTTAAATCAAATTTAGAAAATATAACAGAGTCATATAACCTATCTAAAAGGTCCTTTTTATTGGGAAAAGGGTATCTAATCCATTTTAAAATTTTATTTAAAGGTTTATAATTAATAACAAGTCTGGGGACTCCCCTTTCCTGTTCAGTATGTTTATTAACATAGAACGCAGTACATTAACATAGAACGCAGTACATGACCATGGAGATTTAGAAGCTGTAATTAACTTCTTTTCTAATGAAGATGCTATTTCTTTTTGACACAGGGTCAAATACTCAGAGTTCATTTGACAAGGTCTTGCCTTGGTCGGAATATTCCTTTCATTGAAGTTATCCACATAAGGAAGAGTAACAACATGTTTCTTTCTATTCCAAAACGCAGAGGGATGATCACCACATATAGAAATAGCCAAATTATTACTCAAAAGAGTAATCTTACCTTGTAACCTCGGATTCTGCAATTTTTCATCTAAAGTTAGTATAGAAACTTCTTGTTTTAAAAAATTTAATTGTTTTTCCTTATTAAGAAGGTGATCATACACATGATGTAAAATTTTTGTAATAGGTTTGGTGACAAACCTTAGAGTAATAGGTTCATGTTTATACGTAGCAATAATCTTTTCTTTGTCAAATATAAGTGATAGGATAAATTTGATTAATAAAAGGAGTTCCCAATATAATTGGAGTAGTCAATCTATCCTTGACTAAAAGAAAAGATCAGGAAATACATTTACCATTTACGCAAATATAAGCTTTTGGAATTTTGAACTCAATATTGAGTTTTTCTCCTCCTGCATGAGAAAGAGTATGAGAGGTTTTCTGAAAATAAGTAGTAGGTATCATACCTCCACTATCAACAAGAGCAATGAGATCATTCTTGAAATAATAATTACCAATCTTTAAGCTAACTTTAATATACCATTTCTGGCTTATTACAGACTCTATATTCTGTAAAAATTCATTCCCATTATCCAAAGCAATAATTTGCATTTCTGGTTCCTCTTTTTGAACCACTCTCTCAAATTGTATAAGGTGTCTATTCATATTACCATCCATATTCTCTGGAACAAAATTATCATCTGCTTCCTTAGTATCATTACCAAGGATTTGTAACACCTCTAAATTAGATATCCTAATATCTTGCTGCTTAGTTTGTTCTTTCATAAACTAAATTTCTTCCTTAAGGTTTTCCATTTCTATAAGAACATCTTTCAAAGAAGTAGGTTGAGCAGTAGTCTTTCTTTGCTTTAAAATTCTGAAAACCTCACTCATAGTGTAGGGCTCATTCTTTTCTTGGTTTCCTAACCAAGAAGTTTGAGTACCAGCACTACTAGGTTCCTTACCCATTATATCAACCAATTTTGATCTTGCCTCAGGGTCCTTAATACTTTGAAGGATTTTAACCCAATCCTGAGCTTCAATAACATTTATTCTATTATCCTCAAATTGATATACTAAATTATAAAAATTATTTTCTTCCCTTATACAAGTTTTATTATTAGAATAGGGTTCACATTCTGAACTAGAAGATTCAGATGATTCAGATGAATAGAAATCATTATCCATAGCTTTAATTCCTTCATCAGTACTGGAATCAGAAGTTTCCAATTCATTATCTGAAACCAATAAGATCTTATACAGCTTATCCTTAAGGCTGTCATCAATGTCCAGACTAGAAATCTTATTCTTAGTCCAACAATTTCTTGCAATATGACCAACTTTATTGCATTTATAACAAACTGTGGGTTTTTCATACTTCTGGGCCTTCTTACTAGACCTTCTTAAAGCTTTCCTTTCAGCCTTCTTCTCGTATTTTTCCTTTGAAAACCTTTTCTTTCTTCTTTTATAATAAGGTTTTTCCTCAAAGTTTCTAATAGAACTCTGCTTATACCTTTTCTTTTTAGGATGAATAGGGACATCCATTCCAAACTGGTTACAGAATTCACCTAATTGATTCTTTTCCAGTAAATTCTGTCTCTTTAATTGCTGATTCAACTTAAGCTCTGATACCCGTCGTTGTGAGTACCAAAAATAATATTTATAATTCGAAACTACAACTAGCAAGCGGTAGTAAGGGTCGATCCGCAGGGAGGTAGGGAGATATTAGTTGCTTTTATTTCAGTCTATGGAATTTCTGGGGGGTTTTGGATTGAAGTATGTCTAAGTCTAAATGCAAAATAGATAAGCAAATAAAAGAAATAAGTGTAAGCAAATGATAAAAAGGAGCTAAGATGATCGGTTCACTATAGCTGCGATGGCACAAAGTCCTAGGTAAGTCCGAAATACAGTCGTGTAGGATGGGTATAACATGTCCTCTCGGTCCAAGTTAACTAGTAGCTCCTTTCGGCCTATGCTACTAGTCCCTAGGTCTCACTAATACTAGCTCTCGCCCTAAAAAGTGATTCCTAAAGCCTAAATTACTTATCTTTCGATCTTAGCTATTTAGTCGTCTTAATTCTTTAATTAATGCCCTCCCCTATCTCTCGATCTATGGGTCGGTCAAAACTAAGCATCTAACAAATCTCCTCTCGGTCTTATTGCTAAATATTGCACTTAACGAATTATACGGTGCTAATCAGACACGGAGTCAGTCGATCGACCAGCTACCCCAGTCGATCGACTAAGCTCTCGATCGGTCGACTAGTTAAGCCAGTCGATCGACCAAGCCCTAATGCGGGGTTACCTATTCTAATGCCATCTACGCCATAGATCCCCTACATCTTAGCAAAGGGTATTTAGCTACTCATAATAATTCTAACTACAACAATGAAAGCAATTAAAACAGTAAACGAAAGCATAATTAAAACTATTTAACAATAAATACGCAATAAAGAAAGTTAGGGCTTAAGGTAACTAATCTAGCAATTCTAACTATGAAGATAATAAACTTAAAGACTGAAATTATGATTGAGAAATAAGCGAATCAAGGCGAAAGGAAATCCGGATGCAAAATAGCGAACTTTATTGAGAAACTAAAGTATTTGAACTATGCTAAAATCGAGACCTAATGTCTCTCCTCTGAAAACTGATGATTATTCTGAAAACATAGGTTAGTTATATAGGAATATCACGCACTCTTATTCCTAAATCTAAGAATACATTGGGCTTTCTAATTCACGATCTTTTAATTTGCGCATCAGCTCGCGTAGTGGTCGATCGACCACTGAGGCCAGTCGATCGACCAAAGGTCTTTGTCATGCACTGCATTCGACGATTCCTGGAGCGCGCACCGATCTTAAAACAGCTGCCGTTTCTTCGTTACTTGGTCAAATCAGGCGTTGGAAAGCTAAGAGGGTAAGCTTTCACCTCCAATTGGAATCACTCGATTATCTGCTCTAGAACTCGAGCTATAGCCATCTGAACGAGGCTGCAATATCGTGAAATGCTTCTTTGCTTGTTAAACTCGTACGCACCCTTGCTTTTGCTATCTTTAGGCCTTGAAACGCGCACCAAGCTCATTCCTCGAGTCAATACTCCATGTCAAATGCAATGCTAAGTACTTAGGGACGGATTCGGTTTATTTTCCACTGAAATCTTCACATTCCTACAAAATCACAAGAAAAGGAAGAAATACACGAAACAAGGGAAATAGTAGCATAAACTACTCAATTGAGCTCTGAAATACGTGTAAAATAGGGTGTAAAACATCATATAAATGACACGCATCAAACTTCCCCAAACCAAACCCTTGCTTGTCCCCAAGCAAGAACTAGACTCAATCCTAAAACCTAATGAAACGAGTTCAAGCTCAGAGCGAAATGCAATTGAATAGCCTAAACAAATTTAATGCAATAACCAACAATCAATTAGCATATGAATCATGCAAACGAGTTATGGAGTCATTAAAAACTGCTGAACCGTCAACTATAGAGACTTATCAAATTGGACTCTCACGGGTCGCTCAAATCACTCAAATAAGCACATGGTGAATATATGCAAGATAGAAAGAAGTAATATTGTAATGACGCTCACCTAACTACGACCTATAAGAACATGCCTGCAATATAATATGAAAGTAATCTCTACAACCGTACATATGCATTCCAACCGAACAAATGACCCTGACACATGCCGAGGAAATATGGATATGTGAGGTAATGGTTAAGAAGAGGCAAAACATTTATGGGAATGTGGAGGTATAGGTGATCAAGCTAGTACCTAAACAGAACCATTTGGCAACATCCAACTCCTTGCTCAAATTTTCAATCAAAACGGTGCTAATTAGAAGCACAAATCTCGCAATCTCCATAATAATTAATCAATCAACTCCCCATAAGATATAAATGCAACATGGGAGCAAAAATCGCCAAAAGATAAGGATTATGAACTATGCGAATTGATTTCTTCTTTTCTTTCGAACCTCAGTCGATCGACCAGAATTGGCGGTCGATCGACTGCTATGAACAGTACAGAACGCTTTTTTTTTTTCATTTTTTTTTTCATTTTTTTTTCTTTTTGTTTCTTTTTCTTTCCTTTCAACTTCTTTCCTCCTTCATTTCATCTTCCCAACAAAATCTCAAATAAGAGCAAATGCTACCAAAAACTAAGTAACAATCCCAAGAACATAGACTACTAGCTTGACAAAGGACAGGCTAAATGTAGGATGTAGTTAACGGGACAAAAAGGTTATTTCTGGCGGTGTGGAGCTTATGGGCAAAATGAATAAAGGAAAACCTCTACCACATGTGTCAACTAACCACAGACCCGAATGCATACAGGTATTAAGCAGATTAAGTTCATATTTATGCAAATTGATGTAACATGCCTCATAAGGAGTACTACTCACATTCCTAGATAAACTGGTCATGAATGACACCAGTTATAGGCTCTAAATCTCAGAAATATGATGTAGCTTGCCAAAATTCTAAGTCAAGTTTAAAGATTCAGCGAGTAAATTAACGAAAACTCGTAGATATGCATATTGATTCTACTAATAACATGTCAATTAGCAAGGCTTAGGCAAAAAACAGATGCAAATGCAAAGTCATCATTGAAATACTACCGTTCCGACTCGACCTATATGCTAAAGTAAACGTGCAATTTCTTTGAATTTTTTTGAATTTTTCAAATTTTTTCAAATTTTTTTTGTGTATATAAAGAAAAATAAACAACAATGCAAGACAAAAATGTAAACGTGAATGCAAGCAAATGAAATGCGACGCAAAACCCTTCCTCAAACCAAATCACACAATGTCCCCATTGTGCAAAATCATGTATAAAGAAGCAAAAGGAAATGGGATTTTGCGAGAAATAACTAAAGAAGACATGAAATTAAGCTCGGAAACTCACAAGACTTTAAGCGCAGCAAAAGGAAACCTCCCCAAACCAGCGTGAGCTAGGAGGTTTCAGTAGCCAGCAGTGCTACCAATAAGTACCTGAAAAGAAGCAAAAGTACCGCGCGTAAATCCGAGAAAACAATTTATCAAACGCAAAATTATGTGTAAAATGAGAAAAAGAAAAGAAAACAGAAATGAGTCGGAGAATAAAGTGGAGAAGAGACTCCCTCAACTCCGCAAATTGATCAAACACAAGGGGGAATGATCGAAAACAGTAAAGAATGGACATGGTCGATCGACCACATCACCCAGTCGATCGACCAGGGTGACAGGAAACAGAAGCTCCTGGAGTCGCGGCTCAGTCGATCGACCACACATGCCAGTCGATCGACTGAGATACCCGCTGTAAGTTTCTGATTTCTTCGAATTAGCTCAATAAATTGAACTAATATGGTCTATGAACCTGCAAATACACATAATAACGCGCCCAAAATTGCGCTAAACCCAAATGTAAAGTCTAAAGAGTTGTAAAACAAAGCTTATTCGCAAGATAACAAAAATCACACTCCGGGTTGCCTCCCGGCTAGCGCTGGTTTCAGTCATGTCCCGCTCGACCTCTTTTTCTTCAGCCAACTACTCTAATTGAGCCCAATCAAAACAGCTCAAAGCTCACAGCAACCTGTCAAATAGCTGCGCATGTGCTACACAAAACTGTAAGTAGCACCATATTATAGTAATAGCATAGGAAAGTAAAATATAATAACATTTAAGCCTAACAAATTTCCTATGACAGCTCCTAAAATTGTCCACAAAGCTATTCTGCCCTCCAGCTAAGGGCGGAATATAAAAGCTCAAGTTGACCACAGGTGGAGAATTAACGAACTCAGGTGCATTCGACTCAATAATAACGCGAGTAGAATTAAAGTACTCTGACGGGTATGAAATGTGAGGCGGAGGAGTCTGGTCAACTAAGGGAGAAGGTGGATAATCGTCCCAAATGCATGGGACAGTAAAGTCAAATGGGTCAATCGGGTCCTCTATAACAGGTTCATCTATAATATCGTCATACACATCCCAATTAACCTCAAGACTGTAAAAATTTTCCTCCTCACTCTCCTTATTGCTAGACTCGTCAAGTTGGAGGTTCTCAAAGAGGTCCTCCAAATTGACCTCACTATCAGTGCAAGAATCATAAAGGGGTTCTAAACTATCCTCATAAAAAGGATTGTCAACCACGCTAATGGTCTCCTCTATGTCTCCGTCAGCATTTCCTAGATCGGTTTCTAAGGTCTCACCCACCCCCTCATCTGAGTCAACATGAAGAGAAAAAGTAGGTTTAAGAGATTCAGTAGCAAACCAATTTAAGAATTCTAATACCTCAATTACGGGGATTCCTTCGAAATCCCACTTACCTATAGACTCGAGGTATGCTCGCGTAGGGTCATTCATACCCTGGAAGATAGTCCAGCACAGTTGGAGATCAGAAAAGGCATCTCGTCTGGGCTCAATAAACTCCCAAAGTCTGGCTAAATGAGAACCAAAGATTTCGTTCTCTTCCTGCGGAAAACTCAGAAGGAATGACATGAGAACGGTCTCAAGGAACCGAAGCTCCTTGAGACAAGAAATAAACTAAATAAAAGCAACTAAAACTAGCGCTGCCTCCCCGGCAACGGCGCCAAAATTTGATACCCGTCGTTGTGAGTACCAAAAATAATATTTATAATTCGAAACTACAACTAGCAAGCGGTAGTAAGGGTCGATCCGCAGGGAGGTAGGGAGATATTAGTTGCTTTTATTTCAGTCCATGGAATTTCTGGGGGGTTTTGGATTGAAGTATGTCTAAGTCTAAATGCAAAATAGATAAGCAAATAAAAGAAATAAGTGTAAGCAAATGATAAAAAGAAGCTAAGATGATCGGTTCACTATAGCTGCGATGGCCCAAAATCCTAGGTAAGTCCGAAATACAGTCGTGTAGGATGGGTATAACATGTCCTCTCGGTCCAAGTTAACTAGTAGCTCCTTTCGGCCTATGCTACTAGTCCCTAGGTCTCACTAATACTAGCTCTCGCCCTGAAATGTGATTCCAAAAGCCTAAATTACTTATCTTTCGATCTTAGCAATTTAGTCGTCTTAATTCATTAATTAATGCCCTCCCCTATCTCTTGATCTATGGGTCGGTCAAAACTAAGCATCTAACAAATCTCCTCTCGGTCTTATTGCAAAATATTGCACTTAACGAATTATACGGTACTAATCAGACACGAAGTCAGTCGATCGACCAGCTACCCCAGTCGATCGACTAACCGGCTCAGTCGGTCGACTAGTTAAGCCAGTCGATCGACCAAGCCCTAATGCGGGGTTTCCTATTCTAATGCCATCTACGCCATAGATCCCCTACATCTTAGCAAAGGGTATTTAGCTACTTATAATAATTCTAACTACAACAATGAAAGCAATTAAAACAGTAAACGAAAGCATAATTAAAACTATTTAACAATAAATACGCAATAAAGAAAGTTAGGGCTTAAGGGAACTAATCTAGCAATTCTAACTATGAAGATAATAAACTTAAAGACTGAAATTATGATTGAGAAATACCGAAACCAAGGCGAAAGGAAATCCGGATGCAAAATAGCGAACTTTATTGAGAAACTAAAGTATTTGAACTATGCTAAAATCGAGACCTAATGTCTCTCCTCTGAAAACTGATGATTATTCTGAAAACATAGGTTAGTTATATAGAAATATCACGCACTCTTATTCCTAAACCTAAGAATACATTGGGCTTTCTAATTCACGATCTTTTAATTTGCGCATCAGCTCGCGTAGTGGTCGATCGACCACTGAGGCCAGTCGATCGACCAAAGGTGCTGTACAGAATTGCATTCTGACGATTCCTGGAGCGCGCACCGATCTTAAAACAGCTGCCGTTTCTTCGTTACTTGGTCAAATCAGGCGTTGGAAAGCTAAGAGGGTAAGCTTTCACCTCCAATTGGAATCACTCGATTATCTGCTCTAGAACTCGAGCTATAGCCATCTGAACGAGGCTGCAATATCGTGAAATGCTTCTTTGCTTGTTAAACTCGTACGCACCCTTGCTTTTGCTATCTTTAGGCCTTGAAACGCGCACCAAGCTCATTCCTCGAGTCAATACTCCATGTCAAATGCAATGCTATGTACTTAGGGACGGATTCGGCTTATTTTCCACTGAAATCTTCACATTCCTACAAAATCACAAGAAAAGGAAGAAATACACGAAACAAGGGAAATAGTAGCATAAACTACTCAATTGAGCTCTGAAATGCGTGTAAAATAGGGTGTAAAACATCATATAAATGACACGCATCAAGCTCATTGCAAAGGTTTAAACCTTCATGAATACAAGTCCCTATGATACTACCATACGTATAGCTATCATAAGGAATAGATGTATACCCATTTCTAAGGTTATTCCTAACCCTCTCAGCAAAAAGATAAGGTAAACCATCCACAAACTTAGACTTTCAGTGTTCACTGGAGGCTTCTGGTAATTCCATAACTATACTAAGGAAAGTATCCTTATACCACCTAAAATCTGTAAGAGTTTTGCATCTTAAATTCTGTAATAGGGTTCTAATATTCTCATTATTATCAGAATATCTCCATGTAAAGTGTTCAACTATGTTGACTACAAGGGTATACACATCATTTTCCTTCCTTGTACCATTAGACATATCAATCTTAGTATCTATAATCATAGTCCGAGCTTCTTGAGACAAACAATTATCCCACCAACCTTTCAATTGGCCAGTAAATCCTGCAGTAATCATCTTGGCAACAACAACATCACTATTACCAGCAATTTTGCACATAGTGCTATACATCATAATCCTATGGATCTTATTATAAATTTTTTTATCTGTAAAGCCATCTATGTTCCATTCATAGATGCATTTTCCATTATAACTATTATTCAAATGGTATTCCTGTTCCTCATGAAGAACATCTATAGGCGAAGGCCTATTGTAATAGAATAACCTTTGAGTAGGCTTATCTGCCCACCTTTTATCCATTTTATTTAACTCATCCTTTATAACTTGTCTACGGTCATTTTCATTATCCGAAAGACTTTGTACAAAACCATTAAGAGTCTTTATGGATAATTTTCCAAATTTTTCTTTGAGTTTCAACTCAACTTGCTTACTTAAATCTTCCTGATCTTTGAGAGCTTTCTCCCAATTCAAAGGAGCCTTAGTTATAAAGTTCTGTATATCGTAAGGACTTTGTGTATTTACCTTTGAAGGTCCTAGTCTAGAGGTACTTGGAATATTCTGGGGAATTACTCCCAAATTTCCAGTACTCACTGTACCCTTTAAAGAAGTCACAATTTTTTCAATATTATTAACTTTCTCCTGTAAAGAACTTAAATGTTCTCCAACAATATGTAATATAAGATTAGCATAATTCTGCTGTTCAATCAACACATTCAACTGCATAGCTTTTAAAGGTAGAGCATTATCAGATGACTGATAAATACTCGATCTAGCAGTAAACTGACAAGTTCCTAAATGAAATCCTTCTAAGGGAGGATAAACACTTTTAACAGTTCTGTTTTCTGCCAATTTATACTGTCTTTCCATGACAGACAAATTTGGTCCTACATAGGTAGAGAAAAACCATGGGGCAAAATACATGATCTCATTTCTTTGTGTACATTCCTCATAAAACTTATTCTGAAGCTTAACTTTTTGCTCATTAGTAAAGCCTTTTAGGAACCAAGTTCTAAACTTTTCCCATTTATACAAATTAAATTCTTCATTAATAACATATCGAGCTTTGCTTCCAAAGCTAAAATCTATTTTTCCCTTCCTATCCATTAAGACAGTTAAAACTGGCTTGAGACAAAGTCTCATATTGAGGTTCATCAATTTGTCCTCTGAGAATGTTCTCTTTACACCTCTCTAAATTCTTTATTCTTATATCTTGCAAATTATCACTTTCTTCCTCTATTTGAGAAGTAGAGGCCCTAAAAGGAGCAGGTCTGTCTAACTCATAATCTATAGGGGAAATAAAAGATCTAACTGAACAAGATCTGGATAGTCTAGAAGACTTATCCTTTAAAAGATTTACTTGGTTTTTAAAAATCAAATCTACAGACCCATCACCTGTCTGTAACACATCTAAAAGGTTTGTGTCCACTTTAAGCTGTGGTTTCATAGCTCTTTCTATTTTCCAACTATCCGGAAAGTCTATTTCTTCCCACTTAATTTTTCTTCTAATCGTAATATCTGATTTATGGAAATTGGTTTCTATAACTATAGTCTCATTTAGAGGCTTATCAGCTATTCTACAATGAGGGTTCATCGTGTATAAAGGTTTATAAAAAATCATGTAACATATAAAGATAACTTCTGACCCTGGAGCATAATTATAACCATGAGTTTTAATATTCAAAGTCAAAGCATCCAGAATATTACTATCAGATAATGAAAGAGTCAAATTAGGATAAACATCAAAATAAACTATTCCATGTGTCTAACTAGATTTTATAATTCCCATAATAGATTTTTTTTTCAGTCTAAATTTCTTCCATCCCTTAAGGCTGCAACAAAACTTTCAGGCAGTCCTTCTAAGGTCAATAGTTTAAAAGCAATTTGTACTAAACCTACATGAATAAACTTGTAGTCCTTTGTTCTGTAAGGATCAAGGTCTCTATTGGTTAAAAGTTGTAAAAACATCTCTTCATTATGAAGAGATACAGATTCTTCAGTAGTCTTAACTACTTGCTTCAATCCTAATGATTCAAAAAACCCCAATTTATAGATGGTTTTTACTTCCACTTCTGGAATAGTCCACTTATTAAGCAGATCTAAGTCTCTAGGTAAGTCAACCTCATAACTAATTTCATTCTTGATAGTATTTTTACTACCAAAAACATACTTCATAAGACTCATAATTTAAAGATGTATTACACTATAACTAACCAAACCAAGTAATCATCCTTAACTACCATGGCTCTGATACCAATATGGGGAGCTCTCAAACCCGGGCCAAGGAGACAGTAGTTTTACAAAACACAAAGGTTAACATAGTTACAAGCTCAATGACCACTCCAAACACCCAAAACGCCAATCCCAGGCAAACACGGGCAAACAGGACGATCCCATGAACTTATAACAATAATAACCCATATATATATATATATATATATATATATATATATATATATATATATATATATAAAATATTTCGGCAAGTTGTTTCCTGAATCCGAAAGAGAGTACTAGTACTTGGTTTCTTCCAATAACTAAAAAGTGTATCATGCCTGAATCTAACCGGGGTTCGCAGTGGTGGAGGAACTGGATCGGAGAAAAGAGGTATTCTAGTCGTAAGATATCAAATAAAACCGTCGCTGGAATTGAGATCTCATTCAAAGAGAAAGATATAAAATATCTGGAGTTTTTCTTTGTATATTATATGGATGATCCGATCATCAAGGACCATGATTGGGAATTGTTTGATCGTCTTTCTCTGAGGAGGAGGCAAAACATATTTAACTTGAATTCGGGATAGCTTTTCGAAATCTTAGTGAAGCACTGGATTTGTTATCTCATGTCTGCTTTTCGTGAAAAAAGACCAATTGAAGTTGAGGGTTTCTTCAAACAACAAGGGGTTGGGTCAACTATTCAATCAAATGATATAAAGCATGTTTCCCATCTTTTCTTGAGAAACAAGAGGGCTATTTCTTTGCAAAATTATGCTCAATTTTATATGTGGCAATTCCACCAAGATCTCGTCGTTAGTTGGGGGAAGAATCTGTACGAATCGGATTTATTGAGGAACGTATCGAGAGAGAATTGGATTTGGCTAGACAATGTGTGGTTGGTAAACAATTTTAACAAGGTATGAAATGTATCGTCAAATATCGTCAAATATTCAATATGATTCCACAAGATCTAGTTTCGTTCAAGTAACGGATTCTAGCCAATTGAAAGGATCTTCTGATCAATCTAGAGATCGTTGGGATTCCATTAGTAATGCGGATTCGGAATATCACACATTAATCAATAAAAGAGAGATTCAACAACTAAAAGAAAGATCGATTTTTCGGGATTCTTCCTTTCTTCAAACGGAAGAAATCGAAGAACTTCTTGAGAATCCTACAAGATCCATTCGTTCTTTTTTCTCTGGCAGATGTTCAGAACTTCATCTGGGTTCAAATCCTACTGAGAAGCCCACTAGAGATCCGAAATTGTTGAAGAAACATCTTGTTGTTTTTTTTTCCCCTTCCAGGCGATCGAAAAATAAAGAAATGATTAATATATTCAAGATAATTACGTATTTACAAAATAGCATCTCAATTCATCCTATTTCACCAGATCCGAGATGTGATATGGTTTCGAAGGATGAACCGGATATGGACAGTTCCGATAAGATTTCATTCTTGAACAAAAATTCATTTTTTTACTTATTTAATTTATTCCATGATCGAAACAGTGGGGGATACACATTACACCACGATTTTGAATCTGAAGAGAGATTTCAAGAAATGGCAGATCTATTCACTCTATCAATAACCAAGCCGGATCTGGTGTATCATAAGGGATTTGCCTTTTCTACTGATTCCTGCGGATTGGATCAAAAACAATCCTTGAATGAGGTATTCAACTCCAGGGATGAATCGAGAAAAGAAATATTTATTGATTCTACCTTCTATTTTTTATGAAGAGAATGCGTTTTTTGTCGAAGGATCCAAAAAAAATTGCTTCGGATCTCTTGCGGGAATTATTTGGAAGATAGAAAACAAAAAAGAGTGGTATTTGCTAGTAACAACAAAATGGAGACAGTCAATAAAAATCAATATATATTGATCCGAAATCTGATTCAAATCCAATGTAGCACCTATGGGTACATAAGAAATGTATTGAATCGATTCTTTTTAATGAATAAATCCGATCGCAGCTTCGAATATGGAATTAAAAGGGATCAAATAGGAAACGATACTCTGTATCATAGAACTATAAGGAAATATACGATCAATCAACATTTATCGAATTTGAAAAAGAGCCAGAAGAAAAGGTTCGATCCTCTTATTTTTCTTTCTCGAACCGAGAGATTCATGAATCAGGATCCTGATGCATATAGATACAAATGGTTCAATGGGAGCAAGAATTTCCAGGAACATTTAGTTTCTGAGCAGAGGAACCGTTTTCAAGTAGTGTTCGGTCGATTACGTATTAATAAATATTCGATTGATTGGTCTGAGGTTATCGACAAAAAAGATTTGTCTAAGTCACTTCGTTTCTTTTTGTCCAAGTCACTTCTTTTTTTATCCAAGTTGCATCTCTTTGTGTCTAACTCACTTCCCTTTTTCTTTGTGAGTTTTGGGAATATTCCCATTCATAGGTCCGAGATCCACATTTCTGAATTGAAAGGTCCGAATGATCAACTCTACAATCCGTTGTTAGAATCAATAGGTCTTCAAATCGTTCATTTGAAAAAATTAAAAGCCTTCTGATGGGACCATTATTTGAGCATATTTAGTCCCCGAATTAGCCTCGTTCCTATGCTTTTTAGTGCATATTTGGATCATTTACTATCTTTAGTCCTTTGTTTTGCATATTCTTTGAGGTTTTGTTCCCTTGGTAGGAGAGGAGTGCAAACCTTGCATTTTCATGGCAAAATAGAGCTAAATTGATCGAATCTAATGACCAAGCATCAAAGAGAAGACAAGACTAGAAGGCTTTTGTACATATTATAGTAGATGGGCAATGATGAAGAAATCCTTGCATCCCCGACTAAATGCCGGAGGATTATTGGAAGAAGAGAGGAAGAAAAGAAGAAAAGAAAAGCTGTGACGAAATCCGCTCGTCCAGCATAGCAAGACTCCCGTCCAACACTTCAGGAATCCCAGCGTCTTTGCCAGAGGGACGCCCGTCCAACCACGCCACCATCCGCTCGTCCAGCCATCAAGACGCTCGTCCAGCCACCGCAGAATCCGCCCGTCCCGACCCCTTGGACGCTCGGATTGTCTTACAGCCCCTTACGTCTTCTTCTTCCCTCCATGAAAGATGCGCATATTTATGAAAGACCGGCAAAAAAGAGACTCGCATCTTTTCTGAGAGGAGCGATTCCTCAAGGACTTAATCGTCATTTAAGCCCTTAGTAAACCCTAATTTGTGTACCTAATCCCCACTATAAATACCCCATTAGTCTAATAAGATTAATCATGTTCTTCTTATCAATCTTTAGTGTAGTTTATATCATTCTAATCTCTTCTTAATCTTGTAATTAACTTCTAATCAAGTCTTAATACAAATCTCATTTCCTTAAATTCTCTTTTGTTCATCTTTTATTTAGGGTAATTGAAGATTATTTGGGTTATTATTGGGAGATTGACAACCTTCCAATCATTCATCAAGTACTTCTATTATTCTTTGCTTTATTTTGGAATCATTAGTAGGTATAATCCTCTTAATCCCTTTTTAATTATTGTTAATCATCTCCATTTATTCATCATGTTTTGCTTTGTTAATATGATTTACAACCTTGTTAACATGTTAAACTTGATAATGAGTGAGTAGTTTCCTTAACTAGAGTTAATGGGTAATTAGGGGAAACCAACATGGGGGATGATTCATGCTTAAATTAATATGTTTTCATAATTTATTTGCTTGCTTGTTGTGATCTCAACTTATGCACATGTTATGTTTGATAAAATGCGAGCCTATGAATCCTTGCATTTTTTACCCATCACTTACCTTTTCAATGAGACTTGTAAGACATAAACCAACTTGAGTCTCATTAGACCATGCATATAGTTGAGTAGGGAGGATTAAGTCAACTTGTAGGTGTTGTACAATCTAATCGATTCGGCTCCGGGACCCAAACCTTCCTAGGATTGTAAGATATAAACCAACTCGATCCATCACAACAATAATTGCTTGCTTATAATTTGAGAATATGTTTGTATGATCAATTCCCATGAATCCCCTATGACCCCATGACACCCTAGTGCTTTTTATCAATTGTTTACATCTCATTTTAATCATCTTGCTTGTTTACTTTTATTGCTATTTATTTTAGTGATCTTCTTATCTCAACCCAAATCATAACACCCCTAGGCACCGCTACTTGCAATCGAAAATCCTACATCAATACCCGTCCCTTGGGATCCGACCTTTACTTGCCTCTTTACTAATAGTAGAGTTGTTTGTAAAGTTATAAATATTATTTTGGTGTAGGTGCTCCTAATGACAAGTAACCGAAAATTAAGCTCCAAGTGAGTCCGACCAAAAATGGCGCCGTTGCCGGGGACGGTGTTATCTTGATTTGATTTTCTTAGATTGTTATTAGTTGTGTCTTTCTTTGCCTTGGGAAGTAAAACTCCTCAATATTTGTTCTAATTGTTTTCAAGTTGTTCGATATTTTGCAAGATGGATATTATAGATTGTTTTGTTGAGGACCACTTAAGTATACCTTTCTTCAAAGACCCTATGTAAGCATTGGAATCCTCGGAAGCAAGTGAGGCCAAAAATATGCATTGGGAATTAGAGGTAGATCTTTTTGAGGCCGCTCTAGCTAACAAAGAACTTACTCATGAGTAATCCGAATTAGTACATAACATCCTTGTGGAAGCATATCAACCTATAGAACATGAGAAATCAATCCTAGAAGACATCTTACAAGCCGAAGAGGAAGAAGAATTTGTCATGGAATTTGAGTATGACGAGATTGATGAGCTTGAGGAACAAGTTGAACATGCCATGAGAATGGAGTGTCTAATGGAAATGGAGTAAGTTCTCAATGAACCATCAAAGGAAGAAAGTGAGGTACAAATTCCAACTTTAAAACCCCTTCCCCCAAACTTGAAATATGCTTACCTTGATGAATCTAAGACCAAACCCGTGATTGTTAATGACAAACTTGATGAAAACCAATTGGGAAAATTGCTTGATGTGTTGAAGCAACATGAAAAGGCTATAGGTTATAGTCTAGATGACCTTAAGAGGATAAGTCCCAACTTTTGTATGCATAGAATGTTGGGAAATGTGTCATCAACAATAGTGCGATCACATGATTTAAATATCATTATTAAATATCATTTTAAGAATACATGTGGGATGTAATATTTTACAGTCAACTGGTCCACACATATCGGTAATGATTGGCTGACTAGAGTTTGACATTACTGTCGTGCGACGGTGGTGATCAGTTGATCCCCTTAGGTCATACCTAAAGGGTAACACTCTTAATTGATTATTTAATTGATCGTATGACGATACGGGTTAATTAAATTACTTAAAATTGACGGACAATTTTGGAAGTAAAATTTACGTATTTCATTATAGTATGATTAAATGAGATACGGTCTAAGTAATCGAATTGTTTCATTACTTAGATGAAATTATTGTTTAAGGAAACAATTGCATTTGAATGAATAAATTATTATAAATACAAGATGTTGTGATTTATAAATTGGTAAAATTTTTGGTACAAGTAATTATGAATTACTAAGTCGATTTTGTTTATGACGTATTTTTGTTAATACGTTGATTTTTAATATGTTAAAAATACATAACAATTTTATGTGACATGTGACATGTGACATATGACAAATTGACAAAGATAAAATGGAATCCATTTTATCTCATTTGGACCGAAAATTAGGAGGGAGTATGGTGTTTAAATTGTGTTATTTTTGAGTGGAAAACAACATAATTACACCTAGCCATAGCCATGCAAGCCTATGTTTTCTTGGATAGAAAAACTTTACCATGCATTGGCTCCCTCCCACTCCTTCCCACCGGTTTTCCAAGGGGCTAATAGAGAGTTTTCTCTACCATTATTCATTCATACTTTTGCATAATATTTTCTAGTGTGAGAAATAAAAATGCTCTCTACATCTTATGAAATTAGAGAGATAAAAACTCCAAAAATCCTTCCTCTATATACCGAAATTATAGAGTACAAAATAATTATTTTTGGGTCAATTTTTAGTAAGATTATTATTATTCTAGATCTAATAATATTAATCTATTAAGGGGTTATCTTGGGTATAAAGCTTAGGGAGAGATCCTACACTTGGATCTTGGTTCATCCATAAGGAAAGCTCAAGAACAAAAGAAAAGGAGATTTCTTTTGTGCCCATAAAACCGATACATCCAATGTAAGAATATGATTTCTTCTCTATTTTGTTTATTTGTTTGCATGCATAAAATCCGTTTTAAATTTTATGACAAATTAATTTAAACATATATGAGTATGTTAGTATGTATATAGATCTACATTTCCTTCAATCGGTATCAAGAGCCACGGTTGTTTGCATGCAAATCGGTTAAAAGTTTTTCCGAGTTATAAGAATAACATATAAAACTTGTAAAATTTGTGTTATTATGAGATATCACGAAATTAATCCATGCATGTTAATATTTCTGGTCCTAAAATGTTTGAGGATATTTTGCTTAATTTTACGGATTTTTATTGTTCATATAATACAATAATGGCATTTAAATATGATTTTATGAGTAAAAATGTCATTTTCGGTCTAAAATTAGCTATACTTCGAATTTTCCATTGATTTTTGGATATGTTGTCACATATTTTATTTTGAGATAACCTGTAAATTTTCATAATTTTTGGACTTGTTATGCTCGAAAAATGGATTTTTCATTTTTAAATTCGGATTTAGGTAAAAAATAGGTTAATATGAGTTAAATTTCGAATCTGGTCATAGAAAATTAATATGTTGTCACATGCAATTTTACAAGATGTGTGTAAAATAATTGGCTATAAAGAAGTCTTTTTGCATGATTTATGGATTTTTGAAGAAAAATAGCATAAATAGTAACATTATTAGTGAAAAATTAATAAAACATAATCTATGACTTAGGAAAAACGTCGAATGTTGCTTTTTATTATCTTTTTCAGATCTAAAATTGAAAAGTTAATGAATATAATTTTTCCATGTTTTTATGATTATTTTATTAAAAATTGATAAACCGCAACATTGTTTTTCCGGAAAATTTTCAAAATTTTTAACCTAAGATTTTGAACATTATGAGTGTTATGGTAATTTTCCAGAATGTTCATGAGTTTAAATTTCAAATTTCGAATTTATTTGAAATTTTGTGATTTATTTGAAGTTTATAGCTTATTTTTTGTAATTTTTGGTCCATTTATGAACAATTTTAGAAAATATGGGTTAATTATGGTCAAATTATTAGTGAAGACCAAAATGTTGAGTCCTAAGAGGTTAGGGTAATTAACTTATGCATAAATATGAGTTTATGTATTTTTGTGATTATAAAAATGTTAAAATCACGCAAATCCGTAAAAACCGAGTAATATACGATATTGGCTAATTAAAGGCGATTTAGCATAAAATTGGGCATGTTCATACATATTATAATGCTGCATTTTTCTTTATGATTGTCATAATTTTAGTTTATGTAATTTTGAATTATGTAATTTTACTTAGTATGGCCTTAGATTTTAATTGGTATTTCCCAAAATGTATGGGAATATCGATTCGGTTGTAATTTTATTGTGATCTCGTATCACCGTTTTGTAATTTAATAGATTTATTTTATTTTAGTTACAAATGTATAATAGGAAATTATGTAATTTATTATGTAATTTTATTCATTCCGGAGTTCCCAAAGACGGATTTCTTCAAGAATGACGATACATAAAGACGGTGTTACCTCGAGATGCGTGCCACAACCGAAGTTCAAGGGACCAATGGAGTTGGTTTCCGAATATGTAATAGTTAAATAGTTTTTCTATTTTAGGAAAGGCCATACTAGGATTTATTTATTTTTATGCTTGCATTTTATTTTATGTCGCATGCATCGCTAAATCGCCATAACTAAAACATGCATCCTATTTTATCGAGTTCATCGACCGTGTCAATTAAAATTATCGTAGTTCACCGCTTTATTTCACTTAAAAACGTGATAGATAATAAATTGACATGACCTCTCGCTAAAACAATCAATTGAGACATAGCCTTACCAAATAGTAGAAACCATGAAAACCTATTTCGCGAGAGAGTGCGCTCGGCCCCACCGGGGTACAAACCTTGTTACGTAGGGGAAGTGGGTGATAAATGTCTATCCACCGAATTCATGTTGATAAGGGATGTATCGGCCACACCGTGCCCAAGTTAATGTGGGTTTGGATCATGGACACATTTATTCGAAATTTGGATTGAACTCAACAAAAGTTTTTGATAAGGGATGTATCGGCCCCACCGTGCCCTTGTCGAATGTGTTTTGGGCTAAAGATAAATGTTAATGTAATATTATCGACCAAGAGTTCTAAAAGTAGAATCGATTAAACGTTAATCCACCAAGTTATATTGATAAAGGATGTATCGGCCCCACCGTGCCTAAGTCAATATGAATTTGGGTCTTGGAATCATTTATCATAGTTGGGTAGAGGTCACTATGTAAATGCTATATTTGTTTTTCAAGTATTAATAAAACGATAAATGTTAAGTTTTCCACTATTCCGTTTTTTTTATATTGTTCTATTTCTTTACCACAATTCATATACGATATCATTTCGATTTTGATAACGAATCTCCATTAAAACATCGTAACTAAAGACAAAATTTGAATTTGCTTCTAAAACCTCAAACGAACCATTGCTAAGGATCTCTTGTAAAGAGTATAGATTAAAATTATTCATTATCAAACAGGTTTTTGATTCATGACTAACACTTCTACTTACAATGGATTATGTTTCATATACTTAATTGAATTAAGTACCTTGAAGCGATAAATTGTTTTGGCAATTAGTTTTGTCAGAATTCGTAATTGACCAAAATAACGCAACCACTTCAATGAAAGTTTTAAGACTAAAACGAACAAATGAAGAGTAATCTTCATGAATTCAATTTTGCTTCTCAAAGCAAAGACTCATTGAAATGAGTGGGAGCATTCTCTTAAACCGTTAAGATGAGGACGAGGTTCAAGAAGTAAAGATAATAATGGAATTGATACAAGGTAATGTTAAAAGTAAAGTCATTGAGGAATGACGATACTATACCTATCAATCCCGACCAATAAAGTTTCCATTGTCTTAAATGTTGGACACAAGAAAGGAAACTGCCCCAAATTATTGAAGAATCAACAAGTTAGTTGTGGGACATCTAATGGGACCTTCTTCTTTAAATGTTTATTTGATTAAACATAAATTTTGCTAGTACCACTTAAACAATATTAGAAACCAAAGGAGGTTTTCATCATTGTACTTGATACATAGGATGATTAGAATATGACGACTAGCAACAATAATGTCGAGAGATAGAGTAATTGTGTACTCAATCTAGTTTTTGGATTTAAAGTTGTACTTAATTGTGACTATTAAGTGCATAAACTCTAAATAAGAATGTAAACTTGTTAAGATACAAAAAGGGTTTTCACTTTTGTGACCCTATACACCACGATTTGATGTATGGCTAGCCCATTATCAAGGTGATTATATTCTAAAACAAACTAGAATGATATATCATGTAGATGATGTAAGATTCAAATTGGTAACCCAATATTAAACCTTAAATTTTGGAATGATGAACGTAAAGAGTTATCGAGTATTCTTGAAACCATTAGATTGTTAATGGTATATGCGTATCTTGTATTCAAAGCAAGATGTCTCATGCCTTTTGGTTGAAAAGGAGATCGAGGTTGTAAATCATTTATCCAAAATAGGTTGATCATTATCTTTTACCAACGATTTAAGTTGACACTAATATGTTCACTTAATAAGGTAAATAGAGAAATCTTTGAAGAATTTCAAAGAGTTCAAGGAATCACGATTTAGTCGTGATGGGATTATCAAAGTGAAGACTTTGATATAAGCCAAATGAATTGTGATATAGTATCACAAATTAATCTCTCTTAACACGCATTATGGGATAATGTATGATTGGATAAGAATTCAAACGCTATTCGATAAGGTTTGGACTTCGATCAAGTTATTTTGAGTTACTTGATCCTTTTGGGGATTTTATCATTTTGTCTAAATTATTTTTCCACTAAATCGAATCATATGAGATATGAAATGGTAAGGGTACCATGTTTGTAAGTTTTCACAAGAAACAAGTGCTCATTTTTCCCTCTTCAATTATCACGAGTACGACGGGTTTGCGGCTCGTGAAGCTGTCTTTCTAAAATACAAGTTTATTTTTAGAAGACAGAGTGGGAGAAATTATTCAAGAGCCACAAAGAATGCCACAAGAAAATGTTATGTCGCAAGAAACTTGTCTTTCTTGGCTACATGAGACGTTTTGTGTAAGACGTTGTTTCTTCAAAACCTAGGAGGTTAAATTCGTCACTTGTTAAAAATGATGAATTCATGCTACTTTTAAGAAAGTAAAGAGCTTATAACTTACAAAAGAAATTGTTTGATTCAAGTTGATTACTTCTGGAAAGTAATCGACAAAGGACTTATATAAGAGTGTTTAAGTCACAACTCAATACAAGGCTTAGAGCCATGAAAATCCGAAATAAAAGGCTTGATTAGTGACAAAGGGTTTTGCACTAATAAAGAGATATTTCATAGCAAGATTAGTTGCAAAGGGTTTTGCACTAATTGAAATGCTTAAGTCTATTTGGATCTTCTTAGGGATTGTGTTTCATTATAAGGTTATGAAATACACAGCAAGTGAATCTAAAACCCACTTCTTCAATAGAAGCAATGTATTCAATACATGTCATAAGTTTTATAGATTCTTGCAATCCTAAGATAATGTGAAACTTAAGAGAGGATCTTAAGTAGGACATCAATTAGTTAGAATCAACATTTTGATCATGTGATAAAACATTTCTCGATAAGTCGAGAAGTTGTGTTTATACATGGAGTTTAGTGGGAGTTACGGAATTTTTAATTAGTCCGATATGTGGATGACATATTGATCATTGAGAATGATTTAAGACTTTTGGAGTATTATAATACATCTTGAATATCCGGATTTATGAAGATAAATCCACATGATATTAGCGCCGATGAAGAGTCTTATGTTGATAAGATTCATGACTAGTTCAATTAAATTGAACATATTTGATTGATTTCATTTGCTTCCGCTGCCGAATCAATTAAAAAGAAATGATGTATAACACTTCATATGCTTTGAGTATGATGAATTGTTTTCAAAAATCGAATTTAAGTAATCTTTACCAAGTAAGTCAGAAAAGATTACCCTTAAGTGCTTGCAGAAGCATTAAAGAAGTAAAGCAAAGTGTTTATGATGCAATTTTGTGTAAGGGTGTTACACAAGTGACAATTGACAATTGAGATTGCGCATGGTTTCCGACAAAACCATAATCAAAACACATTAAGATGGTTAAGTTACCATTGTGGCTATGTTAATTAAGAAGTAGATTTTCTAGAATCGTTCTAGGCAATAAAGAACAATGAGAGATATTTATAACGGAAATTGAGTACACTTGCAATCATGAGATGTGCAAGAAGGATGAGTCCCGCACACTGTGAAAACAGTGGGAGCTATTCTTAGGCTAGAGGGCCTATGTCTTGATTGGATTTCGACACGTACTCAGAAAGTTTTGTAATGCAAATGTATACATTACAAAGGAAAACGAGTATGTAGTAAGGTTGAGTAAGGTACAAGAAATTGATAAAACCTACTAACCAAAGCCTTCTCAAAGGCTAAACATGATGAGTCATGTCATTTCAATTGAATTGAAATGAACAACTACGTACAAGATCAAATTAGATTATAGAACATGAAATAGTAATCAGGCATTGACTGTTCATGTGTGATAATCGCATTTGTCGTTCGAGTTTTATTTTAAAACTCTTTTATTATACTTTGTTACATCCAAACGGGTTGTGGAAACAATTGAACCCCGTTAAAGTGAACACGGATTAACATTGTATTTGCCCATAGTTACTTGTATGAGGTGACGTCTCGAAGTGACTAGAGTGTGATGCGATTGATGGCAAGTTCAAGTGCCATAGAGTCATGTGAGATGACTAGTCGATCACATAGGCAGACTGTTAGGAACATTTTGTCGGGCCCTATGACCGCTTATAGAGTTCTGGCAATTTATATAGCCTGGTCGTGGCGAGAGCTACTATAGTATTCAAATGAGTCGATTCTTTTGACTAAAGACTATTCGCCTAAGATGGCACAGTTTCAGATTAACTTTGATTTGTGTTACTACGACCTTCGTAAATGGGGTCAAATGGGCATATTTTGGGTTATGATGGCTGTGGCTAGTCGAAGGGAATAAGTGCGATAGAATTGTCCACTCCTTGTCAGGGTTATAACAATATCTCAGGGCCACTCGAGGAGTAATGAACTGGAAATGCGTGGCCACGCTCGGAAGGTATCTATGATAGATAAATCCGGTCAATCAGTTATTCTCCAGATCGAGGAAACCACTCTCGATATGATCACTTGCAAGTACGACCAGAAAGACACCTTGCATTGAGTGGGAGATAGTAATAGGACAAGAGAATTGGTGACGCACACTTGTCGAGGACAAGTGGGAGATTGTTGGGAAATGTGTCCTCAACAATAGTGCGATCACATGATTTAAATATCATTATTAAATCTCATTTTAAGAATACATGTGGGATGTAATATTTTACAGTCAACTGGTCCACACATATCGGTAATGATTGGCTGACTAGAGTTTGACATTACTGTCGTGCGACGGTGGTGATCAGTTGATCCCCTTAGATCATACCTAAAGGGTAACACTCTTAATTGATTATTTAATTGATCGTATGACGATACGGGTTAATTAAATTACTTAAAATTGACGGACAATTTTGGAAGTAAAATTTACGTATTTCATTATAGTATGATTAAATGAGATACGGTCTAAGTAATCGAATTGTTTCATTACTTAGATGAAATTATTGTTTAAGGAAACAATTGCATTTGAATGAATAAATTATTATAAATACAAGATGTTGTGATTTATAAATTGGTAAAATTTTTGGTACAAGTAATTATGAATTACTAAGTCGATTTTGTTTATGACGTATTTTTGTTAATACGTTGATTTTTAATATGTTAAAAATACATAACAATTTTATGTGACATGTGACATATGACAAATTGACAAAGATAAAATGGAATCCATTTTATCTCATTTGGACCGAAAATTAGGAGGGAGTATGGTGTTTAAATTGTGTTATTTTTGAGTGGAAAACAACATAATTACACCTAGCCATAGCCATGCAAGCCTATGTTTTCTTGGATAGAAAAACTTCACCATGCATTGGCTCCCTCCCACTCCTTCCCACCGGTTTTCCAAGGGGCTAATAGAGAGTTTTCTCTACCATTATTCATTCATACTTTTGCATAATATTTTCTAGTGTGAGAAATAAAAATGCTCTCTACATCTTATGAAATTAGAGAGATAAAAACTCCAAAAATCCTTCCTCTATATACCGAAATTATAGAGTACAAAATAATTATTTTTGGGTCAATTTTTAGTAAGATTATTATTATTCTAGATCTAATAATATTAATCTATTAAGGGGTTATCTTGGGTATAAAGCTTAGGGAGAGATCCTACACTTGGATCTTGGTTCATCCATAAGGAAAGCTCAAGAACAAAAGAAAAGGAGATTTCTTTTGTGCCCATAAAACCGATACATCCAATGTAAGAATATGATTTCTTCTCTATTTTGTTTATTTGTTTGCATGCATAAAATCCGTTTTTAATTTTATGACAAATTAATTTAAACATATATGAGTATGTTAGTATGTATATAGATCTACATTTCCTTCATAGAATTCATCTAGAGGAAGACCATAGACCTATCATTCAATCTCAAAAGAGATTAAACCCCCACATGCAAGAAGTTGTCAAAGGAGAGGCTATGAAATTACTTGATGCGGGAATCATATATCCCAAATCGGACTCTTTGTGGGTTAGCCCCTTTCAAGTGGTACCTAAGAAAGGAGGTACCACGGTGGTGACGAATAAAAAGAATGAGCTAATACCCACAAGGAAGATCACTGGTTGGTGTATGTGCATTGACTATCGAAAATTGAATTCCGCAACAAGAAAGGATCATTTCCCCCTACCATTCATTGACCAAATGCTTGAGAGGTTAGCCTCCAACAAGTTCTTTTGCTACCTTGACGAGTATTCAGGATTCTTTCAAATCCCTATACACCCGGATGACCAACACAAGACCACCTTCTCATGCCCTTATGGTACTTTTACATATAGGAGGATGCCTTTTGGCTTATGTAATGCACCAGCCACTTTTGAAAGATGCATGATGAGTGTCTTCTCCGACTACCTAGAGACCATAATAGAAGTTTTTATGGATGATTTTAGCGTTTATGGAAAAGACTTTGACTCATGTTTGCATAATCTCTCCCTTGTATTGCAAAAGTGTGAAGATGATAGTCTTGTTTTAAATTGGGAAAAGTGTCACTTCATGGTCAATGAAGGAATTGTTTTGGGTCATTTAATCTCGGAAAAGGGCATCGAGGTCGATAAAGCTAAGGTTGAGGTGATAGAGAAACTCCCACCTCCCGTGAATGTTAGAGGGGTGAGAAGTTTTCTCGGTCACGCGGGTTTCTATCGCCGTTTCATAAAAGATTTCTCAAAAATAGCGAAACCCCTCACTCAACTCTTACTTAAATATGCCCAATTCCTTTTCACTGATGAGTGTGTTGAAGCCTTTAATAGATTCAAGGAAGCACTAATCTCGACACCGATCATTCAACCTCCAAATTGGAAACTACCATTCGAGATTATGTGTGATGCTAGTAACTACGCCGTTGGAGCGGTTCTTGGCCAACGGGTAGGGAGAGCTCTACATGCTATCTACTATATAAGCAAGACTCTTGATCCCTCCCAAGTGAACTATGATACCACCGAGAAAGAGCTTCTTGCCATTGTTTATGCTTTGGACAAATTCCGTTCCTACTTACTTGGATCCAAGGTGATTGTCTTTTCGGATCACCATGCTCTTCGACATCTCTTAATAAATAAAGAGGCAAAACCAAGGTTGTTGAGATGGATTTTGCTTCTTCAAGAATTCGACTTGGAAATAAGAGACAAGAAAGGAGCCGAAAATGTAGTAGCAGATCACTTGTCAAGTATCCGGTTTCACGATGAATAAGGAGAAACGCCAATCAATGACTCATTTCCCGACGATATCTTGATGGCCATTCAAACACAACTTGAAAGGCACAGCACCCCATGGTTTGCCGATTATGCCAAATATATTGTTGGAAGAGTACTCCCTCCAAATTTGAATTACAATCAAAGGAAGAGGTTCTTATTCGAAGTAAAAAGGTACTTTTGGGATGACCCAAATCTTTACAAGGAGTGTAGTGATGGGCTCTACCGGAAGTGCATCCCTCAATGGGAAGTTCAAGGAATCTTGGAAGGATGCCACTCATCACCTTATGGTGGACACCATGGAGCAAGGAGAACCATTGCAAAAATTCTTCAATCGGGCTTCTATTGGCCTACGATGTTCCAAAATACAAGGGAATTCATCCTTCATTGTGATGCTTGTCAAAGGACGGGGAATATCTCTTGGAGGAATAAAATGCCACAAAGAGGCATACTAGAGGTGGAGATCTTCGACGTTTGGGGGATCGACTACCAAGGGCCGTTCGTGACATCTAAGGGAAACAAATATATCCTTGTGACCGTAGACTATGTCTCAAAGTGGGTGGAGGCAATTGCCACCCCAACCGATGATGCAAAGACGGTCACTAAGCTCTTCAAGAAGATAATCTTCTTAAGATTCGGAGTCCCTAGAGCAATCATAAGTGATGGAGGAACGCATTTTAACGAAAAGAAGCTTGCATCCCTTTTGACCAAATATGGTGTTCAACATAGAACCGGTTTGGGATACCACCCTCAAACAAGCGGCCAAGTTGAAGTTTCAAATAGAGAGATCAAGAAAATTCTTGAGAAAGTTGTAAACAAGACTCGAAAAAATTGGAGCATGAAGCTTGATGATGCTCTTTGGGCTTATAGGACGGCCTATAAGACCCCCATAGGAGCCTCTCCTTACAAACTTGTCTACGGGAAGGCGTGCCACTTGCCAATCGAGTTAGAGTATAAAGCTTTTTGGGCAATCAAAGCTCTTAACCTTGATCTCAAATTAAGTGGTCAAAGGAGGATGATACAAATTTAAGAGTTGGAAGAATTCCGACTACAATCTTATGAGAATGTCAAGATCTACAAGGAAAGGACAAAGTTGCTTCATGACAAGAGGATCAAGCAAAAAGCCTTTCACAAAGGAGATAAAGTCCTTCTATTCAATTCCCGATATCGACTCTTTCCCGGGAAGTTGAACTCTAGATGAATGGGTCCCTATGTGATCACCGAGGTTGGAAAGTATGGAGACTTTGAAATTTAAGCGGAAGATGGAAGCAAATTCAAGGTCAATGGCCAAAGACTGAAGCCATATTATAAGGGAGCATTTATTGGAGAGGTCGAGGTCACCTACCTCGGGCCTCCTCATCCTTGAAGAAATCATCAAAGGGAGAGTTTGGTGGAGTCCTCCCTAAACCACCACTTGTAAATATACTAACCCTTCTAACTTGTATTTTTAACATTATTGCATTCCTTTTATCATAAACATAATTCTTTCCATGAGAGTAAGTGATGGAGGGTCACTAATTATTTTTGATGAAGGAAGGAACTAGTTATCAAGTGTGGGGTAGCTTTTTATCGGAGTAAAGGAAAAACGAGGAGAATCCGCTCGTCCAGAGAGGCAGACGACCGACCGAACAAGGAATTCGAGCGGCCGTCGGAGAATCCGCTCGTCCAAAGGAGCTGACATGCATATATTTTATCCTGATCCAGAATCCGAGCGTCTCGGGAGGCAATCCGCTCGTCTTCCTTCAGACGCCCGTCTCTTCGAAATTCCGCTCGTCCTTTGTGCTGCAAGATTTTGGGATTTCTTCTATAACGAAATCCGAGCGTCTCCTCGCAAATCCGCTCGTCAAAGCTTCTGCAAAGACGCTCGTCCTAACCAAGATTCGCTCGTCCTGGCTGCTTCAAATTTTAGAAAAATCCGCTGTAAGAGAATCCGAGCGTCTTCCCAAGAATCTGCTCGTCCCAAAACGAAGGAATCCGAGCGTCCCATGGTCGAATCCGCTCGTCTCTCTGCGACCTTTACTCCCGGTTTTCACAATTTTATTTCTCCCCCACCACATAATTTGTAACACATCATCCTTCCTTCCACTTGTATTATAAAAACCCACTCTCTTATGACTCCAAAACATATCCCAAGCACTCTTTCACTCCACAAAAACAAAAAACCCCCAATTTCTAGTGTTTCAAAAGATTCAAAAGCAAGATTCAACCCATAAAGAGCATCTCCATACTTCAACAAATCAAAAATTCCAACTTTACAATCAAAGAATAGGACCAAGAGGATCTCTATTTAGGGATAGAAGAAGACCTAGAGTGAGGGTAAGTTCTTCTACTTCTCATCTCAACACTCTAAGAAGGGAACATGAAGAAATTGTAGATCTTACCAAGCTTGATGACTTCTCTAATGTTATATTCGTAAATGATGTGCAAAGGCTCGTTTTTCACCGACTTCTTGGTAAGAACATTCTACCTACCAAGTTTTTATGCCATAGAACTTTAAGGAAGCTTGGGATTTACCATCAAATGGAAGCCCTTTTTGAATTGTTTGGTCTCTCTACCTTATTTCACATGCACGAGCAAACCTACCAATCCCTTGTTCTTGAATTTTTAAGCTTCTTGAAAATCACAACCTTGAACAAAACGATTTATATAGAATTTAGGTTGGAAAGTGTTTCGAGAATGATGACTCTAGTGGAATTTGCTAACGTGCTTGACCTTGATGTATCGCCTACCCGAACATCAAAACCGAAGAAATATAGTGTAGCACCCCTATGGAGGGCCATGACCGGCCGAGATTTCATGTACATTAAGGAGTGTTTAGCTTTCCACATTCAAAACCCTATTTTGAGACTCACCTACCGGTTCCTTTCCGGCACCATCCTTGCACGCCGGGACCCGACAATTGTGAACGAACTCGATCTTGTGTTCATCGAATCGTATCTCGTAATCCAAGGAAGGGGTGGATACCATTTTAATGCACCTCTCGTACTACTTGAGAAGTGGGCTAAGTTTAGAAACGGAGATGACAATGGGATGAAACATATCGTCAATGGAGGGCTCATTACAAGGATTGCAAAGCATTTCAATCCAAAATTCAACGAAAACAATGAGTACACTCCACTTTCCGAGAATACAAGGATAAATGAGGAACTCCTTCTTGTGCAACATCATTGCATAACCCTCGAGGGGGTTGATAAGAGAATCAAATGGATAACAAAGGGGAGTAACCCAATCTACTTGCCAATGACCGGTCTACCAAGAATTTCACCAAGGAGGGGTCCTCTATCACCAATCCCGTCATACCTCATCCCCGCAAACTCAACCCAAGCAAATCAATCACCACCACCACCAAATCTCTAACAACAACAAGAGCCACAACAACAAAATGAAAAGATCAAGATACCTCCCTACCCTTTTCAATACCAACCATACAATCACCCTAACCCCTTTATTCTTCCTCGAGATGACATTGTGACGGGGATTCTCCAAGACATGCATTTACGTCAATATGAAGCCGCCGTGGATAGCTACTATGCTATTTACCCTCAATTCCACAATTTGGTTCAAAAGGAAAGGTTAGCGAGGAGGGGATGTTTCCCTCTTGGGCCCAAATGGACATTCTCTTCCCAAACTCGGAAAAAGCAAATGAAGGAGCAAATGGGCAAGAAGGCGAAGGGAGCGATAAGTCTTGTGGTGGAGATACGGTGGAGCTCAATAGTGAAGAAGATGAGTTCATGAACTTCAATGCGAGTGATGCATCCAAGGAAGTTTGAGATAGTGACCTAGAGGGGGATGATGGCGATCTCTAGAGATCTCTTCATAGCCAGATGGACCGGGCATGAGGCACCCATCAAAAGCTTAAGTGAAGTTTCCTTATCCTCTCTCTTTATTTTCAATTTTCATGAAAAGAATTTGATATTTTGATAACTTGTACCATATTTGTTTTCATTTTGAGGAGTCCTAGCAACATGGAGGACTAACACCTTGGCTTCATTAAGGTGTTCTTTTCATTGTTCCCAATTTGTAAAATCCAAAATGACAATTTGTAGTTTCATGCATTGCATTCCATGTGCATAAACTACCCCGAAATTCAAGACATTAGAAATAATGTCTATTTTGGTTTGGGGAAGTCCATGCATACGCATCGGGAGGTAATTTAAATTATGCTCTTCGCCATAACAAAAACCCATGCATCATGTAGTGTAGCTTAGCATAGTTTGCATTTAGTTTAGAAATCATGCATCATGCTTGTATAATTTCCTATCGTATTGGCCATTGAGGACAATGCCCATACTAGTGTGGGGATGGGAAATTCTAACTTGACTTTTATTCAAAAATTCAAAAAAATCGAAAATTTCGAAAAATCCAAAAAAATTGAAAAAAAATCAAAAACATGTTCATTTCCTTTATAGTGTAGTCTTGTATATATTGTTTTGTATATATTGTGTTTGTTCATCCTTGTTAACATTGATTGTCTACGCCACATCCGAGACATGAGGATATTGAAGACCGCATGGTATGTTCTTTCCAATCTCCTTTTTCCTCTTTATGTTAATGACTATGTGGCTTTTTTTGATTGATGCGGTATAAACAATTTGAATTTAGGATTGCATTTAGATTGTTTGGCATACTAGTTGGTAGAATCATATGCATTAGGATGTATAAATGTTAGTTGCATCATGACATATAGTTGCATGTTAGAAAAATTTTGTGAAACCATCTACTTGGGAAGCTTGACAAGTGTATATAGGCCCTAGTAGATGTTTTTTCTTCTTAAGGCTTTGCTTGTTAGAATACTTGTAAAACACCCTAGGATGTGTCATGCTAGTATCCTTTGACCCATGGATTAAGGCCTAGTTAAGAGTACCTTGTGGTGTGATAAATCCTTGGCTACCGTTTATTCCAAGGTGACCCTTGAAACCATGCAACCAACCATCATCCATATTCTACCATATTTTTGTCATCAAAGGGAATGGGCACAAAAAGAAATTGTTCAAAAAATTTGAGTTCAAGAAAAGAAAAGAAAAGAAAAGAAAATGTTTGCAAATGCATCAAAAGAAAAGAGGTGTAACAAAAATGAAAACTCCTATGCTTCAAATATAAGGCACCCTCGTTACTAATTGGGGTGACTTTGAAAATGTTCAAAAGAAAATGCAAAAGTTGAAAGTTGTCAAGTATTGAAATGCCAAAAATCAAAAGAAATGGCAAAAAGAAAGTGTTCTCAAATGTTATATGCCACAAGAAATTGGGGGGGGGGGGGGGAACTGTTGGAATAAGAGTCCTCCGACAATAATGCGATCACAACTGTCGATCATAATGATCACATGTTTAAATCTCAAATTTAAGAATACATGTGGGAAGTAATATTTTACAGTCAACTGGTCCACACATATCGGTAATGATTGGCTGACTATAGTTTGACATTACTGTCGTGCGACGGTGGTGATCAGTTGATCTCCTTAGGTCATACCTATAGGGAAATACTCTTAATTGATTATTTAATTAATCGTATGCCGATACGAGTTAATTAAATTGCTTAAAATTGACGGATGATTTTGTGAGTAAAGTTAACGTGTCTCATTGTAATTCGATTAAATTAGATACGGTCTAAGTAATCGAATTGTTTTATTACTTAGATTAAAATTATTGTTTACGAAACAATTGAAATTGAATGAATAATTTATTATAAATACAAGACGTTGTAATTTATAATTTGATAAACCATTTCGGTACAAGTAATCAAGAATTACTAGTTAAATTTTGTATGTGACATATTTTATTAATATGTTGATTTTTAATATGTTAAAAATACATTATGGTGTAACATGTCATGTAACATGTGACATATGACAAAATTGACAAATGACAAAATAAAATGGACCTTCCATTTTATGATGGGTGTACCGAAAATGGGGAGGGTTAGGGTTTTAAATTGTGTTAATTATTTTAAATGGAAAACACAATGATCACTCTAGTATATAGCCATGCAACCCTACAAGCTTTTGAGAAGAGCATCTTTTGCATGCATTGGCTCCCCATTTATCCCACCCCAACCGGTTTTTCTACTAGAAAAATGCCAATGGTTTTCCTCTATAATTATTCACTACTTTACTTAATATTTTCTAGTGTTAGTAATTATTGAACTCTCTACATTTGTGAAATAATTTTAGAGAAAAAAAGCTCACAAAAATCCTCTTCTCTTGACCGAAATACAAGAGAACAAAAACACCATTTTTGTGTCCAAATTTTAAGTAAGATTAGTATTATTACTAGTTCATAATAATATTAGTTATTAAGGGTGTTCCTTGGGTATAAGCTTTTAGGAGAGGTTCTAATTTAAACCTTTGTTCATCCATTGTTGGAAAGCTCAAGAACTAACAAGTAGGGGATCATGTTGGTGCCCAATAAATCCGAAACATCAATGTAAGAAGTGTCGATTTCTTCTCTACTTTGTTTTATGTTTGCATGCATAAGATCTTGTTTTAATTTTATGAGTAAATTAAACTTTCATACTATAAATATGTATACTAATGATATTAATGAATCATAACAAGTGGTAACAAGAGCCTTAGGTTGTTTGCATGCAAATCGGTTTATTGTTTTTCCGAGTTAATCTTATTAACAAATAAAACTTGTAATTTTGTGTTTATTATGATATATCACGAAATCACTTTGCATGTTAAAGTTTCTGGTCCTAAAATGTATTTGGGATATTTTGGTTCATTTATGGATTTTATTGTTCATTTTATATATTATTGGCATTAAAATGTGATTTTTATGAGAAAAATGTCATTTTTGGACGAAAAGTAGCTAAACTTCGATTTTTTCAATGGTGTTTGGATATGTTTTCACATATATTATCTACTGATTGCATGTTAAATCTCATGATAAACTAAGTTATTTTGCATGAAATATGGATTTTATAAGCTTAAATCGAATTTAAAGGGTTTATTAGGTTAATATGAGTTATATTTCGAATCTGGTCATAAAAATTTAGTATGTTGTCACATGAAATTTTACAAGATGTGTGTAAACGTTTTGGCTATATTGAAGTCTTTTTGCATCATTTATGAATTTTTGATGAAAAATCATATAAATAGTCACTATAATTAGTTATAATGCTAAAACATACTTCATGACTAAAGAAAAATGTCACATGTTGCATTTTATCATATATTTCAGACCTAAAAGTGAAAAGTTGATGAAAATAATTTTCTCATATTTTAATGGTCATATTTGTTAAAAACGATAAACCGCAACATCGTTTTTCCTCGATATTTTTTTCGAAATTTTTAACTTAAGTTTTTAACATTATGAGTGTCATGGTATTTTTCCAGAATGTTCATGAGTTTAAATTTCAAATTTTGAAATTATTTGAAATTTTTTATAATTTAATTTGAAGTTTATGTTATAAAATTGTATTTTTGTGTCCATTATGAACAATATTAAGAAATCAAGTTTAATTATTGTCAAAATGTTAGTGGAGACTAAGTTTTAAGTCCTAAGATGGTTAGGGTAATTAACTTGTACATAAATATGAATTTATGTAATTATTGTGATTTTAATAAGTTAAATCACGCAAATCCATAAAAACCGACAAAATATACGATATTGGCTCTTAAAAGGCGATTTAGCATAAAATTAGGCATGTTCATACATATTATAATGCTGCATTTTATTTATGATTGTCATATTTTAATTTTATATAATTTTTGAATTATGTAATTTTACTTAGTATGGCCTTAGTTTTTAATTGATATTACCCGAAATGTATGGGAATATCGATTCGGTTGTAACTATTGTGATCTCGTATCACCGTTTTGTAATTTAATAGATTTAATTTTTTATTACAAAGGTATAATAGGAAATTATGTAATTTTTATTTATTATTTGTATTTTTCCCGGAGTTTCCATGAAGACGGTGCTACCTCGAGATGCGTGCCAAGACCGAAGATCAAGGGACCAAAGGAGTTGGTTTCCGAATTTGTAATAGTTTATTAGATTTACTATTTTAGGAAGGCCATACTAGGATTTTATTTTTATGCTTTGCATTTTATTTATATGTTGCATGCATCGCTAAATCGCCATAACTTAACATGCATTTTAATCGAGTTTATCGACCGTGTCAATTACAATTGTCGTAGTTCACCGCTTTAATTCACTTAAAACGTGATAGATAATAAATTGACATTACTTCTCTCTAACTAAACAATTGAGTCTTAGCCTTACCAAAAATTAGAAACCATGAAAACCTATTTCGTGAGGGAGTGCGCTCGGCCAAACCGGGGTACAAACCTTGTTGCGTAGGGGAAGTGGGTGATAAATGTCTATCCACCGAATTCATGTTGATGAGGGTTGTATCGTCAAAGCGCGCCCAAGTTAATGTGAATTTGGATCATGGACACATTTATTCGAAATTTGGGTCGTACTCAACAAAAGTATTCTCGACCATAGCCGGATGAGTTTTGGGCTAAAGATAAAAATTAATGTAATTTTATCAACCAAGAGTTCTAAAAGTAGAATCGCTAAAGGGTTAATCCACCGAGGTATATTGATAAGGGATGTATCGCCAAAGCGTGCCCAAGTTGATATGAATTTGGGTCTTGGAATCATTTATCAAAGTTGGGTATAGGTCACTAGATAAATGCAATAATACTTGTTTAAATTAAAATTTACGAGTATTATTATTATTTTAAAACGACATGTGTTTTATTCCTTCTTTTTTTGTTTTGTAGACCACTTTTATTTCTCATAACAAATGGCCGCACCAAACAACAACGCTCACGCTCTCACTAATGTTTCATGGCTCCGATCCTTCATGGATCGTTGTAAACTTGAAAATAATGGGTCAAATTTCTCCGATTGGGATGCCCAACTCAAATTAGCCGCTCAAGGTGACGACAAGCTTCGTTACCTCATTGAGGCCTCTCCAACCGAACCTAATGCTAGGTCGAGTGCCGCCACTAGGGAAGCATATGAGGCTTACCACAAAGAGTCCGCCGATATCAAAAATGTGTTGATTTTTGCTATGTAGGCGGATCTCCAAAGGAGAGCCTTTAAAATGGGCACGGCTTATGAAATCTATTCCAAACTTGTGACAATGTTCTCACAAACACCGAGGATCGTCCAATATGAGGCGGCCTCAGCATTCTTTGATCTCGATTTCAAGGAGGGCCAAAAGGTTAGCCCTCACGTGCTCAAATTGTTGGAGCTAGTCGAGACATTGAAAATTCAAAAGGTTGAAATCCCCAAGGAGCTCATTGTTGATAGGATTCTTCACTCCTTATCCAAAGTCAAAGCATATGTGCAATTCCGGGTGAATTTCAATATGCAAGACAAGGACGTGTCTCTTTAGGAGTTGCACAAGTTACTTGTGCAAGCCGAAAGAGACATGGGGCTAAATGTTAGCCCACTTAAGGATGTGCTAAATATAAGCACTAAGAGCAAGGGGAAGTTCAAAAAGAATGGGAAAAAGAGTAAGAGGCAAGCTCCCATGAACACCAACGCCAGGACTTTTGAAGCTAGCACTTCCAAACCCAAGAAGTGTCCTCTTGATAAATGCCATTATTGTAATGGTGTTGGACATTGGAAGAGGAATTGTTCCAAGTATCTTGGTGACATAAAAGCTGGAAAGATCACTCCAGTAGATAAATGACTATCCTTTCTTTTATGTTTCTAATTCAACTATGGTATTTTGATACAAGTTGTGATAATGTATCCCCTTTTTATTGTAAAGAGGGCCTCCTCCAAGCAAAGACAAGGGAAAAGAGAAGCAAGCATAAGAAATCATGAATGAGCTAGGAGTAGCTACCAATGAAGCTTGGCTTTTATTATTGTCTTTATTTTAATGGATTTTAGAACTATTTTCATTTCCGTGTTCGACATGGAAATGTGTGATCCTTTTAAACAATGGTTGTATTTTGCATTTTGGTGGCTTGGCTTGCAACCCAAGTCATCCCTTTTATCGTATTTGTTTGTTCTAAAAATTCGTCTTTATATGCTTGCACATAGAAACATATGAACATCTACTTAAAGTGAACCAATTGACAATTATAATGATAGGATTCATTATATGTCCACAAGCTTGAAACTTGTGTATGATCAATTATAAAGTGATGTTGAGTTGCTGAACTCTCCTAAAGGAATGTCAATTACCAAGAACACTCATCAAATCTAAAATCTATTAGTCTTATTTATTCTAAAGAAAGAGTGGGAGAAAAATGAAGACACAAAGAATACAAAGAATAATTTGTATGCTTGAGTAAATGAGATCTACGAAAGAAAGAATGATTTGTATACCAAAATAGATAGTATACATGAATAGATGAGATCTACGTAACAAAAGAGACCAAGTGAAGTAATCGAAAGAATATGTTCTTAAGATAACTACACGAGGAGACCAAAAGAAAGTTCTTGAAAGATAATGACTAAAGAAAAGTCTCAACAAGAGATTTTGCTAGTTTATGACCTAGATATAAATAGAGTTTCAAATTGATATTTACTTAAGAGCCTAAATGAAACAAAGTTGCATCCTTGAATAAAAATGAGATTTATGATTAAAAGTTGCAAAGAATAATATGCCGATGTCTACAAGAGCTAAGTTAATTGTTAACCACGCTAGTGTCGTTACTTAACCTCATTATGAGAATGAAATGGTTAAACCTCCTTCCGAAAAGGGTATTTTGACAAGGACGTGTATTAAATGGAATTTCACATTTAAGTAATGACATTGCTACGCATCATTATAAAAATGAATGAGTTAGAGATTAAAATCTCTTTCCATAAGTTTAAGATTGAAACCTTTTCAAAATAGGTATTTTAAAAAGATATGTTGGAAACATATAAGGTTTTATCTTAATAACTTGGCAAAGCAAAATTGATTTCAATTCTTGAAATGTTTCGATTAAGTAGTCAAATACGAAACATGTGGAATTGAGTGGGAGTTTGAAATTATCATGTGAAGACATGAAATTTAGTGGGAGCAATCATGTTGTAAAATTTATAACTCATTACTCATTGAGAATGACGAGCTGGTAATGTCTTTCACAAAGAAGTATTTGAGTTTTCAATTCTAGATGAAAATGGACTAAGATGAATCCAATCACAACATGGGATGTTGGATAGGCATTGAGATATGCACATCAAATCAACAAGAAACGTAGGTTATTCATATCGATGAAAATGGAATTACCATAAGCAGTCACGGTCATTCATTGAACCTAAGAATGGTTGATTACATGATTAAAAATTACTAATGTTTCCGCCATTAGAATAATCATGCACATGTTCTATAATGAATCATACACTTGAGAGCATGATGAATCATTGGTAAGCCATATAAGAATCGTCATGAATTCTCGAGGAGAACTAATGAGCTATTCTAGTATTTGATAGAACACTCTGTTATGTGACAAGAAGTTGCACATATTGAAGTTTCGAAAACGCGTAAGGATTTATGAAAATCCTAAGCTAATTAAGCTAAAAGGAGAAATAAGAAACATATACCTGGTACATTATGAGTTGGAAGAACACTTGACTAGTGCAAGTTATGTCGTCCACCATAATTCGTTTGTTATGTGATAAACAACAAAAAAGTTCTCTCAAAATAAAGAACCTAAACCTAGTTTGGAAAACTAGATATGTACTTGGTGAGATTCATGCTATGTAAGACAAACATGAAAATAAAGATGCAATTCAAGAGTTTGAACACATAGACACATAGTGTGTTAAACTCATGTTGCAAATGACTAGTGTTTACACACTTACAATATACATCACAAGGTAGTAATATGGCATTGACTACCCGAATGTGATGTCCACATTTGTCGTTTGAGTTATTATTAACTCACCTTATACTTTGTTACATCCAAACGGGTTGTAGAGACAATTGAACCCTGTTAAAGTGAACACGGATTAACATTGTATTCGCCCATAGTTACTTACATGAGGTGACGTCTCGAAGTGACTAGAATATGATGCGATTGATGACAAGTTCAAGTGCCATGGAGTCATGTGAGATGACTAGTCGATCACATAGGCAGACTGTTAGGAACACTTTGTCGGGCTAATGACCGCTTATAGAGTTCTGGCAAATTTATATAGCCTGGTCGTGGCGAGAGCTACTATAGTATTCTAATTAGTCAATTCTTTGACTAAAGACTGTTCGCCTAAGGTGGCACAGTTTCAGATTAACTTTGATTTATGTTACTGCGACCTTCGTAAATGGGCACAAATGGGCATATTTTGGGTTATGATGGTTGTGGCTAATCGAAGGGAATAGTGCGATAGGAATTGTCCACCCCTTGTCATGGTTAAAACAATATCTCAGGGCCACTTGAGGAGTAATGAACTGGAAATGCATGGCCACGCTCGGAAAGTATCTATGGTAGATAATTCCGGTCAATCAGTTATTCTCCAGATCGAGGAAACCACTCTCGATATGATCACTTGAAAGTACGACCCCAAAGACACCTTGCATTGAGTGAGAGATAGTAATAGAACAAGAGAATTGGTGACGCACACTTGTCGAGGACAAGTGGGAGATTGTTGAAATAAGTGTCCTCCGACAATAATGCGAATGCGATCTGCGATCATAATGATCACATGTTTAAATCTCATATTTAAGAATACATGTGGGATGTAATATTTTACAGTCAACTGGTCCACACATATCGGTAATGATTGGCTGACTAGAGTTTGACATTACTGTCGTGCGACGGTGGTGATCAGTTGATCCCCTTAGGTCATACCTATAGGGAAATACTCTTAATTGATTATTTAATTAATCGTATGCCGATACGAGTTAATTAAATTACTTAAAATTGACCGATGATTTTGTGAGTAAAGTTAACGTGTCTCATTGTAATTCGATTAAATTAGATATGGTCTAAGTAATCGAATTATTTTATTACTTAGATTAAAATTATTGTTTACGAAACAATTGAAATTGAATGAATAATTTATTATAAATACAAGACGTAATTTATAATTTGATAAACCATTTTGGTACAAGTAATCAAGAATTACTAGTTAAATTTTGTATGTGACATATTTTATTAATATGTTGATTTTTAATATGTTAAAAATACATTATGGTGTAACATGTCATGTAACATGTGACATATGACAAAATTGACAAATGACAAAATAAAATGGACCTTCCATTTTATGATGGGTGTACCGAAAATGGGGAGGGTTAGGGTTTTAAATTGTGTTAATTATTTTAAATGGAAAACACAATGATCACTCTAGTATATAGCCATGCAACCCTTCAAGCTTTTGAGAAGAGCATCTTTTGCATGCATTGGCTCCCCATTTATCCTACCCCAACCGGTTTTTCCACTAGAAAAATGCCAATGGTTTTCCTCTATAATTATTCACTACTTTACTTAATATTTTCTAGTGTTAGAAATTATTGAACTCTCTACATTTGTGAAATAATTTTAGAGAAAGAAAGCTCACAAAAATCCTCTTCTCTTGACCGAAATACAAGAGAACAAAAACACCATTTTTGTGTCCAAATTTTAAGTAAGATTAGTATTATTACTAGTTCATAATAATATTAGTTATTAAGGGTGTTCCTTGGGTATAAGCTTTTGGGAGAGGTTCTAATTTGAACCTTTGTTCATCCATTGTTGGAAAGCTCAAGAACTAACAAGTAGGAGATCTTGTTGGTGCCCAATAAATCCGAAACATCAATGTAAGAAGTGTCGATTTCTTCTCTACTTTGTTTTATGTTTGCATGCATAAGATCTTGTTTTAATTTTATGACTAAATTAAACTTTCATACTATGAATATGTATACTAATGAGATTAATGAATCATAAAAAAAACAACAACAAAGCAAACTCCCAAATGAAACTCAAATACTATCGATCCCTTTATCCATCGTATCCATTTTTGTGCATGGTAGAGAGGGGACGACCCTTCTTCTTGTCTAGGTAAGAAGGGGAATTCCGCGATCCTCCAGTGTTTCTAACACCATAGGGAGTCTATTCTTGACAAAAGCATTTAACGATTGAGGACAAAGGTACCCTAGCTTGATACAACTTGGAGGTGATTTATTGGTATCCTTATAGGCTTAGTAGTTTGAAGAAATTGCATCTATGAAGGAGTGTGTACCCTTGAATTGATTCCCTTGTAGATAATTTCCGCCACTTAGATGAGGAAAGTGGCTATTCTTTTGTAGATGTATCCATTACTTGATTTTGTGTGCTTTAATGATTGGATGTGTCGCCATTTTGGCAAGACCCACCTTGCCTTGCAAGAAGGCATCCTACCTCATGGTTGTCTTGTTGTGAGTTGAAGGGGCGGAGTGAGACCCGCTAATTGTCTCATATAGGCTAAATAAGTAGGATAGTTTAAATAAGGGTCCTAGTTTTGTCACCTCTTTACTCGGAACGAGCAAAGGTTCGGTTTGGGGATATTTGATGTGACCATATTTAAGCATATTTAGTCCTCGAATTAGCCTCGTTCCTATGCTTTTCAGTGTATATTTGGGTCATTTACTATCTTTAGTCCTTTGTTTTGCATATTCTTAGAGGTTTTGTTTCCTTGGTAGGAGAGGAGTGTAAACCTTGCATTTTCATGGCAAAATAGAGCTAAATTGATCGAATCTAATGACCAAGCATCAAAGAGAAGACAAGACTAGAAGGCCTTTGTACATATTATAGTAGATGGGCAATGATGAAGAAATCCTTGCATCCCCGACTAAATCCCGGAGGATTATTGGAAGAAGAGATGAAGAAAAGAAGAAAAGAAAAGCTGTGACAAAATCCGCTCTTCCAGAATAGTTAGACGCCCGTCCAACACTTCAGGAATCTGAGCGTCTTTGCCAGAGAGACGCCCGTCCAACCACGCCACAATCCGCTCGTCCAGCCATCCCAGAATCCGCCCGTCCCGACCCCTTGGACGCTCGGATTGTCTTACAGCCCCTTACGTCTTCTTCTTCCCTCCATGAAAGATGCGCATATTTATGAAAGACCGGCAAAAAGTAGACTCACATCTTTTCTGAGAGGAGCGATTCCTCAAGGACTTAATCGTCATTTAAGCCCTTAGTAAACCCTAATTTGTGTACCTAATCCCCACTATAAATACCCCATTAGTCTAATTAGATTAATCATGTTCTTCTTATCAATCTTTAGTGTAGTTTATATCATTCTAATCTCTTCTTAATCTTGTAATCAACTTCTAATCAAGTCTTAATACAAATCTCATTTCCTTAAATTCTCTTTTGTTCATCTTTTAATTTGGGTAATTGAAGATTATTTGGGTTATTATTGGGAGATTGACAACCTTCTAATCATTCATCAAGTACTTCTATTATTCTTTGATTTATTTTGGAATCATTAGGAGGTATAATCCTCTTAATCCCTTTTTAATTATTGTTAATCATCTCCATTTATTCATCATGTTTTCCTTTGTTAATATGATTGACAACCTTATTAACATGTTAAACTTGATAAAGAGTGAGTAGTTTCCTTAACTAGGGTTAATGGGTAATTAGGGAAAACCAACATGGGGGATGATTCATGCTTAAATTAATATGTTTTCATAATTTATTTGCTTGCTTGTTGTGATCTCAACTTATGCACATGTTATGTTTGATGAAATGTGAGCCTATGAATCCTTGGATTTTTTACCCATCACTTACCTTTTCAATGAGACTTGTAAGACATAAACCAACTTGAGTCTCATTAGACCATGCATATAGTTGAGTAGGGAGGATTAAGTCGACTTGTAGGTGTTGTACAATCTAATCGATTCGGCTCCGGGACCCAAACCTTCCTAGGATTGTAAGATATAAATCAACTCGATCCATCACAACAATAATTGCTTGCTTATAATTTGAGAATATGTTTGTATGATCAATTCCCATGAATCCCCTATGACCCCATGACACCCTATTGCTTTTTATCAATTGTTTACATCTCATTTTAATCATCTTGCTTGTTTACTTTTATTGCTATTTAGTTTAGTGATCTTCTTATCTCAACCCAAATCATGTCACCCCTAGACACCGCTACTTGCAATCGAAAATCCTACATCAATACCCGTCCCTTGGGATCCGACCTTTACTTGCCTCTTTACTAATAGTAGAGTTGTTTGTGAAGTTATAAATATTGTTTTGGTCTAGGTGCTCCTAACGAAAAGTAACCGAAAATTAAGCTCCAAGTGAGTCCGACCACCTTCTTATTGAATAATCATGATACTTTCCAAAAATCTAAATTATTGATCAATGGAAGAACAATATCACCATTTTTGTTCAATAAGATACCAAAGTGGATGATTGACTCATTCGATACTAGAAATAATCACAGGAATGGTAATACGGATTCCTATTTCTCAATGATATCCCACGATCAAAACAATTGGCTGAATCCCGTAAAACCATTTCATAGAAGTTCATTGATATTTTCTTTTTATAAAGCAAATCGACTTCGATTCTTGAATAATCCACATCACTTCTCCTTCTATTGTAACAAAAGATTCCTTTTTTATATGGAAAAAGGCCCGTATTAATAATTATGATTTTATGTATAGACAATTCCTCGATATCTTGTTCATTTGCAACAAAATATTTGCTTTGTGTGTCGGTAAAAAAAAAACATGTTTTTTAGGAGAGAGATACTATTTCACCAATCGAGTCACAGGTATCTAACATATTCATACCTAACGATTTTACAATTCGATCTGATCTATTCGTTCGTAGAACTATTGACTCGATCACAGACATTTCTGGAACACCTCTAACAGAGGACAAATAGTCCATATTGAAAGAACGTTTTATCAACCTCTTTCAGATATGAATCTATCTGATTCAGAAAGGAAAAACTTACATCAGTATCTCAATTTCAATTCAAACATGGGTTTGATTTACACTCCATGTTCTGATAAATATTTACCACCGGAAAAGAGGAAAAAACGGAGTCTTTGTCTAAAGAAATGCGTTGAGAAAGGGCTGATGTATAGAACCTTTCAACGAGATAGCGCTTTTTTAACTCTCTCAAAATAGAATCTATTCCAAACATATATATCATGCTTCCTTACTTCGACAGGGTATAAATATCTAAATTTTCTATTTTTCGATATTTTTTCAGATCTATTGCCGATACTAAGTAGCAGTCAAAAATTTGTAACTATTTTTCATGATATTATGCACGGATCATATATATCATGGCGAATTCTTCAGAAAAAAATGTGTCTTCCACAATGGAATTTGATATGTGAGATTTCGAACAAGTGTTTACATAATCTTCTTCTGTCCGAAGAAATGATTCATCGAAATAATGAGTCACCATAAATATGGACACACCTGGGATCGCCAAATGTTCGGGAGTTCTTCTATTAAATCCTTTTTCTTCTTCTTGTTGCTGGATATCTCGTTCGTACACATCGTCTCTTTGTTTTACGAGCCACTAGTGAGTTACAGACAGAGTTCGAAGAGGTCAAATTTTTGATGACTCCATCATATATGATTGAGTTGCGAAAACTTCTGGATAGGTATCCTACATCGGAATCAAATTTCTCCTAGTTAAAGAATCTCTTTCTAGTTGCTCTGGAACAATTAGGAGATTCACTAGAAGAAATATGGGGTTCTGCTTCTGGTGGCAACATGTCATTGGGTGGTGGTCCCGCTTATGGAGTCAAATCAATACGTTCTAATAAAAATGATTTTAATATTAATCTCATCAATCTCATAAGTATCATACCAAATCCCATCAATCGAATCACTTTTTCGAGAAATACGAGACATCTAAGTCATATAAGTAAAGAGATCTATTCATTGATAAGAAAAAGAAAAAGGGTGAACGGTGATTGGGTTGAGGATAAAATAAAATCCTGGGTCGCGAGCAGTGATTCAATTGATGAAGAAGAAAGAGAATTTTTGGTTCAGTTATCCACTTTAACTACAGAAAAAAGGATTGATCAAATTCTATTGAGTTTGACTCATAGTGATCGTTTATTAAAGAATGACTCTGGTTATCAAATGATTTAACAACCGGGAGCAATTTACTTATGATACTTAGTTGACATTCATAAAAACTATCTAATGAATTATGAGTTCAATACATCTTGTTTAGCAGAAAGACGGGTATTCCTTGCTCATTATCAGACAATCACTTATTCACAAACCTCGTGTGGGGCTAATAGGTTTCATTTCCCATCTCATGGAAAACTCTTTTCGCTCCGCTTAGCCTTATCCCTCTCTAGGGGTATTTTAGTGATAGGTTCTATAGGAACTGGACGATCCTATTTGGTCAAATACCTAGCGACAAACACCTATGTTCCTTTTATTACGGTATTTTTGAACAAGTTCTTGGATAACAAGCTTAAATGTTTTCTTATAGATGCTAGTGACGATATTGATATTGATGTTAGTGACGATATCGATCGTGACATTGATACGGAGCTGGAGCTGCTAACTATGGTGAATGTGCTAACTATGGATATGATGCCGGAAATCGGCCAATTTTATATCACCCTTCAATTCGAATTAGCAAAAGTAATGTCTCCTTGCATAATATGGATTCCAAACATTCATGATCTGGATGTGAATGAGTCGAATTACTTATCCCTTGGCCTATTACTGAACTATCTCTCCAGGGATTGTGAAAGATGGTCCACAAGAAATATTCTTGTTATTGCTTCGACTCATATTCCTCAAAAAGTGGATCCCGCTCTAATAGCCCCGAATAAATTAAATACATGTATTAAGATACGAAGGCTTCTTATTCCACAACAACGAAAGCACCTTTTCACTCTTTCATATACTAGGGGATTTCACTTGGAAAAGAAAATGTTCCATACTAATGGATTCGAGTCCATAACCATGGGTTCCAATGTACGAGATCTTGTAGCACTTAATAATGAGGTCCTATCGATTAGTATTAGACAGAATAAATCAATTATAGACACTAATACAATTAGATCCGCTCTTCATAGACAAACTTGGGATTTTCGATCCTAGGTAAGATCGGTTCAGGATCATGGGATCTTTTTCTATCAGATAGGAAGGGTTGTTGCACAAAATGTACTTCTAAGTAATTGCCCTATAGATCCTATATCTATCTATATGAAGAAGAAATCATGTAACGAAAGGGTATTCTTCATTGTACAAATGGTACTTCGAACTTGGAACGAGCATGAAGAAATTAACGATACTTCTTTATCTTTTGAGTTGTTCTGCCGGATCGGTCGCTCAAGATCTTTGGTTTCGACCCGGACCCGATGGAAAAAAGGGGATCACTTCTTATGGACTCGTTGAGAATGATTCTAATCTAGTTCATGGTCTATTAAAAGTAGAAGGCGCCCTGGTGGGATCCTCACGAACAGAAAAAAATTGCAGTCAGTTTGATAATGATCGAGTGACATTGTTTCTTCAGCCCGAACTAAGGAATCCCTTAGATATTATGCAAAATGGATCTTGTTCTATCCTTGATCATAGATTCCTCTATGAAAAAGACAAATCGGAATTGGAAAAAGGGGAGGGAGCCCTCGATCCGCAACAGATAGAGGAGGATTTATTCAATCCCATAGTTTGGGCTCCTAGAATATGGACCCCCTGGAGCTTTCTATTTTATTGTATCGAAAGGCCCAATTCATTGGGATTTCCTTATTAGGCCGGGTCATTGCGGGCTAAGCGTACCATTTATGATGAAGAGGATGAGCTTCAAGAGAATGATTTGGAGTTCGTGCAGAGTGGAACCATGCAGTACCAGACACGATATAGATCTTCCAAAGAGCAGGACTTTTTTCGAATAAGCCAATTCATTTGGGACCCTGCAGATCCACTCTTTTTCCTATCCAAAGATCAGCCCTTTGTATCTATGTTTTCACATCGAGAATTCTTTGCAGATGAAGAGATGCCAAAGGGGCTTCTTACTACCCAAAAGTCCACTCCTACATCTATATATAAACGCTGGTTTATCAAGAATACGCAAGAAAAGCACTTTGAATTGTTGATTAATCGCCAGAGATAGCTTAGAACCAATAGTTCATTATCAAATGGATCTATCCGTTCTAATACTCTATCCGAGAGTTATCAGTATTTATCAAATCTGTTCCTATCTAATGGAACACTATTGGATCAAATGACAAAGACATTGTTGAGAAAAAGATGGCTTTTCCCGGATGAAATGAAAATTGGATTCATGTAAGAGGAGAAATCTTTATCATTCCTTAGCCGGAAAGATATGTGGCCATGAAAGGGGGATTAAGTGGAACATAATTGACTTGGTGGTAGAGGCGTGGAAACACTTGTTTTTCCATATTTCCTACCTTAGCTCCATGGAATAATATGCTACTGTTGAAACAAAGAAGAATTAAAATCTTAGATGAAAACACTATGTATGGGTGGTATGAACTGCCTAAACAAGAATTCGTGAACAACGAACAACCAGAGCCTATTACCCACTACATCAATAAATTTCCATTAATGAAAGATGTAAATCCATTGGAAAATAAAAAAGACGCATGTCCGTTGAAATGGTTGTTGCTATCTGCTCCAATAACGAATCGTTGGTTTGGCTGAATAACTAAGTAAAATCGAAATAAAATACTCTATATGGATAATACACATTCCAGTTGACCGAGCCTAATTTTAATTATTTTGTGCCGAAGCAAAGATATCAACGGGGCGGTTCGTCCTATTCATTCAGATATTCACGACCAAGAAGTACTTGATTCTCTTTCGGATAGGCCCTGAAAGTAGAAGGAAGGCTGGAATGTCTATTATGGAATTCATCCGACCCGATAGTGCCTATTTTGAAAACGTACAGTGCCAAAGTCACTGAATGGGTAAGTCGCCAATCCCTAAAACGGACTATGTAATTTATCTGCTGAGTTACGTTACGGGCAGGCATTTTTTCAGAGGTTTCTATTATATCAATCTCCCCTTGTCCAATTTCTGTTGAAGCATATACTTGGGGGGGGGGGGGGGGGGGGGGGGGAGGGTGCACGGCGGATTATTTCAAAGCGGACTCCCCCTTCATTAGTCATTAGATAGAGAAGATCGCCAGGAGTTCGTGATCCGCTGCCGAACTTATGCCGAACTTATTCTAATTCCAAGATCTCGCATCGATATTGATATACCAATCTGAGATCTTGGAATTCAATCAGCATTCTCGATTTTATGCCTTGAAGAGGACTCGAACCACCACGCTCTTTAGCACGAGATTTTGAGTCTTGCGTGTCTACCATTTCACCACTAAGGCATCTTGAAAGTGATTCGTATTCCATGAATATGATATCTATCTAGTGTGATGTATGGAATATATGATAAAGGTGGAGTGTTGGAGTATTTATATTGATCGGTCATAATGTAAACATAGGTTGTGTTCTTTCTGGCTTTTTAGAGTTTATCGAATCGAGCCAACCGAATGGAGCCGAAATAAATCGAACTAAGCTTAATCGAATCGAATGGAGCCGAGTGAATCAATCGAATCAATGGAGCCGAAGCCGAATCAATAAATTTGAGCCGAATCGAACTAAGCCGATTGAGCCGAATCGAATCGAAATAATATTAATATTAATATTAATATTAATACTAAATATAATAATAATAATAATAATAATAATAATAATAATAATAATAATAATAATAATAATAATAATAATTATAAAAATAATAATAATAATTATTATTATTATTATTTGTTTTTTTTATAAAAACACAAACTTTTATTCTTATTATTATTATTATTATTATTATTATTATTATTATTATTATTATTATTATTATTATTATTATTATTATTATTATTATTATTATTATTATTATTATTATTATTATTATTATTATTATTATTATTATTATTATTATTACTACTACTACTACTACTACTACTACTACTACTACTACTACTACTACTACTACTACTACTACTACTACTACTACTACTACTACTACTACTACTACTACTACTACTACTACTACTACTACTACTACTATTACTATAAGAAGAAGAACATTACTAATAATAATATTGCTACTAGTAATTATGCTAATTTGAGTGATTAACTAGGTAGCCACCATAAACCACAGTACACCATCAGTTTTATTAGGTGAAAT